>NW_005842164.1:1357243-1377977 GCF_000455745.1 Alligator sinensis | reverse complement strand
TTCCCTACTGTGTAACAGTACTTGCTTGAACTGCTTTGTGTGGCTGTCTTGCCAGCTTCAGTCTCCAGCTGACTCCTCTTCAGTTTCTTATCTAGATTTCTAAATAATGGAATTTTGCTGTTATTACTTTTAGAGAAATATTTTAGTGTCCATTAGACATGACTCAAAATACAGTATAATCAAATAAACCATAGACCTACTGCATCTGACAGTGTAGATGAAAATAAACTGGTGAATATAAGATTATAAGACCCAACCAGAGACATAGGGAAAACATAGGCCTGTAATGGCTTTTTTGATGCTACAGTGAGTATTGCTTTGCAGTGAGTATTATGTTCCTATGCCACACAGACTGTAAAGTAATTATTTCAGATAGACATTGTATGTGCTGTTTGAGTAATATGCAAAATAAATTACTTCAGGCACTATCCCAGCATAACTTGGTTTGTCCTGCAAATCAATACCTTGTAAAAATATAAGGACAAGCTCTGTAAGTCCCTCATATTCATGGAACCCATCGATTCTATAGGGGTTATAAAAGTATAACTGGAGGAAGAGTATGACCTAGATTACCAGGGTAGAATAATTCAATGTTACCATATCAACTAGGCGTTCTCTCCTTCAGAAGTTATCATTGCATATTTAGTTAAGGAAAGTGTGATATACTTTGTCAGATATCACAGAAAAGGATGCTTTCCTGAGCACAAAATCCCAGCTCCAACCCCCTAATTTAAGAACCAGTCTTACCAATACTTCACCCTCCTACTCTGAAGGAAAATATTTCCTAACGCACTTTAACACTTACAAGTCTTGTTGGTTAATTAATTGCAAATAATTCTGCTTAGAAAACACAAGTATAAAATGAATAAAAATAATGAACTGCTCAAATTTTTTTTTAAAAACCAAAATCCATTTTTCTTTCAATACATTAAAGTAGATGAAGGGCATTTGAGCAGTTCATTATTTTTATTCATTTTTTACACTTGTGTTTTCAAAGCAGAATTATTCTTTATAACAGTGTTTCATTTAATAACACTATAATGTGTTCAAGCAGATAATTTTTTTTAAGTACAATATTTTATATTATTTCTGCTGTAGAATTGTATGCAGAAAAGTCTATCCTTTGGAAGCGGCAAATACAAAACCTGTCCATGCATGAGCCAGTTAAGTGTTATTTTCAGACCTTCATTTGTGCATAGGACTTGCATTGGCACTCCAGACAGGTATTTCATTCATATAAATTAAATGCAGGTATTTGGTAGATTACAAATTAAATACTTTTTAACACACTCACAAATCTTTTGGAGCACTCTGTGGACCTGATTCCAGTTGCCTTTATCCTGGCATAAATCAGTAGTAACTCCAGTGAAGTGAAATAAAGATTAGAAATGAGCCCCTCAGCTCTCAGTTTATAAAATGCTTGTATACATGTTTTTACAAATGATAGGATGTATAATAGATTGGGTCATGTGATGAATCATGCAGTGAATGATTATGACAGTACTTTATTTTTCTTCATTTTTTTAAATTGTTTTTTTAATTGTTCATGAAGATGAAGAACAACAGCTCAACATGAGACAGTCGAAGACTGAAATTATAGTGGTAAGAAGATGAATTGTGGTCTGTGCTATTTCTGAGGATGGCTGTGTATTTCTTATACTTCATATTTTAAATTCCCTTTGGAGGCAAAGAAAGTCTAATGAGCATTCAGATATTTGCTGTTCTTATGAAGCACTGAAAAATGAGGAAAAATTACATGAGTGTCATATCAAAATGATGTTATGAATCACAACTTGTTGAATCAGTGACATCTCATCTGGTAAGCAATTAGTTTAATTTTCAGAAGCCCTGAAAGTGTTCTAAATATTATATTGCCTGAAATGAGCACTTATTTTATAGGGATTTTGGAAAGATCATGATCTGACTGATAACTTCTTAGGTGGAACATTTAGGGTTTATTGGGTAGGGAACACAGGGTATGAATGTAATATTTCATGGACTCACCAAATTGACTTACAGTAATGCTGCTATGTTATATCTAGCTCTGTGTCCTGATAAACTCAATGAAACATGCTTTAGAATGGAAAGCAGTAGAGTTCTTTGCAAGCATAGACTGTTTGCAGACAGACTACTATGCAGCTGGACAGCCCTGATCTATTAGGAACTCAATAGTAAAATACATTCATAGGTTTTCTCCTCCTTTTGGCTCTTTCAGAGTAATTTCTGACACTGGGCAAGCACAATCTGGAAAGATGTAAATGAACTCTGTCAAGGAGGAGCATGTATTAATGTGAAAAGAAGACTACAACTGGGTTGAGCCATTGAATCTAATTCTACTAGCTCTCTTGACATTTCTGTGTAAGTGTAGCACCATTCATTTCAAGGGAAATATTCCTGACAGAAAAATGGAATCCAACTCATTGGTTATGTTTCTCTGTAAAAGTATGAACCCAATTCAGTTAGGTCTATAAGCCTACAGGCTGCACCAGCCCACAGAAGTTTTTACAAACAAAAACACACAACATTTTATAAAAGAGAAAATAATTCCTTTTAGAATGAATTTTAATTGCTGAAATGTCTTTATAGAGAGTGAAATAACAAGCTTTAATTATAATTAGAGGTTTGGCACAGAAATTTCCATACACCTGTTTCTTCAAAAGTCAGTACCACATCTGCAGTACAGCTTCTCTCCTTCCCCTCCCCCACGCACTATAACAGTCATTGTGACTTACTAGAAAAATAAGGTAGGAAGTGATATCTGACTCACATTCTCCTTAATGAAGATTAAGTTGATTAATATTGAGTATCAGTTCAGACTACTACAAAATAGTGTAACAAACTATTTTCAGGGGACCAAGGTGAAAACAGCAACAATTAAAAATAAATTAATAAAATTCCTAATACATTATTTCTCCTTATTTGTGACCTTCCCAAAAGTTATGGAAAGGTGAGGCTAATGAAAGGTACCTGCAGTCTACAAAAGTTGGGGACCACTAGTACAGACAATCCTTACCACACCATGCTGTCGTTCACAGATCAGTATTATACATATCCAAATCATGTGAAGACACATTTCAATTGAATTATCTAATCACCAGCTGTAGTCTCTCAAAGCTCTTCTGTTGAAGCTGTCCAAAATTGATTAAAAATTAATCATTCATAAGGCTAGAGAGCGAATGACTTTGTTTCTCAGTGATGCAGCTACACATGCAATTAATGTGCCTGAATGTAACTGTGCAGTAAATTCAGGAGCATTGACTTTGCCCGGGAATGCATCTACGCTTGTGCCCTGTCAGTGTTGGGTACTGTGCCCAGGCACACATTTGAGCCCAATGGGAGCAGTCAGGTCCAGGGTTGCTCTTGTCCTGCTCTGTACACCCCTGCAGCATCCAGGGGAGCTCCAGGCTCCAGCCACAACAGACTGGGTGCTAGGGACACTCTTTAAAAGGTTGCCTGTACCTTGGTCCCTGGCCACATGCTTCTCTGGCCCGAAGCAGTCTGCAGCCTGTTGGCACACCTCTCCAGGAGGTTGTCCTCACAGCCTGTGACCGGTGATTTGTGGCTGCTCCTCACTCAGGCCCTGGCAGTGCCATGGGCTTTTGCTTACAACTGAACTCACTATGCTCTGCAACTGCACTGACCACTGCCTGGCCCTGTCTGCTCCACCCTGCCAGGTGGCTGCGTGCCCATTCTCAGAGCCCAACCTAAGCTGCCACCCTGAGGCCATCAGCTACCAGCTTCTAGACTGCCTCCCAGACCCCCGCAGGAATGGCAATGATATGGACATGGACACCACTGTAGCCAGCATCCATGAGCACCTGGGGTTCCAGCTCTGCTGTTTGTGGGCCTACCCCGGCAGCTGTGACTAGTGGCACCGTGCCATCCAACACACTTGGGATAATGACCAGTGGCTGGAGTCATTCCAAGTGACCCAGGCCATACTCCAGGAGCTAGTCCAGCAGCTGGGCCTGTACCTGGAATGTTAGCCCACTATGCTCATTCCCCTCCCCACGGAGACCTGGGTGACCATCACCTTCCTCAAGCCCACCATGCCTGCCAGTCTGTGGTACATCAGCCACCTGTTTGAGGTGGGCAATGTGACCACTGGGGAGGCCATTCTGGAAGTCTACGGCATACTGTGCTCCAGGTCACTGACCCCATGGAGGTGGTGGCAGGTTTCTGAGCCCTCAGCTTCCCACACTGCATAAGGACCCTGGACAGGACACACATACCCATCACCTGCCTGCTCCAAGCAAACTGTCCCTACTACAGCTGGTGGGGCTTCCATCCCATCATGCTGCAGGCTATGGTGGACCACTGAGATGCCCTCACAACCAGCTGTGCTGGCAGTGCTGGCAGCACCAGGATTGTCCAGAACTCCACCCTGTGTCCTGGGCTCAGCTGAGAACCTGGCATGGGGCCCTGAGCTTCAACATTACCCCACGTAAGCCCACACTTCCCTGCAACATGTGCTGCCACCTGGAGGGGTATCTCTGCCTACGCTAGGAGTACCTGATTCCCTGTGGCTGAGTAGATCACTGCTGCCATCAATAAGTTTCTCTGCATGTGACAGGCCCCTGGATGCCTAGCTGGGAAGCCTCTGGCTGCTCATTAAAATCCTGAATTGTTTCCCACTTACCTGTGTTGTTGTGGCAGGGAAACTCTGGTGCTCAGGGGAGCAGCTCAGCCAGCAAGAGTGGGGAGGGGGGGAGAGGAAAGGGGTGGAAGGAAAGACCCACCCCCCAAATGAGGCCCCTGGCTTTAGGTGTGCATCTCAGTGCAGTCAGGTGAGCTGGCATGGGCACAGGTGGCCATGGCATCCCCTTCCCTCTCTGGCCCTGCTCCCTGTGCGAGTTTTACTGGGTGGACATAGCAGGTGTTCCCAGTGATCGAACTCAGTCCCCAGCTATAGTGGGGAGGTCCAGTTGTCTGTACTGTCCAGGGGCACAGAGTCATAGTACCTGGATGCCCAGGCAGTGGCCCCCTAGGAGGAGGAGCTGGATGTGCTCACTGCTGGGGCCAAACTAGCCTATCCTCCTCACTTGGGGTTCACTGCTAGACTAGCTGGGGTAGGTGGGCCGCTCAAGCTGTTAGGTGAGGATGTGACTTAGAAGTGTATTAGCAACTGGTGCTGGTGCCCTGATGAGTCCTTCTCCTCCCTGGGCTGTGGCACAGGCTCTGGCAGTCCGCCCATGCTAGAATTCATGTGGCAGGCCTTACCAGGGTCCCTCAGTGCCAGGATCTGGCCCAGCTGCCACGTGAAGGGCATAGACCTGTAGGCAATCCTGAATGGATGATTGTGGCTTGTGACTGTCAGCCACTGGACCCGTAAGGCTTTGACCTTCACATGGCACTAGCAGCCAGAGCACTGGTGGCCATGCTCCTGCATGTGGTCTAACATCACTTTGTAGATGTGTGCATTTGCCCTGGTGGACCAGCCAAACTGCCACTGGACCTCCATGGCATCCCAGATCATGATGAGGTCTATGGCTTCCTGCTCCACCCCGTGTGGGCCCGAAGGCACTATCTCCTGCATCAGGAAGGCTGCCATGGCAACTGCTGCCAGGGACCTCAGGGGTTCAGGCTGGGGCTGCAGGTCCTGGCATCATCTGGCCTGGGCCTGCAGGGGTGAAGCATAGTGCCTGGGAGCAGGGTCTGTGTGTGTGGAGTCCTGGGGGACAGAGACAGGGTTCATAGGGCTGCAGGGCCCAGCACATGCCCACAGCACTGGGGCATGGAGCCCACGGGCCAGGCAGCTGCTGGTACGGGCCCTGTGGGGGCAAAGCCAGGGTCTGCAGGGCTGCTATGATGGCACATACCCAAAGTAGTGGGGCAAAGCAGCAACTGGCAAGGGCCTCAGGGATCAGTCCAGGATCCAGAAGCCAGTGTCAGGCAGATGAAGCACTGTCCATGCCATGTGGATGGATAAGCTGCCGGGCACAGTGATCTGCCCCAAGCAGGAGGCTGGTCCTCTGCTGGTATGGCTGACCAGGCACACTTTGTGCCTGACATCAGTGTCTCCATGTCCACTATTGCCCATAGTTAATGCACCATTCATTTAGTACCTGTATGTGTTGATACTAGCAAACATTAGACTAATTTAATGTGCAATAAGTGTTGTGCACATGTAGATTAGATTAGTCTAGTGTGCATTAAATTGTCTTGTGTAGATGCACCCAGTTATTATCAAACTCACTGGGTTCAAAGAGAAGTCAGTTAAAGTTTCTAAACCAATAAATGTCTATTTAAACCTTTGACATGCAGAGACATTCCTTATCCATTAGGAAACTAATAATAGGATAGTGTCATAGGTTGGAATAAAACAAGAATAAAATAGAATAGCTCCAACAGGAGAGTTAAGAAAAGCCCACTCCAAAACAGCTAATAACCTAGTGATTAAGACTCTTATCTAATATGTGATAGACAGAGTTTTACATCCCTTCTTTGAACCAGTCAGAGATTTGAACTTTGCTTTTCTAAATCATCTGCATCTCAGGTGGCTACCAAAAGCTTTATTTGCTATTTGCAATAATGGGTTTGGTGTTTGATCAAAAATTATCCCTGGATGTGATAACCCTCCCTATTGGAAGTTCTGGGAAACCACTATTTTTAAATTTGAAAAAACTGGCATTTTCTGACCAGAAAATTTGTTCAATTAAAAAAAAAGAAATCTGAGTATTCATGTCTTGGTTATGTAACTGAGAAAAAAAAAGGAACAAATCAACTTGCTTCGTATACTGTATTTATTCTTCTCGATGATACAAAGTAAGGAGAAAGCAGTAACATTTGGAATGTGTAAAATTAATGAATAGGCAAGTTAGTGTTTGCACAAACAGTTTATCTTTTTCTGGGAGAATATTTCAAAGTTGAAAAAATATAAACAGTATCTTTTCCTCTTTGGTTGTGATATGACTATTTTCCAGGAAAAAATGTAAAATGGGCCAATTTCATTCACCTGAGAGGAAACTATACTGTTCTATTTAATCATTTAATGAATTATCACATCTGGAAAGCAAGCAAGAAAAACATTACTTTTCATCTTCCTGTATACCACGGCTTATCTGCAACTTCAAAATTTCGACAGGAATAAAATTCATAATAAACATGAGGAACACAATAGCACAATTAAAAAAAAAAATCTTTTTTCTGAATATAAACAAGCCCATGCATGCACGACCTGCAAACCATAGTGCAAATGGCAAATTGGTACAAACAGCAAAACAGGGTGCAAACTGCAAAACAAAACCATGGTATAGATAGTGGGCTGACTACCGTTTCCCCATGTGCCTTGGAGTACTGTGGCACCCTGGCTGCGTGTCACTCCAGCCTGATGTGGAGGGCTCCTCAAAACTTGAGAGTTGCATCTGCATGGTAGGGTGTTCTGACTGCCTGGATAGGGAACTGAGTCAGGTCATCAGCAGCAGCTGTCTTTTCAGGGTGCTCCCTCCCTGTTGGGGTGAAGGCTTCTGGGATGCAGGTAGTGTTCCTTGTCTTCCCCATATTGACATGCCACTCAGACTCATGCCCCTGCCTGCCATCCTGTCACCCTGGAGGGTGGTAGCATCATGGGAGCATGTCTGTGGAGTATTCCTATAGTCCCAGTTACTACCAGGTGGTAATCGCTGGCCAAGGATGGAAGTGAGGGAAAAGGGTGCATGAAGCCAGTCTCCATGGCAGGTCAAATCAGTTGGAGACTGGGGCCAGTGCTTGTGGTCAGGGCAAGCTAATAGTCCAGTCTCACTGTTTGAACCTAATAGTACTCCTCCACAACTTAAGCTGTCCTCTTTCTAGCTGTCACTATGGCAGTAGTTGCCTCTCTGTAGCTACCACTGTCCTATTGGTGGCAGTGGTTGCATTGTTCAGAAAGTACTTCCATACATATATAGCATTAGACACCCAGGGTGTCACCTCCTTCAGAGCACTGCTGAAGAGCCTTTAGAATGGACACTGCCTCTTTGTGCCTGACCCCCTAGGCAGAAAGCTAGCTCTCAGCAGTCTCTGCTTGTTGCACAGATGAGTCTGCAATGTCATCAAGGAGTTGATCATGGTGCTCCCTCTGTCTTCAGCTATAGGACATCCTCTGAGTCATACTGTCCACTTGAGACTGTCTGGCACCATATGCACCTCTAGATGCAGAAGCTGCTCTTATCACTTTGGGATTTCCTGGGGACTGAGACAACAAAAAGAAAGAATAAATGGCCTTAAGATGCTTTCCAATGGTCCAACTTGATCCTATATGCTGGCCCTATGTGCACTCAGCCATTCATTCAGTCCCCCACAAATGCTGACAGGTGTCCCGAAAATAGTGCATTCATATCAGAACTTCAAAAAGCTGCATGTTTTTTGATAGTAAGAGGTGTAAATTGTACTTGCCTTGTTCTTCCTGGATACTTTAATGGGAACAGCAAAACCAAAGGGCAACTCCACAACTAGATGTAAGTGCCTTCTTGGCTACTTATTCTAAAGGCACCATCTTGTAACTGTACTACTTTCCTCATAGTAAAGAGCAAGAGTTGCACTTTTACATTATTCTTCCTTGGGAGGGGGAACAGCTTCTTAAAGAGAAAGAGAGGCTGGAAGGAAAGGGAACTTTTTTTTTTTTTAAATATATATCTATCTGTATATATATATATATATATATATATATACACACATACACACAATCTGAGTATCACACCACAAAGAAAAAACATAACCATACTTGCACAGCCTGTGCGACCCATACAAAGGCCTCTAGCCACCCGGACCCATTACAATATCCACACCACACACACTCAAACTCTGGTCTCTCAGACCAGGCAACTCCTTCCTTTCAACCCCACCTCGCTTGCGGTGTCACAGACTCAGTTCACCTGTTTTTCATGGGAACTGAGCTGGGCAGAGAGTGCAGCCAACACCTTTTCTTTACTCGGGCTATTTCAGGAGGTGCTGAACTCCCTCCCTCCCCCCAGTGACATTCTTTAACTTTTTCAAGAGATTCTACATTATGCCTAGTGTAGGTATAAACATTTGATGGTTTATTTATTGTATTTAAATGTCATTCTTTCTACCCAAAGCTCAGGACTGACACAAAGAGAGAGAAAGAACATATAGAAGCAAATGGGACACATGTGTAACAAAAACTCCTTAAACAGTATCCACAGTTTTTTCAGGGATGATTCTGCCTTAAGCAGGGAGGGGAGGGGAGGGGTGGAGCTAGATTAAATTGAGTTCCCTTTCAGCCCTACCTTTCTATGTTTCTATGATTCTAAACACTACGAGTGGAATTTAATTTCCCTTGGGAACCTACTAAATGGCAGTATTTTATCCATATACTTAGGTGTCTTGGGCCCTGCCACTGAACTATGGACATAAAAGCATAAGCATGTAAGTGAAATATGCTCTGATGGCTATACACTAGCCAAGCATGTGCATGTGTACCAGTATCTAATTCCAAGAAAAAATGAATGGGACCCTCCTCTCTCTCGATCCCAAGAGATGGGTGGTTAGGGCACTTGCCCAGGAAGTAGGAGACTTTGCTTTAGGTTCCTCTAAAAACCATAGGTATTTGAACCTGCTTCTCAGAAGAGGTTTCCCTCACTTTACACGGTAGATGTGTTCCTGAAAAACAGTGCATAACTGAAATTGGCATAAAGGGAACTCACTTTACAAGGCAATAAATTGTGATACATTCCAAGACCTCAACTACACTGGCAGCAGGTAAGTCTGCTGGGGCCAGGGTGACACTGGGCCCTTCCCAGTATGGGTCTGGGCTGGGCTGCATTCAGGGTGGGAGACACTGTGCTGGGAGGGGGCTGCAGGGGGGGCTGCAGCCACCGTAAAATTTGCCATAGCCCCCCCAGCTCACCTCCCTGTGCTGCTGCTGCCCATTCTGAGCACAGTGTGCCCCAACCCCCCTGCCGGGAAGAGCCCAGCCCTAGGGGCTGGGGTGAGTGGGGTCTCATCCCCCCTCCCCCACCGGTAGTGAAGGAGGAAGTATGGCTGGGGCTGGGGCTGGGGCAGAGGCAAGCACTGCACAGCCAGAGCAGGGTGCAGGATGGAGAGCGCAGCTCCTGCTGCTATGGAATGTCACTGTGAGCTGGGGCCAGGGGCTGTGCTGGGCTCTTCCCGGTGGGGTGGTTGGGCTGTACTGCACTTGGAACGGGCAGTGGTGGTGCTGCGGGGGGACTGGGGGGGCTATGGTGAATTTTAGGGTGGCTGGAGCCCCCCCCCCCCCCAAAAAAAAAAACAAAACAAAAAACCTCGCTAGGGCTTCAATCTGCCCTCCTGTCCGTGGCCATTTCCTCTCCCCCCCAGACTTACCTGCTGCTGATCACATAAGAATGAATTTACCTCACATATAACAAATTTTGGGTATAAAAAGGGTCATCACATAAGAGTGAATTGACATATACAGAACCTGCATAAAGCTCAGGAAACCTATACAATGCTCTAACTATCATGCCACAGGTTAGACATCACTCAGTTCCCATCTCCTCTGATACTTTTGAAGCTGAGTCACTGCCCTCTTATTAATAGGCACTGCCACCATTTGTACGATAAGTAAAGCTTAATGTATAGCAAAGGTGGGAAAAATATCATGAAAACATGCCACTTCCCTCCCCCTCCCACCCCTGCACCCATTTTTCAGGTCATATTTTTTCTTTGTTTTTTTTTATTATTATCTGCTCCTGTAAAAATTATCTAAAATGTCTCTTTGGCTGTACAGACATCTCTCAGTGTTTAATTTGGCTTTATTTATCAGTAAAATTCTTTCCATAAACAATGAACTCTGAAGCATTTGTTGCCAGTGGAAAACTTCAGAAGCTATTTTTGTTAGAGCCTTAGGTGCCTAAGACAGATCAAAGTTCTTTATCATTTTCTTTTGTGTAATTTGTTCTGTCTTCCTGTTTTATTCAGTTATATGACAGACCCATTCCTTGATATGACTGATGGAAATGGCTGTAAAATCTCATATGACACTGTAATAGCTGACCAAAAAGAGAGAGTTTGCATTGATTTAAAAAACTTTCATGGTTTCTCTTTCTCTCTCTTTTCTGTCACATAAAAACACTCCAAGATGCTTTAACTTAAGTAGTCACTAATGGCGATGCTTTAAATAATAAACAGATTGAGATGTAGGTAGCATACTTCTATCTTGTTTCTCATAGCCATACATCTTCATTCACTAGACAACCCAGTGAAAGGATTATCAAGTGAGATGTCTTGGTAGAAATGACACATTCAGAAGCTAAATTTTGGAGAATCACAAAAATCTGTATGGACGTTAAAATAAGTCAGTGGAGAATACTTCCACTCACCTTCAAGGTCAAGCTTTACTGGAAATTTGAAATATCCAAAATATAGACATACACACAGTGAAAAAATTATTCCTTAATAGATATTTTCCCTTCCTATAGTCTGGAAAGCAATGCTGGGCCTAAGAGAACTACAGGGTTAAATTAGACAAAATATGCACTGATTTTTTATTTTTTATATTAGCACTTAAACTATGAAATTCCTGACTTTTCCAGTGCTGTTCCTTTTAACCCTGATTGTTTTAAAGAAGTGACTTAATAACAACAGTAATAGCCAAGAAAATATGTTTTCTCTTATTTCCTCCCACCAGACAACATAACATCATATATTTCAGATTCATTGCATTTTCCTTTTTCATTGCCCTGATAGGAACAGCAACTTATACGTTCATATTCTATGAGTTAATTTAATTATTTTGCCATATTATTATCTCTTGTCATCTTTTTGCCATAGATAAGAAAGCTCTTCATCATAAATTAGAATATACACAAAAGACTGTTGCTGCAAAGGAATGCATTTTTTAAAAAGTTGCTGATCTTTTAAATAACAATTATTTTAATTGTAGAAGTCCAGAGAAAGTCCCATAGCAAAAAGATACAGAAAATAAAAATGTGCAAAACATATATATCTATATAGTGAATACATAGTACATGATTAATCAGATGAGTTTTATCATGCCTCATCATATACATATGCAGAAGTACCAAGATGTCTGGCTAAGTGATAGTGTTGGCTTGCTGAACAGAGAGCCGATTCTACTGTATTAGATGTGGGGATGACTTGTCCAGGGACAGGTACAGGATATCTTTTTTTAACTATTGCATAAGAGATCATTATTTCTTTAAAGTCCCTAAAAACTCGACAGCACACACAAACACATTCAATTTGTATTCCCAATGACACATCTCTCTTTTGAAGCGATGCAGTGTTTGGTTTTTTAACATGCTTACAGACTGCATGCTGAAAGCAGGATAATACATTCAGATACCTGCATTGCAGTGAGCAACCGTTTACTCCTCTGGAATCCTACAGCATTTACTGCTACCTTCCAGCCACGCACTAAGCCAGTTGTCATAGGATCAAATAATTAATTCTTCATGCCATACACTAGAGACAGACAATTACTGTCAGTGCTCAATGCTGCAGTTTTTATCATCTTCTAGAACAAAAGATGCACTTTTTTGAGAGGAAGACAGAGAGCTTTGTCAGCTTTTTTGGCCATGAACCTTAAAGAACTCACTCAGTTAACATCCTTAATATCTTTGCAGCACTATAAATAAGGATCTGTTTTCCCAAGGTGGATGGCATTTCTAGAGCAGATACAAAATACAGAGGAAAAAAGCAAGCAAGCAAACAAAGGTAGTTCAAATTAGGCAATCTCCAGTCTAACCTTTCTGACATTGAACCTGGCAGCTTGCTGTAAATTATCATTCCTGTGAAGAGCAGAGTTGTATTTGATATGCACCAGGGTAATTTAGACAGAGAAATTGCATAGCGTCCTCTCTAGCTGCACAGGTGACCTTAGTGTTTATGGAGTACAGTGATTCCGGCAGCAACCTGTCTTATCAGGTTATTACTATTATGAGACCAAAAATGAGAGCGCCAACTGCTGGCAGTTGTTTAAGGACTCAAATTCACAGCAATGGTGACTGTGGGTTTCCCTTCCAAAAGCTTTTTGTTAGCTGAAATCCCTTGCATTTTCTTTACAAGGGAAAAAAAAATATCCCTCACATCCTTTCCCCTTCCTGGACTGCTTTACATCTCTGTAGAACATCAAGGTTGATGTGCCAGGCATGTTCATTTTTATGTCCATATTTCAACTTCCTTCCCCTGGGTTTCTTTGCTTGCTTTCCTATGGTGATGCCCCTCAGTGCAGCAGGGCTTCAGTACTGCTGCAGGCTTTCTAACATTACAGCCCTGCAAATGTCAAATGTTGTTCCTGTGAAGCCTGCTGGCTCAGTAGTATTCATTTGCTTGGAACTTCTCCCTCTGGGCTCTTTCTAGCTTTCCCTTCTCATTCCCTCCCCCCTCAAGAGTTTGTTGCTTGGCATTTTTCCCAACCCCATATTAGTCATGCCAGAAACTGAGCCACAGTACTCTCAATTGAGCTGGTTCCACAAGCTGCCCAGGAGCCCTTATGCAGCCAACAGACCATACAGCTTTGATAATTTTGCTAGAAATATAGTGCTTCTGGATGAGAAAGCAGTAATTGTGCATCTTAAGCAGCTTTTCTGGAGTTATAATGAAGATCGCTGAAAAGTTTGCTTTGATGTAAACAGGAAACTTCACATTATTGTTAAAATGGGTTGAGCTCTACAGACAGCAAAACTGCAAGCTTTTTGTGAACCTGAAATGTCATTTTATTTTTTTTTACATTTTTGTGCTACACATTTGGTTTGCTTTGTAAATCCTAGTCTTGGGAAGGATATTTAATTGTTATAATATGAGTTTCTATATGAAGGCTGGTAAGGAAAACAGTATGAAGTAAAATTCAGTATTCCCTTCTGGGGAGAGAAAACAAAATAAAACAGAAATTTTGGAATATCTGGAAATGGGAACATTGAAATCATGTTAATAAAACCTTTCCAACAGATTATTTTATATTCCTTTCCTTTTCAGGAATTTGTCTTTAAACCCTGGCACACTGACTGTGAGGGAGGGAGAGATAGCTATATCTGGATACCTGATCACAATTTTACATTAACCTTGATGGAACTTTTCTATTTTTACTATATGATGTGGAAATAAACCTATGAGCCCACTGTACTTTAAAATCCATGCACATAATGGAGATGGAGAGGCAGGAGAAAAATAATGTTTTCTTTGTTTATACATGGACTAGGAGAAAGCACTAGAGACCACTGAATAAAAGCCATTTAAACAGTATTACAGAATCATTAAATCCTTTCAAGAAGAGAAGGAAGAAACCAGGAGCATAACTGAGGGGGAGTAACTAGAGCAGCAGCCCAGGGTACTTCCTTTGTGGAGGTGAGCAAAAATAGCTACTGCTGCAGCCATCAGCACCACAGCAGCTGGTACTGCCCCACGCATCACAGCTGCCCTGGGTGTGGAATTGCCTTGTTATGCAGAAAGAAAGAATAAAACAGAAAACTCCTTTGTCGATAATGGCAGAAGGAAAAGAGTGATCCAGGAGGAAGAGATCTGACCTAGTCAGTGTTACAGAGCTGAAAGCAGGAAAGGAACTTAGATAAAACAAAATAAGTCTCACCTATAGGAACATGTCACAATCCATCAGGGAGGTAGTAGGAAAAGCAGAGAAATGAACAGAGTCTCTTGTGAAACTTGAACAATATTAAGAACTGCTGTCGGATTTGAAGTGTTCCCTGCTTTGGGACTCATGATATGCAGGGCTGAGAGATGTCAGGCCTGATATTAACTTTTATTTAAAAATATCTTAAAGCTTGTTTCTTGTGAAAATGTCTTTGGAGACATAACCCACTGTAAACCACTTGTTAGGCTTCTTTGGGCATATCCAGATGAGCAAGCACTTGCAGTTTGAGGCCCCTCAAAACTATTTAAGGGGCCATAAACTGCACGTGATGCACCTGCACCAAAATTTGACACCAGGATATCCTGGTATAAAAAAAAGAAAACGCCATAAAAAAAGCAGATTAGTGCTGCGGCAGCAGCATGGTACATGTGGCAGCAGTGTGCACCACTAGAAACAGAGCCTGGTCCTCCAGAGCCATACTCTGGCTGCCAGCCAGGCTCTGTGTGGTCAGACTGGCACCACTGCTACCCTTGGAAGCCCCCCAAGGCCTCAGTAAGGCTGCTGGGCCTGCACAAGTGCTGGCCCAGCCTCCCCTACCCAACCCGGGACAATTTGGCATGTGCCAGAGCACACGTACAGAGACATGCATGTGGATCTTAATTATTATGATAATTATTATTAACAATTTGTTAGGAGGAAGGTTAGACTGAAGAAATGAAACTGTCGCATGGATTGATTTGATATTCAGTTATGGGGGTTCTATGATTAGTTCCCAAGCAATATGTAATGAGGTAAAGAAGCTATAAAGACAGTGACTTCTGATTAGAAGGGTCCTTGTTATTATGTGGAAGATACATTATTGTAGTCTACTTAGCCAGTGCTATCAAGCATATGATCCTCATTCCTGATCCAATCCATGGAACTCTTCAATTCAGCCTGCCAGAAATTGGGAGATGGGGTGAGTGGGCATGGCCTGCCACAAAATTTGGGGTTCCTGGGCCCCGATGAACATAGTCTTTGGTGGTGGAGGCGGGGATGAGCATGGATTATGTGGATATTTCCCTCACTTGTCTGTTTCCATGCAATCCAATCCTCTTCTTAACCATCACCAGAGTGGTGGTGGATGGGTCATTTTCGACCTGGAGGGATGTGGGCAGTGGGGTCCCCCAGGGCTCGGTCCTCGGACCCACACTGTTCAACATCTTCATCAGTGACTTGGACGAGGGGGTCAAAAGTACCCTGTTCAAATTTGCTGATGACACTACGATGTGGGGGGATGTGGGTACACTAGATGGGAGGAGTAGGCTGCAATTGGACCTTAGACAGGTTACAGGGGTGGGCGGTTGAGAACAGGATGGGTTTCAACACTGACAAGTGCAAGGTACTACACCTGGGGAGGAAGAACCAGCAGCATACCTACACACTGGGGAACTCCCTTCTTGTCAGCACGGAGGCAGAAAAGGATCTTGGAATCATTATTGATGCCAAAATGAACGTGGGACGGCAATGTGGGGACGCGGTCAGGAAGGCCAACCACCCTTGTCATGCATCCACAGATGCATCTCGCGAAGGTCCAAGGAGGTGATCCTCCCCCTCTATGCAGCACTGGTCAGGCTGCAGTTGGAGTACTGCGTCCAGTTCTGGGTGCCACACTTCAGGAGGGATGTCGACAACTTGGAGCAGGTCCAGAGGAGGGCCACTCGCATGATCAGGGGCCAGCAGGGCAGACCCTACGAGAAGAGACTAAGGGACCTGAACCTGTTCAGCCTCCACAAGAGAAGGTTGAGGGGGGATCTAGTGGCGTGTTACAGACTAGTCAGAGGGGACCAGCGGGCATTGAGGGAGTCCCTGTTCCCCTGAGCACTACCAGGAGTAACAAGAAATAACGGTAGCAAGCTGCCAGAGGGTAAATTCAGACTAGACATCAGGAGGCACTACTTCACAGTCAGGGTGGCTAGGATCTGGAACCAACTTCCAAGCGAAGTGGTGCTGGCTCCTACCCTGGGGGTCTTAGAGGAGGTTAGACGAACACCTCGCTGATGTCATTTGACCCCAGTACTTTTTCCTGCCATAGCAGGGGGTCAGACTTGATGATCTGCTCATGTCCCTTCTGACCCTACCAACTATGAAACTATGAACCCACTTCTCCCTGATTTATGCTGCTGCCATCCCTGGACCTGCCACAGCTGCCACTTGCTGCCACTGCCACCTGACCTGCCACAGCTACCCCTGTTCCAAGAGGTTAGGGATCGGGTTGAATTTGACACCCTTGCACTAAGCATATGAGCAAGGGACCCTTACTTTTAAAACTGGATCTGATACTGAGGGCAGAGATTTATTTGGATAATATCTTGTATTGGACCAAATTGTCTAGGTGGATCTTACACAAGCTTTCTGGCAAAAGGTCCTCCTCAGGTCCTTCTTCAGGTCCAGGAAAGAAACTCAATAACAGATAGAACAATAGCCTGTGTTAAATTCCTTATGCAAATACAAAGAAACAGACTTCTTAAGGAAATAGAGGAGGCCTGCAAAATAGGAACAAAGAAATGTTATTAGGAACAGCTAAAAGATAAAAGAAAGTAATTAGGAAGGATAGCTTGATTACTGGAAGAGCAAGAGCATTCTGATACATTTGTGATTCACTTCAAGCCATTTCACTTAAATCACCCCTATGTGGGGATAATAACGTTGCCTATCTATGGAACCTTGCAAGAATGCTTTGGCAAACATTTACATGCATGTGATCAGCACTAATCTAATTATTTCACAGTCTAAATAAAGTTCCTGTAATGATGAGTGCTTTGTAAGATACTGAATACAACACACAATGCACTAAAAATGTCCATCGTTGAGCTGGTTGCAACATGATTGGTTAAACATGTCTTTTTCCTCCAAATATACCACTTCATGGAATGTTGAAACATTAATAGATTCATCAATTTCAATAACTCTTTCAACAAGGAAATTTCTGATGTTCAAAGTAGACTTTTAATTTAATTGTGAAAACATTCAAAAGGGTTTGTTTTCATTCCAATACAAAATTAAACTAAATTTCAAAATCTCAAAAGGTCATTCCCCAGACAGTTCTACTCTGTTGGTTATTATTTATCTGTTAACATTTTCAGAGAGACAGTCTCCCACCCAGTGGCTGGCAACTAGTTTATTTGGAGACTAATACTTAGAGTTATCTTTTAAAACACAAACAGACACACACATGATGACTGATAGATACAGACCCCAGTACAAACTTCTGCAGCCCATTTTCTGGAAACTAAATTATGGGGTATCAGCACTCATAGATTGCATTAACCTACCCAATTTTAAATTGTACTAAAACCCCTTTGGCCTATTCTTTATAATGCCATGTTATTTATAGATTTTGAATATTTTATCCAATATTTTTTTGTCCAATAGTTTCAGTAAATTCTGAAAAAAAAAATTTTTTGTTAATGTAGAGCTAATATTCCCTAATGGTGCCTTGTACCCTTTCATAATGTTGAATTAAGGTAATCTCAAATGTCTGAAAATTGAGAAATAAGGCATTTAGGGAGGGTAAGGATGCATTTCTGAGAACTATGATGCACAGATAGATGATACAATCCAATACACCTTAATTCTGAACCCCTGAAACTAGTTAGTTACAGCCATTTGACATAATCTTCATAAACACCATCTATATCTACAGATGGAGCTACAAATAGAGCTGCTTTGAAAGGTGGATGATTAATTAGAGAAATCTGGCAAACAACATAAAGAGATCTGTGGGGCATTGCCACTCTGCCTTCCTTTCACTTCTTCCCCACCCAGTATGGGCGATCAAAGGAAAAAAACGGTTTGGGTAAGTACAGACAGTCAAAAAAACTGAAGCTGAATCAATTCAATCTTTGCAGGTTAGTCTAAACTACATAGATTGAATTAATAAGCAAGTAAATAGACATTCATTTTTGATTCCAGAAATGCAGCAGCATGCCTGCAGTGGTCCAAGCCAGAAGCTGGGGAATGCTAGAGCATGCCTTCCTGCTTGACTTAGCGGACAGCTTGGGCCAAGGCTAACCTGTCCATCCTGCTTGGGGGGTGGGGTTTGCAGGGGAGATGCAAAGCATTTTGGGATGCTGGGGGACTGTGAGTTGACTTGTATCTGGAGGGGATCTGGGGCAGAAGTTCAATAAATTGATTTAACCTAAATCATGTAAGTCTAATACTACATCCATCCCGGTTTATCTTATATGCACTAAACTTGTGCTGTGTTAGATTTGAATCAGTTTCCAATCATTTATACCTTTTTATGTGCAATGTCTGTCCCTAGCCTTAAGACATCCAGTATGGGTCATGTGGTTTGTTTCAGGAATTAGGCACAGTGTTCTTCTGAACATAGGAACTATAATCGATGAGTTGAAATCTGAGTTATCTATGGGTTTAGAAAGCACGATGCTAGATAGAATAATATGTGCAAAGGGGAAATGACAGTTCACATTAGCAACAGCTGCTCTGTTCCTGTGGAGTAGGCTCAGTGTTTAATGTAAAGCATGTGTACAGGTACTCCTCACTTAATGTCGTCCTTTTTAACATTGCTTCATTATTATGTCGCTTGTCTATTAGAATACATACTCATTTAAAAGTTGTGCAATGTTCAGTTATAACATTGTTTGGCTGCCACCTCCAGTAGGTAACTACTGTGATGTAATTGGATTTGTTTAACATCATTTCACTTAAAGTAATATTTTTCAAGAACATAACTATGACGTTAAATGAGAAGTAGCGGTATATAGATCTGTTTCAGTACACCTAACCTCACCAGTTTACTGTTTCAAAGAAACAATATTAGATTTCATTTTTCAATAAGCATGTAGGGACTTTTTCCCTGAATCCTATGCTCTGTGTACCAAGGCAGTATTCTAGCATCTGTTTGGCAAAGCAAGGCTAGTGCTGGCCAGAAAACAAGATTAAATGTTGCTAAAAATCTAAGACATTTGTTTTTGTTCCCCTCTAAAATATAAATAAGAAGGATTTAAATCCTGGTCTCTAGCTAAACAATGCTTAAATTAGAGTAAGGTGACAAGATTTCCAATCTGAAACAATTCTGAGCATGTGTAGCAGCTTACACCAAGTGTCATTTATATTTTCAGTCCAAAATGAAGTCACATGATGTATGTAGGTGACTATGAGATTTTGCAGCTATTGGAGTTGGGTTGATCTGTATATTATTTGCAGATGTAGGGACCTAACTCTCCTTTAAGTCCTCTTTATTTACTTGTGATCAAGTTGGATCTGGTCATTTTTCTCCCTGATCT
The DNA here is from genome assembly GCF_000455745.1 of Alligator sinensis. Taxonomy (NCBI): domain Eukaryota; kingdom Metazoa; phylum Chordata; order Crocodylia; family Alligatoridae; genus Alligator; species Alligator sinensis. The sequence continues at coordinate 1,358,156 of NW_005842164.1, read as the reverse complement.
TCATTACTGTAAAAGAGGATAGTAGTACTTTCCAATCCCAAAGAGGCATTGTGAACATAAATAAAGTTGGATTGTAAGACACTTAGATGCTATGAGGATAGGGACCATTTGAGTACCCATCATTCATTGATGGCTGACTGAACAGATGTGAAAGTTTTGGTAGAAACAGAGCTGAGGTTCTCCAAGACCTTCGGTTATACATTTCTTGTCTCATACTTTTGGCTCTCTTCTATGAATTGTTCCAACACTTGTTTTCAGTGCCCAACCAGCCATATTTTATTCAGATACTCAGCATGCCATATTTTATTCGCTACTACTCCTCCAATTCTTCTTTTCATTGCTCTGGGTTTTTCCCTTACATCTTAGTAGGGTGTAGAACTAGTAGTACTCCAACCTCTGCCCTACATATACATCATGAGTTTTTTCAAATGTACATAGTGTTTCCATCTGCTTGTTACTGTATGTCTCTGGTCCAATTGAGGGACCATGGGAAACTGGTGAAGTTGTGAGAAGTTGTTGTACCAGGAGGGGACAGTACAGAAAAAGAGAGGGTGCCTAATAGGACTGTGAAAAATTTTGATGGATGTTTTGTTTTGAAGCTGTTTTGATGTGTTTTGAGCTTGAAGCAGCAAAATTGAAATGAAACAAAAGGCTTCAAAACAGCTTTGAAACTATATGAGGGCACTCAAAATTATTCAAAAATTTTGAAACATTTTGCGTTTTGAAGCTGGGCTTGTTGCAGCTAAACAGAAACTAAGGAGAGGGAAGGGGAAGTGGGGAAGGACTGCTCTAATATTGACATCTAGCTCCCTGTTCACTTTCCCAGCTCCTTGTTCACTTTCCCCAGCTCTCTGATCAGTTCCCCCAGTTCTTCCTAAGGGGTGTGGGCCCCCAAGCTGTGCATGGGGTTTCA
>NW_005842164.1:1351320-1357233 GCF_000455745.1 Alligator sinensis | reverse complement strand
GAAACCCGGTGTGCAGATCTGGGGTCCCAGGCCTCCCCCCGCCCCCCCCACTGGGAAGAGCTGGGGAAATGATCAGAGAGCTAGGGGAGCAATCAGAGAGCAGAGGAATCAAACAGGGGTCTGGGGAAATAGAACTGGGAGCTGGGGGAATGTTCAGGTGCCTGAACATTCCCCCAGTTCCTGGTTGGATTCTGCAGCTCCACAATCTTTCCCCCAGCTCTCTGATCGCTTCCCTCAGCACTTCCCAGGGGGAATGGGCCCCTGGATGATGCAGGATAACAGCAGGCTGCCACTGCTATTTGGGACCGGTCCTGGGTGCAGCCCATGACAAGCACCAGAAAGACTGGTGCTGCCGCTAGCCTTAGTCAGCAGGAGCAGCATTCTGTCATCCTGAATGTAGATCCGGGGGCCTGCACCCCTGGGAGGAGTCTGGCATAGTCCTGCAACCCTCTCAGGGGGTGCCAACCCCCAGATCTTCACCAGACTTCCCAGCACTCAGCATGGGCTGCGCCCAGTGCCAGTCCCAGCTGGCAGCAGCAGCCTGCTGTCATCCCGCATGCAGCTCTGAGGGGGCACCCCCCTAGGAGGAGTCTGGCACAGCTCCATGGCTCTTCCAAGGGACATGGGCCCTAGATTTGTGCATGGGATGAAAGCAGGTTGCCACTGCTAGCTGGGGCCAGCAGCAGCAACAGTCTTCCCACCGCTCAGCATGGGCTGTGCCCAGCACTGGTCCCAGCTGACAGCAGCAGTCTACTGTCATCCCACACACAGATCCAGAGGCCTGTGCCCCCTGGGAGGAGTCTGGCACAGCCCCACAGTCCTCCTTGGGGGTGTGGGCCCTCAGATCTGCATTCAGGATGATAGCAGGCTGCTGCTGCCAGCAAGTGATAAGAATTTTGCTTTGGACAGTTTGAGGTGCAGTTTCCCAGAAACACCTGCACCTATCCCCTTGAAACATGGCAGGCTTCAAGGATGCAGAAGGGGCTACCATCCCTGCACTTTTCATCCAAATCAGGCAAGAAATGGCAAGTGCTTTGGAATTAAATGAAATAATGAAATGAAACACTGTCCCTTCGAAACAGGAAAATGGAAGTCGAAACAAAATGGTGCTGTTTCATACAGCCCTAGTGCCTAACACAAATTTGGGGCAAGTATAAATAAAAGACAATCTCCATAGGAGTTTTTGAGAAGTGAGAAAGGGTCCGTTCATTTAAATAATATATTTTCCATTGCATTAGATTACCCAGGGCAGATGAATACTTAGGGGTATAAACTGCACGATCCATTTTCAGCTTGTGCCTTAATTCTTCCTCCCCAGTATTAATGCCCATGTGCTTGTTATGTATCACACGTGCCTGTTATGGACTTGGTAGTGGTGACGGGATGCTGGAGTGACATTGGTACAGTCATTATGTGAGGCAAGGATCTAATGTATGTGTGTCTCTGTTCTTTGTATTTTTTGTGAGAGTTCATTCTCGTCTATAGTTTAGTTTCACCTATGTAGTTCCCATAAGGGTAGCTGGTGCATTGGATTAGATAATCGCATTTTGGGAAAGGTATGTATAGGATCAATGGATCTATGTCATGGCCACAAATTTTGGGCATGGATGTATACTTGGCCTTTGTATCAGCATAAAAATTGTTATTGGGGCACAAAGGTGATACTTGTTTCCAGCCTTACTGATGTAAATTCCAACCCTTTGGGGAGGATCAGTGTATGTCAGAAATTTTTTGTTGACATTTTTTCCCCCTGAAAAGTGACTGTTTGCTGAACAAAAAAACCAAAAAAAACTGGTCATGAGTATGCTAGGTGTTTATAATCTATCTGACTTGAAATTTTGCAGGGAAATTAGCAAAATATCCCATTTTGTATAACATCAAGGGGATCTGAATTTTGAGATCTACTTGCTCGAAGTACTATGAATTTTGACTACTAGCAAAGCCTAAAGCATTCCCATGAGTCCTCAAAGAGTCCCATTTATTACAATGACAACTTATGGAGTGAGGTGCTAATCAACTTATGGAGTGAGGTGCTAATCAACATGAGTATCAGGATCTATAGGTTAGACCTAGTGCACATTTTACTCTTTGTTCTGTGCATTATTTGTTTGAACAGTTTAACAGTCGTAGAAACTGCATTAATGTAGAAGTAATTGTGAGGGTTATTTTTCTATTAGTGAGGAAATGACACCACAACTAGCTTTCCTTCAATCTTATGGCATAGTTCTTCCTGCTATCCATGGTTTTTCAACATTGAGTATCAGCAACACAATAAATTAACTCATTTAAAATTCTTCTGTGCGTACCATTCTTTCAGATTGATTAGTATACATCTTCACATTTCAAGGACTTTCTTACCTATCCTTTATCAGACCTAGCTATTTTTACAAGGCCACCCTTTCTTTGATTCTTCGCATTGTTTAAACTACTTTATTTATTGGTTGCTCATTTTCATATGAAAAGGACAAGCCCAGTATCACAGCCATTTGAGATGGGATTAAATTTTTGTCTTCTTCTGATGTACTATTGACCTTGTTTTGTCTCTTTTCTACCCTTTAAAAAAATATTGTTGGTTTTATTAATTAACTGTGTTATCATAATGCCATCAAAGGCCTGGATTCCATTTACTAGGCACCATATAAATAGAGCAAAAGGACTGACCCTGTATGAAAAGTTTTACAATCTAGGTATGAAATAAAAGACAAAAACTGCTTATTGTCAGCAACAGTGACAATCCCTTGATACAAGTAGCACAGTCTTCCAGGAAATAGGGAAGTCATCAGTGGGTTTGCCTGACATGGCCAATCTGAGAACTGTTTATTAACTACAGACAAATTAACTACAGGGCAAATAGCTCTGGTAGGATGGAGTGGGTCCTGGTAATGTCAAATCACAGTTCTTTCCCTTTGCCTCTTTTCTATCCAGCTTCATAATGAGGCAAGTTTACCTTAAATGATTGATGCTTTATTGTACATCAGGGCACCAATGATGGTGTCTCCCAAGTATTGATGTTAATATCACATTCTTCAGATTGGCCTTCAAGGTGTCCTTGAATTTCTTCTTTTGCCCAGCTGTAGAACAGGAACCATCAGTGAGCTGGTAGCATAGGACCTCTTTTAGGAGCCAGTTGTCTGGAGTCCTTATGATATATCCCGTCCAGAGCTGGTGGCATATAAACATGGGGCATGACTGTGATGCTGGCGGTGTTTGCTTCTGCCAGAATACAGGTGGTCATTCTTTTTCCTTCCAACTGATATGATAGATTTTCTGAAGACATGAAGACATCGCTGATGGTAACACTCCAAAGTTTTGAGGTATTTCTGATGTCATCCATACTAGATGGGAACTTTGGTTTGGGTCTGATATCATGATCAGCAGTTTCAAAGATGTCATGTTCATCAATTTTAGAGATGTCCAAAGGAAACAATGGCATATTTTATACGGTGCTGAATATCATCAACATCTATATTTGTTTTTCAGGAAAGGTGGCTAAGGGAAATGCCCTACTTTCTCCAAGGGTTGACCTCTAATTATAATACGTGGAGAAGCAGCTGGTTTACTTGGGGTGGTCTGGTAAAGTGAATTTGACAAGGAATCTAAGCATTTCATCAAACCAGGCTTGATGTTCCTATCTGAAGAAACCTAAGGATTTTTCACACACCTCATGGATCCCTTTCTTGAGGTTCTCCCAGTGATAATTGGTGTCAGAATCATCAGAAAAGTTGGAGTGTTTCCCACTGAGGCACTGCATATAGCAGAGTCTTTTAAGCTCTTGATATTGAACATTTTCCTGGATATCTTCTTTTGTTTATGGCATTTTGGGGCTATGTGACTAGACATGACTGACTGTATCAGATGATAATCCTTCTAGCAATCTGTCCATTGAGGAAAAGGTGGTTATAGATAGGAAAATGCAAAACACCAGCATATCAGTTAATATGATGAAATTGAGAGGCTGGAGGGAAGGATTAAAAAATTAATTAATTAACAAAGTCAGAATTAAGCAAATTCACTCTACTGATATCATGGCAGTTTTATTAGGGATGGTTCTGGTACTAGTGTCTGTTATACATGCTCTTACTTGCAGTTCACTAACAATGTTTAATGGGCTACCCACTCGCATACAGTAATGAAGTTTAATTCCTCCTCTTTTGAATGGGTGTATTATGTTAGTCAGTGGAAACTCTCCTACAGGACAGGAATCATAAAATGTAGGAAGACAGATATACTGAGGTGAAGAGCTAACAATATTTTTCTCCAATTCCTTCAAAATGTTCATGGTTAGTGGACACAGTGCACTACCTCACTAGTGCCCACATTGTTCCTAGCAGTTATAATACATTTAAAAAATGGTAAACATAAAAGATGAATCATTAATATGCTAAATATCTAGTGTGGAAAATTAAATTAAAATACTTTATGAACTGTGAAAGACTCATTTTTTAGCGACTGCAAATACATGGGGTTTTTTTTGTTTTTTGTTTTCCTCATGAGAGTGTTTCTAAAACTACATCTTAGTTAAAAAGGTATGAAGAAAGAAATACATACCCATTGTCATCTGATAATCCAAAAACTCTTTTCCAGGAATGTATCACAGTGTAAAAGTGGCAGGAGAAATGCAAAGAACCATCTATGTGGGTGCTATAGTGCTGCATATAGGCTATTAGAATAGATGAGTTTTTGCCGTTGTGCAATGATTATTCCTAAGTAGCAGAAGAGATGCAGAGTTATTATGCTGCATATTTATTTTCCTAGTTGACAAACTTACTATAAATCCTGAGGAAATGGCCTTTGCAACCTTCCCAACATACTCTGATTTGTAAAGGCCACCACCAAATGTTATCTCAGCTCAAAGGTGTAGTAGTGGTTGCTTTTTTAAAAAAAAACATATTCAGTCAGATTCTTCATAACACCTTTGCTTCTTTCTTGCTTCCCAACATTCCTTTCCACTATTTGCAAAAAGTAGAGCTAGTCAGCATTTTTTATTAAAAAAAAATCAGTCAATGAAAGAATATAACATGTTTCTATGAGAAATGGCTGCTTTTAATGATTTCTTCAGGTCTTCTGTTGCAAAAAACTGAATTTCAGCTTCTTTTTTCCTGGTTAGCAACTGAAAAGACAGTTTTTTAGGTCTTTTAATTTTGGTCTGAGAATTATCCCTATCTTCCCCCCACCACACCCCCTCCTCGTACCCCCAGTTCTTAAAGTCAGTTTCAAAGCATATTTAGACACAAGGAAGTTTAGTAATCTAATTGCCTAATTCCTGCCTAGATATATTACTATCCAGATTGGTACTTGGGATGGTACCTAAACCCTAGCTATAGGAGGGTACAATGTGTTACATGTCCTCAAAGTTTCCTTAAGTAATGCTAACAGTACTGAAGTTCAATACAAAACAGCATCTATGGTCAATGCCACTTAAAATCACAACAGGTTATGCAGCTATTTATCTTTTTCATAGTAGCCTTGGGGTTCAAGCATTCAAAAAGTAAGTAGGAGACCTGGGTTCTAGGCTCTCCCCGGAGTGAGGGAGTCCAATCTCCTTTCCCCTAGGAGCTGTCTTTAATCACCATGTGACAGAGTAGGTTGGATATGGGGAGGGACACCATTCACCCTTTCTTTGGAAGCTGGGTAACTTGGCAGGTAAGAGTCACAAGACCACAAGGAGAGAAACTAGAAATAACATTACTCTGTAGACCAATGCTTCAATATGAGGGAAGTCCCTCCTCCTCAGATTATTTTGCTTTTATCCTATGACTGTTTAATGTAACAGGAATACACAGCCTAGAATGGAGACTGAAATTCAGGTCTTGTTCCTTTTGGGGGTATGTCCTCATCACTGGCTATAGTCATGCAACTTTTTGCTTGATTTCCTTCTGGATCCTTGATACTTAGATTCATGGCTTCTCAGTG
>NW_005842164.1:1328211-1351289 GCF_000455745.1 Alligator sinensis | reverse complement strand
GGGGGGGGAAATGACTCCAGCTGTTCTATAATGGGATAATTAGGGCATTCTAATTAGAGGGGGAAGGTATGAGATGCGAGTTTGAACTACCTGTCAGCTATCCACTTCCCTGGGGAAATGACTAGATTTTGGGGCAACAATTGATCACCCCTTGAGTTTTGAAAGAAAAGAGTGAACGAATGATCAAAGGGTCAATTTGCACACATATTACAAGGCTGCACCTAGGTGCCTGTATTGAGAATATAGACAAGATTTCAGATATCTCTCTCTCTTCAGTAAAAACTAATTTTTGGCTTTAACATGCCCCTCCTATCCCCATATAATGGGCTTCTGTGGATTCCATTCCTAGATCTCAAACCATTTGTATGCATAATATAGGAAATTTAAGCAGCTAAGTAATTGTTGCTGCTTTCACTCCAGGTACCAGGCCCCTAAAATTTGCCTTTGTGGACCTGATGTTTAGTTGCTATGAATTAATGGGACAGCTTTCATAGTTTCATAGTTTCATAGTTTTAGGGTCGGAAGGGACCTAATAGATCTTCTAGCCCGACCCCCCGCCAGGGCGGGAGAACAACAAAAGAACCCTAAACAAAAAACGGGACTCAAATGAGTCCAGCCAGGTAGGTATCCAGCCTCTTCTTAAAGATCCCCAGGGTAGGGGCCAGCACCACCTCCCTTGGAAGTTGGTTCCAGCTCCTAGCCGCCCTGACTGTGAAGTAGTTTTTTCGGATGTCCAATCTGTACCTCCTCTCCATCAACTTGTGCCCATTATTCCTTGTTATGCCAGCAGGGGCTAGGGGAAACAGCGTCTCCCCCAAACCCTTCTGGTTCCCCCTAGTGAGTTTATAGACGGTCACCAGGTCCCCCCTCAGCCTTCTCTTGTGGAGGCTGAATAGGTTCAAGTCCCGCAGTCTCTCACTGTAGGGTCTGCCCTGTTGTCCCCGGATCATGCGGGTGGCCCTCCTCTGGACCCTCTCCATGTTGTCCACATCCCTCCTGAAATGGGGCGCACAGAACTGGACACAATACTCCAGCTGCGGCCTGACCAGCGTCGCATAGAGGGGGAGGATCACCTCCCTGGCTCTACTCGAGATGCACCTGTGGATGCACGACAAGGTCCGGTTAGCCCTGCCAACCATGACCTCGCATTGTCGGCCCATGTTCATCTTGGAGTCAATAATGACACCAAGATCCCTTTCCGCCTCCGTGCTCTCAAGTAGGGAGCTCCCCATCTTATAAGTGTGCTGCTGGTTCCTACTACCCAAGTGCAGCACCCTGCACTTGTCCGTATTGAAACGCATCCTGTTCCTGTCTGCCCACCCCTGTAACCTATCCAGATCCTTCTGCAATCTCTCTCTCCCTGCTAGCGTGCTCACCTCCCCCCAAATTTTGGTGTCATCAGCGAATTTAAACAGGTTGCTCTCCACCCCAACATCAAGATCGCTGATGAAGACATTGAACAGCGCAGGGCCCAGGACCGAGCCCTGAGGGACTCCACTACCCACCTCCCCCCAAGTCGAATATGATCCATCCACCACCACCCTCTGAGTGCGACCCTTCAGCCAATCTGCAATCCATCTGACCGTGTAGGCATCTATGCCACAGTCGCCTAGTTTATTAATTAGGATGGGGTGAGAGACGGTGTCAAAGGCCTTGCTGAAGTCCAGAAAGACTACATCCACCGCGACACCTGCATCCATGGCCTTTGTGACCTGATCATAAAAGGCAATCAGGTTGGTCTGACATGATCTCCCCCTAATAAATCCATGCTGATTGCCCCTGAGCATCATCTCGGATGCCGGCCCATCACAAATGTGCTCCTTGATGATCTTCTCAAAGAGCTTCCCCAGGATTGAGGTAAGACTGACGGGCCTATAATTGCCCGGGTCCTCCCTTTTCCCTTTTTTGAAGATGGGGACCACATTAGCTACCTTCCAATCGTCTGGCACCTGGCCCAAGCACCACGATCGCTCGTAGAGCCGTGCCAGGGGCCCTGCAATAACCCCAGCCAGCTCCCTCAGCACCCTGGGGTGGAGAGCATCCGGACCCGCTGACTTGAACGCGTCCAGCCCCTCCAGAAGCTCTCTAACCCGGTCCTCCCCAACCTGAGGTCTGAAGGCGATCCCCTCGCGTCCGGCTTCTATCACAGCAGGGAAGTCCCGGTCCCTGCACAAGAAAACGGAGGTGAAGAATTGGTTAAAGAGGTCCGCTTTATCCTCTGACGCAACCACCAGATTGCCCCGCATATCCTGCAGGGGCCCCACATTACCCGGCGCCTTCTTCATCCTCCCAATATATTTGAAAAAGGACTTTTTGTTATCCTTAATCCTGGACGCTAATCCGAGCTCTATCTCCGCCTTGGCCTTCCTAACAGCCCGCCTGCAGGCCCGAGCAGAGGAGGTATACTCCTCTTTGGAGATTACACCCCCCTTCCACCGGGCGTACGCCACCCTTTTGGCAAGCAGGCATTCCCGGACACCCTTGGTGAGCCAGGGGGGCTTTTGGGCACTCCTCCCCCCCTTGCTTCTTGTCGGGATGGACACCCCTTGGGCCCCGAGTATCGTTTCCTTAAGGAACGACCACTCCTCTTGGGCGCTGAGTTCCTCTGCCCTCAAGGACCCCAGTTCCTCTCCCACTAATCTCCTCATCTCACAGAAGTTGGCCCTCCTGAAGTCTAGGGCTACCACCTTGCTGCGGGCCCTTGACACTCTACGCTGGATGGTGAATTCCAGCACGCGATGATCACTATTGCCCAGGTGGTCAAGAACCTGGAGGCCTCTTACCAGGTTTTTAGGGAGGACCTGATGTTTAGTTGCTATGAATTAATGGGACAGCTTTAAATTTAAGTTTCTAATATGTGTTATTCTTATGGAAGATCAAGTAATAATTATTATAGCAGTCTGACAAACATATACTTTCTTTACAATACTATCAGTTAGAACAAACTGCAACAAACTGCTGATTTGCCCAGCCTGTTTTACAGGTATATATAGGTACAGAAAGTCCCCTATTTTGAAACTTTTTTTTATATGAGCTATTATGTACATGTTAAGCTTTCATTTGTACCTTTGAAGGGATGGAAACAGTAGGATAGACATTGGCTTGACAGGTTTGCAGCTGGGATAATTTGGAGAATATTTGTTCAGTTCTGACAACTCTGTAGCATGAGCGAAGACATTTGGAGTAACATATTTGAGATGATTTAAAGAAGATGTTTGGCGAAGACACTCCTGAAAAGGAAAAAAATATTGCTTCCATGGTAACACATAGTTAACATCTTTAATGGGGAATTATTTCCATTATATTAATACCCAATTCCAATAGAAAGAATCAAAGCAATAATATTTTAATTACTTCCAACAAAATTTACAAAGGTATTCAAATATATTAATTAGGCACAGGAAATTACTTTATAGACTTGATTATTTGCAAGATAGTAAAGAAACTGTTCTAATTAAAGAGCTTTAATATTGCCTTACATAATTTCCTCTTTCTGTTTACCTTTCCATCTATGGCAAAGGTGCTTATCCATGAAAACTTCATTTAATTTACAGTTATTAGTTTACTTCAGTATTATATTAGATTTTCTTCAGTTTTCTGATGCCCAAAGTATAAATGACTTTTATTAACCAGAATTCCTGATTGGAGAAAGAAGTCCTATTGGGCTTTTAGATGCCTTAGTATTTTAAATACAACATGTTTCAATATATCCATTGTCCAATAACATCCATTCTAATATAAGAAATTTTATCTGATGCAATTATTAGTGACATATTCACCAAAATCCAAGACAACTTCAAATTTAAGAAAACCCTCCAATAATTAGACTCTATGTACAGAAAATATATAATTTGTTATATTTTTTCAGGGTTGGAGAGTCATCTTAAATTTATCATTCCCTCTTTCCCCCACTGCTACAGCAGAAGGACAGGCAGCATAATCAGAGGAGAGGAAGACAATATGATTTCGGAGGGCTGAGTGTGCACACACACAAGCACCCCCCTCCTCTCAACAACTAAGTCTGTCATGGGAAAGAAGCATGGCAGTACAGATCAAGGCCCCTGTGGTGAGGGAGGGAGTGGGGAAAAGACAGGGGCAGGGGATAGGGTGAATGGGTCCCCAGGGCCAGGGCGGATCATGGGCCACCCAGAGCCCAGGCGGCTCATCCAGGGGCAAAGTGGAGCTCCCACTGCTATGCATACCACCAGGGCAGGCACAGGGGGCATGTGTAGATGCCCCTCCGATCTTTGTGCAGGATGGAGGTGGGCTGCTGCTGTGGACTGGGGTCTTCACCTCACCACTGGTGCTTTGGAAGCAGTGCTATGCCACATGCCTCCTGTGCAGTTTCTGTGCTGCCTGCCTGGTAGTGGGAGGCATGCGGCATTGCACAACTGGTGGGGCACCAGCAGTGGGGTGTGGAGTGCAATCTGCAGAGGCAGTTTCCCCTCTCCCATGCACAGCGCACACCAGGGGGCACTCTGTGCCTGTCCTGGGGGGTGCAGGCAATGGTGGGAGCCCCACTGCACCCCTAGACAAGCTGCCCAGGCAGCGAGCATCCCACAATCTACTGCAGGGCCCCATTCACCCCCTCCACAGGGGTCTTGATCTGCCTCCCAACACACACCCCTTCTCTCCCCTGCAGCTCTTCTCATCTACACATTTACTTGCTAGGCACTGCTCCACATATGGCCAGGCTGCAGGTTCTGAGTGCTTGTCTTTGTCTGTGCATGCCCCTCTCCACCACTGCAGCCACCCGGGGGCCACCCCTGGGTTGCCTGCACTTGGTGGGGAGGGGGCTTAGCTTCATTAGCCCTGGCTTTCAACTGCCTATGACAGGCAGAAGGGGGGATGCTGGTAGAAGGGCAGGGGGTGCAGGCAGCCCCCTTTCCCTGTGCCTGCCCCCATATTTCTTCCTGTCATGCACTGAGGCCAGATGACCTGACTGATGAGTCATACACACCATTAGCTGAAGGTCCAAGGGATAGCCAGAATCAAAGACAGAGAGTCAAAGTCCAATCCATGGCCAAAATGCTAGGTAGAACAAGGTCAGGGATTAAGTCAGGTCAGATACCTACAGAAGCCAAGTTCCAGCAATCCCAGTTGAGAAGAAGAGGCAGAGGTCCTAGTTCAGGCAAGGTCAGTGATACATGGTCAAATCTAGAAGCAAGGCACAAAAACAAGGAAACAATGGGGTGGTTCAAGAGCGGCAGGACTTTGCTGTCCAGACAGCTTCTGTAGGAAACAGGAAACCTTATATAGGTGGAAGCATCCAGCTAGCATCCTGGAGCCCTGGGCCAATCCAGAACCAGCAGTGGGAGGCTTTACCCCAGCATGGCCCTTTTCCTTGCCAGTCTTCCTTCCTTCATGAGCTGCAGCCTCGTGAAGGGCTGAGCTTGCCCTCAGTCCCTTAACTCTGGGCTTTGGGAGTGGGTCCTGACATTCCTCCCCATCCTTATGGTGGCTACCTGTGTATGCCCCCCCACCATTGCCTACTCACCCATGCAGCCTTTGCCCCCTTGCTCCCTACAGCTTTTGCCCCTTCTTCCACTCCCTATACTGCTATGCCAATAAGGGGAGGGGAGGGGAGGGGAGGGGGAAGAAGCTTCAGGGCCAAATGCAGGCGGGTGGCAGGTGGGGCAGGGCGTATAGAGAGCAGGTGATGATGGCTGTTGTGCCTCTGACTCTTGCCCCCACCTGGAATATGAGTTGGGGACAAAGCTGCCATCCCCCCCGCTCCTCTTTGTACTTGAATGAAAAATGAGGGGCTTTCCCCCCTCCCATGCTGAATGAAGAAAAAACCTCATCATGGGTTCAAGTAAATATGTCTGCAGAGGAAGAATGGACATTTCTTGTTAGCAAGAGTATTTCAACTCTTTCTATGTATGTCATCTCTGTCATTTTCTTTAAAAAGCCTAACCCCATACACTATGCATTTTAGAGGATAGTCTCTGTGATTTGAATTTTGATCATATGTTATATAAATTTTATTAGAACCTGATTTCAAGTTAGTGCATTCAATTCCATTAACTATGCAAAAAGTATCAGGTGATACCAGAGTTGTTACATCTAAATATGCTGGTGCACCTATGAACTGTCTGCTCATGTTTTGGGGTATCAGAAGCATGATACGTAGTCTGAGAGTTACGAACAGAAAAGTTCCAAATCAACATTCAAATAAAATACAATTTTGGGAAATTAAATATAGCACAAGACTTGGAATAGGCAGCTTCATAGATCCAAGAATTATAGCAAAGCCAGCTGCTATAATGAATCAATGATGTGCCCCTAAATATATTTTATTAAGTATTTTGAACAAAGGTGATGAAAGTTTCATAGTTTCATAATTGGTAGAGTTGGAAGGGACCCTACCAACAGATTATCTAGTCCGACCCCCTGCCATGGGCAGGAAAGGATGCTGGGGTCAAATGACCCCATCTAGGTGGCTGTCTAGCCTCCTTTGAAGACCCCTAGGGTAGGAACAAGCAACACTTCCCTTGGAAGTTGGATCCAGCTCCTAGTCACCCTGACTGTGAAGTAGTGCTTCCTGATATCTAGCCTGAATCTACTCTCAGTCAACTTATGGCTACTGTTCCTTGTTACCCCCGGTAGCTCTTGGGGGAACAGGGACTCTCCCATTGCCTGCTGGTCCCCCTTGGCAAGTTTATAGGCAGCCACCAGATCCCCTCTCAGCCGTCTTTTGTGGAGGCTGAACAGGTTCAGGTCCTGTAGCCTCTCCTCGTAGGGCCTGCCTTGCTGCCCCCTGATCATGCGAGTGGCCTTCCTCTGGACCCTCTCAATGCAGTCCACATCCCTCCTAGTTGTACCCTGTCCCTCTCATCTAGCATGTTCACTTCTCCCCACATCTTAGTGTCATCTACTTGAACAAGGTGGTTTTCACCCCCTCATCCAAATCACCGATGAAGATACTGAACAGTGCGGGCCTGAGGACCGAGCTCTGGGGAACCCCACTGCTGACATCTCTCCACCCACCCCCCACCACTCTCGGGGTGCAGTCCTCCAGCCAATTTGTGACCCATCTGATTATGTAGGCATCGACACCACAGATGCCTAATTTTTTAATGAGGATGGGGTGAAAGACAGTGTCAAAGGCCTTCCTAAAGTCCAGGGAGATTACGTCCACCGCAACACCCATGTCCAAGGCTTTTGTGACCTAGTCATAGAAGGCCACCAGGTTGGTCTGATAGGACCTACCTCTAATGAACACGTGTTGATTGCCCCTAAGCATAAACTCCCCCGCTGGCCCCTCGCAGATGTGCTCCTGGATAATTTTCTTAAAGAGCTTCCCCAGGACCAAGGTAAGACTAACGGGCCTATAGTTTCCTGTGTCCTCTTTCCTCCCTGTTTTTGAAAATGGGGACCACATTGGCCCTTTTCCAGTCATCATGCACCTCACCAGAGCACCACGAATGCTCGTAAAGCTGTGCCGGGGTCCTGCAATGACCTCTGCCATTTCCCTAAGCACTCTGGGGTGGAGATCATCAGGAGCTGCTGATTTGAACACATCCAGTCCCTCCAGAAGTTCCCTGACAAGGTCCTCACTGACTCTGGGCCTGGCTACACCTCCCCTGGGTCAATCTGGAATCCCAATGGTGGGGATGTCCCTGTCCCTGCTCAGAAAAATGGAAGCAAACAATCTGTTAAAGAGATTACCTTTGTCATCTGGCGCTACCACCAGATTACCAAGCCTGTCCTGCAGAGGCCCCACATTATTTGGCACCTTCTTTTTATTCCCTATGTATTTAAAAAAGACTTCTTGTTATTTTTGATCTGGGTCGCTAGTCTCAGTTCCATCTCTGCCTTAGCCTTCCTAATAGCTCCCCTACCATCCTCTTTGGTGATAGCCCCTCCCTTCCATTGGGTGTACAACTCCTTTTTGGCTTTGAGGCATTCATGGATGCTTTTGGTGAGCCATGGGGGATTTTGAGCACTCCTGCCCTCTTTGGTCCGCGTGGGGATTGTCATGATTTGGGCTTGGAGGATTGTCTCCTTAAGGAACGACCACTCTTCTTGGACTCCCAATTCCGGTCCCCTCCGGGACCTCAGTGCCTCCCTGACTAGTCTCCTTACCTCATTGAAATCCATCCTCCTGAGGTCCAGGGCTGCTGCCTTGCTGCAGGCCTTTGACACACTGTGCTGGATGGTAAATTCCAGTAAGCAATGGTCGCTATCGCCCAGGTGGTCAAGCACCTACAGTTCCCTCACCAGGTCGTCACTTGTGGCCAGGACCAAGTCCACCAAGGCATTTCCCCTGGTGGGACTGTGCACCTCCTGGGTTAGGTGGAGGTCCTGTAACTCGGCTAGGAACCTACGTGAGTGGTCAGACCTGGCTGACTGCTCTTCTAAGCAGATGTCCAGGTAGTTTAGGTCACCCATGATAACCATGTCCTTTGACTTAACTGCCTCTGTGAGCTGACCTGAGAATTCCCAGTCCAGCTCTTCTCCCTGGTTAGGTGACCTGTAGTAGACCCACACCATTAGGTCCCTTTCCCCCCGCCCCCCCTTGTATTCTGGCCCAGAGCACCTCCGTCTGCCCTACCTCAGACCCAGTGCTGTTTGCAGAGGATGTGTATTGCTCTTTGATGTAGAGCACCACACCCCCACCTTTCCTCCCTGTTCTATCCTGCCTGTACAGTCTATAGCCCTTGATGTTTACCACTTAGTCATGCATTGGATCCCACCAAGCTTCAGTGAGCCCTACTATGTCTGGGTTTGTGTTAGCTAGCAGGAGGGCAAGTTCCTCCTGCTTTTTCCTCATACTGCAAGCATTGGTGTAGAGGCATTTTAGGCCTCCTGAGGGTGTATGCGCCTCCTCCCCAATCCCCGGACTGTCCAGGCCCCTGTCACTTACCTGGGTATTTCTTGTGCTCGTCACCTGAATTGGCTGGGCTGTTCTTGTGCGTGTTTCTTGGTTTGTTGTTCTGTGGCTCCCTTTGTCCTCTTCTTCCCCCTCCCCCGATATGCCTAGTTTAAAGCCTGCCGGAGGAAATCAGCCAACCTGGAAGAGAACACACGCTTACCTTTGGGGGAGAGGTGAAGCCCATCCCACCCAAGCATGTCTCTCATTCTGAAGTGAGGGTTGCGGTCCAGAAAGCTGAAGCCCACCGCAGGACACTATTCCTGAAGCCGCAAGTTGACGTCCCAGATGCAGGTCGCATGGTGTCTTCCACGCCAGCTGCCTTCAAAATATTTCTATTGGCTCTCATGGAGGTAGATGGGGTAAAAGGTAATGCAAACCCCTCACAAAATTTATCTTATGTTTAGAAAAGGTGACTGAAGAGAATACTTTGTAGGATTAAAGAAAGATTACATAGAAGATTTTTTTTTTTTTTAAGAAGAAAAAAGAAAACTTAGTTCATTTAAGTGCCTAAATAGAAATTGAGGAGATTTTTGATAGGTGCTTAATACCTAGTTCCTATCTGAAGCACCATTTTCAATTAAAAGAGTTGGGTCACAAACTCATAAGAAAATCTTCTAGATTTCCACTAGAAATGAATACAAATGCAATGCTTTCCATAAACTGTTATATATGCCTGCTCTACTTCTGTGCTGCACTGTCTTACTCTCTCTACTATTCTGGATTCATCTAAATTTTCCCAGTGTTCTTCATATCAAATATCTGCTCTGTACTCTAACTATTCTAGATTAGTTTATATAGCCTTGCCCCTATATTTGCCTTTGATATTCTCAATTATTTACCATTCTTTTGTCCAGATTATAACTCAAGTTATTAGTTACACATAAACATACCTTTGCTCACTGGCATTACCAATTATCTCAGATACATATTGTGTGTGTTGTTCATTCCTTGTCACATTATTGTGCTTCTCTTTCTTCATAATTTATTGCCTAATACCAGTTCTGCCCATGTTACTTTGTCATACCCCTCAGTTTTGATATACAGCTTTTTTAGTGTGCTTTTTCATCCTGTTACACTAGATTCTTCCAAGCTTTTCTTCATTTCCATCTCTATTTGTAGCAAACCATATCTCTGCCTGTACATTTTGAAAGCATTGATCTACTTCCTCCCACATAACATACCCTTCTCTTGTCTTACCTGTCTGCTTCCACTGTAGATTAAGCTGTCATTTCTTTGCTTTATATTTTATACATTTTGACATGTAGCAAATACACCTTGTCTTAACTTCATTGAATTGTTCATTTTTAAGTCCCTTCCTTACAAATTTAATTAATATACAATTTGCTCCATGTTATTTAAGTGGCACAACATCAAAGCAATGTATTCATGTATTTGTTGCACCATCCTCAAACTATCCCATAAGACTAGTAGCATGGGAAGTCTCCAGTTACATAAGAGTAATTTACTCTAATTTATCATGTCACAATTTATTACACTGCAGGTTTACAGGTTTATTATAAACAATATAGGTTAGTGGGATTAGAGATGTATTAATCCCTTTAACATTATTTATACAGGGCAAAATATAATGCTCAAACACTTTTACAGTTTAAATCTTACTTGGTGTTCTGAATCATATATTTTTCCGTTTCCTGAGTGAGCTAGATTATAGTGGATTGTTAGAGGCAGCAGACAACAACCAGTAAATGGTCATAAAAACAAGATAAATTTTAGCTGTCTTGCTACAAAGGAGAAATGTACCTGTTGCTGTGTATCCTGGCCTTTAAGAGTGAGATTAAGAATAGAAATGGGTGCTATTGTTTCTAAAAAGGGAAGTAATTACTGGAAAAGTCAGTATGGTTTGCATATTAAACAGATGCTCCAATAGTTTTCCAATATAGACCTGATAGTACTTCAAGCAGTAACTCCACACTCTTTACAGACTGCTTTATTTATAGTGCAGATACTGAGAAACTGACAACCATTTACACTGAAGCTATGTATTCTGCAAAGTAACAGTCAACTGAGCCTTTGCCTAGTCTAGATGTCAAGGCACATCAGAATCTGCTGGTTTTTGAAAATGAAGTGTTCATCACAATGTAACATGTATCCCACAGAATAAAAAATAAATAAATGCCAGTGTCTTTAAAAATATATTCACCAAGAAGCACAATAAGAAAATAAAGGGGAAGTGGATATTTTAATGCTATAAAGTGGATATTTACATGCTGCTAATCCACAGCTAGTATACTTAGAGTATAGATTATTTCTTTGGTCATAACTTGAGGCATCATTTAAAAAAATGTGCAAAGGAACCACAAAGTAGCATTCAAAGAGGTAAATGATGATGAGCTATTCAAATAGGGGGGAAATTTGTAACCAAAGCCACTGATTTTCTGTGTCAACTTAGTCCCACACTTATCTATCCAATCCATTCAGAAGAACAAAGCCAATATCCAGACAGCAGTGTAAATAATAAACCAGTGTTTACTTCTTAGGCTGATGTGGTACCTAGCACACAGTTAAAAACCTGCTGCTATTTACTGGTTGTCTCTAAGAAGAAATGAGTCCTACAAGACCAAAATGGCACAGCTTAATTAGTTTATTAATTAGAAGACAAATACCTTAACCAAACAATGATATAAAACATATATACTTTTCCCTTGTCTATACTAGTTCTGCATCAAATGAAACAGAGCAGGTTCATCATATTTCACACATCCCTCCTTTTAGTCTGCTTGTTTATAATATATAGCTCCATAAAATCCAGCTAACTCCCACTTGCTTATCTTAAAAGCTGAAGTACAAAAATACCAAAGTACCAGATACATAAATCATCATGGCTTGTATCCATCTGGCAATTTCAAAAGTGGAAATATAAAAGTACAGAATGCTCACATTATTTATGTTTGTTTTTTATTAATATTTTGCAGTACTAAAGGTTCTGCTAAATCTCTTGATGTAAGTGCTCAAGCATTGTGGAAGTTGTTCTTGGTGTTTTGGTTCTTTCTTTAACAACTTAATATATAGGGACAAATTTAATGTGTGTTTCTAGCCTATATGGATGTATAAATATATCACTGATTAACCTAAAAAACCCTAAATATTAGCTAACACCATGATCAGTAATACAAATGGTTTAACTATGCTGCCATGCTAAATCCAAGCCTTTGTTAACAAGGCTCAGCTTTAGTTGGTACTTGAGGCTCAGATGAGTATGACACCTCCTAAACCAGGGGTATCAAAGATATGGCTCACTGAATGGCTCTGATCCATGGACCCCCATTCTCCAACTCCCAATGCTGCCCTGAGTTTCAGAGTTGACCCACATGTTGCATGCAGGACTAGCTTGACTGGCCCTGTGCACAGGTCCTGGTAGTCATACTATACATAGAATCTGCTCCACCCAGTGCAGGACTCTAATTGTATATGTAACCTACTGCAGACAGTCTGGGACTTGTTCTACATGTGGTGCCAACTCTCACTAGTCTCTATTGTGTGTGACTGCCACACAGTACTCAGTTTGGAAACCAAGCTGCATATGGTATCTGCCCCGGCTGGTCCAAGAAGCTATATGCAGCATGGGTCCAGAAGCAGGCACTGTATGTGCTAGAGTCAGCATGCCAGGTGGGTGGGGATGAGTCCATGTGCCCAATCGGCCCATGAACTGGGCCCACTTCACTCATCTGGTCTTCAGGGTTATATGAGTTCGACCCTTCTGCCATAACAATTCAGCTATTGGTACTAAAGCATAGGTGAGTACTCCTTCTTCTTCTCCTCATCCAGCCCAGCACCCCAAGTTATAGGTTTTTGCCAGGTAGAATTTTGAGACTTATGCATACTCATCACACATGTAGGTAGCCACATACATGCCCAGTCAATGAGCAGCCTAGTGGGCATGCTCAGGAGCCATGCAAGCATGAATGTGCCTACACAACGTGGCTAATAATATAATAAACTATGTATCAATGCCAAAAATGCCACTTGTGTTGCTAGAAAACTGGCACTGGGATGCATAAACTGGAAATAATTCTGCTCTATATGTATCATCCTTGACAACAGAATAGCAGATTCACAAACAGATAGAGGCTTGTCCTAGTTTAGTCTAACTGTTACATGTGTTTCATGACTGAAACCGGGGCATAACTTAAAAAAAATTAGACATTTGCTTTATTTCACGTTGCATAGTATAAGATATCTAAGTGATATGAAAGGGTAGAAAATGACTTTTTAGAGCAAATAGATTTGTTTTGGGGTTTTTTCATCTTTCCTCCCAAGAAATTCTCTGGAAAAAAATGTTTAAAAAAATGGGGGGTGGGGGCAGTGCAGAAGGTGTAAAGTGTTTATACTTTTGTCAATTAAATGCAGAGTTTTTTTTATTTTTAATTAAAATTTCTAGTATGAGTTTCTCAACAATTTTGAAGGGACAAAGACATTTTGAGGAAATATTTCTGATAAAAATGAGGAAAAAATATGTCAGTGTGTGTATGTGTGTGTGTGTATATATATCTATATATCTATCTATATCTATACATCTGTCTATATATGGGACCTGAATAATCCCATCGAAAATGCTGGTTTGCAAATTCTTTATCTATCTATCTATCTATCTAGATAGATAGATAGATAGATAGATATAGATAGTTATAGATAGATAGATAAAGAATTTGCAAACCAGCATTTTCAATGGGATTATTCAGATACACAGAGTTAAACGCATTCTTAAATCTCTATGGGCACATCTACACATTGCCCTACAGTTATGTACTGACACACTACATCGCTGTAGAATGAGCTATGACAACGTAGCAATCACGTGCATCTACACATGATTGCCAGATATGTTGCCATAGCAGTGAGCTTCCTGGGTATAGCGTACCTCTATGGCAACGTAGCAGCAACATTTACCTGTGCTCTGCACATGGTGCAGTAACCACCCATATTGCACCATGTTTTAGTGCTTCCAAAAGGAAGTACTAAGGCACAGCACCATAGCAACATCTCTGTACAGTGAGGTGTAGATATGCTGCATGTCCAGGATCTTAGTCTATGCACGGATCCTAAAAGACTATTCATGGCCCACTGCTTACCACAGGCATGGTCTCCAAAGTTGTTGTATGCTTCAGTGCCTAGTGACTCAGCTTTTTAATAACAGCACTAGAATGTGCCTCGGTCTGGTACCAGATGTGTGACTTTAGAAACTGCCACCCCTAATGGGGCAGTTTGTATTTTGTCCCTACAAAATATTGCAATGCAAAATGTAGGTTCTGGTATTGCAGTATTCTACCAAGTTAGAGCTGAGGAGGTCTAGAATCTCCCACATACTGATCTGTGCTCTAACCACTGGAATTTACTCAAAAGGTAGATGCTGTCAGTGGTCAGTTAGGGCATTTGTACACATGGTTGAGCTGCAGTGCTGGGCACTTTTAAAAGTGCACAGTGCTGCTGTGCATGCATTTGTATAAACGGCAAAATGTGCATCAGTGCTGAGAAAATGGCAGTGGCATGGTTTGGAACTAAAAAATATCAAAGGTGTTTTAGTTCAAAAGCATACCACCACCATTTTCTCGGGGCTGATGCACATTTTGCCATTTATACAAATGCATGCGATGCAACACCGGGCATGTCATTTCACATACGGATCTGGCTCAATCAGTTGAGTCTGCTCTGATGCGCTGGATTTCCAATGCATCAGAGCAGGCAAATGTATGTGTATAAATGCCCTTAGGTACCAAAGCTAAGAAGACCCGGCAGTCTGAACCATAAGTGTGCAAAAGTGCCTACACTCTAGAGAGATGGGAGTTCCTATGGTTACTGTTTCAACATCTGGGCTCTTTGTAGGCAGCTAATCCTTACCATAAACTGTAAAAGAAATTAAGCTCCTAAACTAGGTACTCTGACTCATCCTCCTGGTACCTTGTGCCTAATTAGAGGTGCATAGTAGGACATTCTGGATTTCTTCCATAGGCAATTGAGAATGTAGGCAGTGAATAAATTAATCTTGATCTAATTTTGTGATTTAGGCATTTTAGCTCCATTTAGTTCTTTCAGTCCACCTAAATCCCATATAGCACCTAGTTGAGCTATCTGGATTTTGCCCAGGTCAATAGTAATTCTGGTGATTTGTTATAACAGTGTTTAAGGATTATTGTGCTTTACTTGCTGCACTTTGCCAGTTTAATAATGATCAGGTTATGAAGTAACACTAATATTCTTTTAAAATAATTATACATTTTTTTGACTACTTTTTTGACTGAAGTTCCAAAATACGAGCAGTATGCATGGACTATATATAAGTACAGCAAAGCATAAACATCTTATCCTTTTGTATTATCCTTCAGTTCATCAAACAAACTAAACTGCTAATATTTACATTATACAATTTGCAAAAAATCTTTAACATAGTATATCTTCGATTTTTATACCACTAACCAACCATCAGTGAGAGTTTTCAGAATGTGTAGCATGATCCTGAAGTAAATAGAACATGTTTTACTATGTTTCTCAATTGATGTTGTTATTCTTGCTATGCATTCATATTTACTAGGGAAATATTTCCTCTTCTTTAATATGTAGAAATATGTATAATTAGACATACTAAATGACAGTAGGTTAGCCTTACCATAGATAGCTATCTCAGGTATTTAAAAGGTCCCCATTACTGAAATATCTGAGCTTCCCACAGCAATGTTATTCTCCCCATTTTATCAATGGATAACTGAGGCACAGAAAGGCCAAGACCCAGATACATTAAGGCATTTAACTTTTTAGCTTCCTACTGAAATGAAGGAACTTGCTCAGTGCCACTTAGCACATTTGTGGTGTATCAGGGTATTGAACTTGGGTGTCACAAATCCAACTCTAACAGCTTGATCATTCTTCTTCTCCTTCTTCTGCTGCTTTCTCTTCTTCCTTCCTTTTTTCAGAGGTCTAGATCAGGGGTTGGCAATGTTTTTGGGCAGAGTTCCAACCCTCCCGCCCAACCTCCACTTGGGTTGGTGTGCTAGGGACAGATGGCAGAGGAGCTGTGAGATGGCTACAGTGTCTTGTCAAATATTTTATCATCAAGCTGATACCATCTCATGTACATTTTAAGGTAATTTTCAAGAACTTACTGACTAGTTGAGTGCATGACTTGAAGAACAAACCTTGATACATAGGATATATTGTTATATCTGTATGCTGATGGTTGGATTTATTCAAGGTATTTTACTACAGATGTTGGATGACGCACAATATTTTGTTCACACCATATTTTGCAACAAATATTTCCTTAGTGAATTTGAAGGCAAATCACCTAGAGATTGCTTAGGATTTTTTTTTTCATCAAATAGATTTGTTTTCCCTGCTGTTTTTTATTAAAATTGCTGACCAGCACAACCTGTCACTTCCTACTGCCAGATTCAGCTGTTGCTGTGGCTGATTGTTGCAGGAGCATATGCTGGTAGGGTTTAGTAGAGGGATTAAAAAAATTTACCTCGTCTTATAATTAACAAGGGGATTGTTAAATAAATAAAAATAAATAACTATATTGTAATTCTATTGTTATGATATTAAAATATAGATTTCTCTTTGTGTTTTATTTAGATCAGTTCCCTAGTAATTCATGTAAACAATTGGGAGGTACGGGGACCTGAGTTCCAGTTCCTGTTTCTAGGATCATGTTTCTTACTTGCCATAAAGGCCAGGTGAAGACATCACACATAAACTGGTCTAAGTGATTGGAAATTGATCTGAATCTGTAATTATACAGAAGTTCTGCACACATAGAGCAGACTAAAAATGGTGGAACTGGGTCTAATATAGGCCTGATTCTATGTACACTCAAAACTAATTGATTTAGCTTAGACTGGTTAATCAAACTTCTATACCATATCTCCTATTCATTCAAGTTAGATTGCTGTCCTCCCACATCCTAGCCTCCTTTGCAGCCCCCTGTTACCCCTACAGGGAGTTGTGCTAACATTTGGTCCACGCTCAATAAGCCCTCTCCCCAGCCTCACCTTCTGCCTCTGGCCATCTGTCAGCTGCAGGTAGCAGAGACAGGGAAGGGAGGCATCTGTGTCTCCTGCGTGAGTCCCAGGACCTGGGTGCCTGCATCCCCAGACTGTGCCTCTGCACCCTATCACAAAGCACCCTGCAACGTACACACACACCTGACATTGACCCCAGGAGAACCCTCATGGTTTGGCAGACTTCCATAGGGCCCAACCCTGCCTCCCACGTACCTAGTCAGGGACCCTCATGCCCCTGTGCTTTGGCACAGTGCAGCTGAGTTCAACTCTGGCTCCCACACACCACATTTCAGAGGCCAGAGACAGGCACCCTTCCAGATAGGCCCTAGCATGGATCACTCCCTGAGCAGGAGTCATTGTGGGCAGCTCACCTCTGGTGGGTTGGGGTGGCAGGGGGAGGAACATTGGGACTGGGCCTGCATACAGGAAAAACCTGTGACCTCTGGGATTTGGGCACTGCCTGCATGTACCCAGGCCATGGGCATGTGTGGTGCTGCAAGGCTTTTTTGGCACACAGATACAGGGTCCCAGAGTACTGGGGTGGGGGGCATGCTTACCCATGCCCAGTAGCCAATCAGGGGTGTCCCAGGTCCTTAGCTCTGCTCAGCAGTCCAAGGAGACCTTGGGACCTGCTGGAAGGTGTGCAGGAGTTCCCCCAACCTGCAGGCCTCAGCCAGTGAAGGCAGCCTGCTTGCCCTCCCCCCTACCTCCACCAAAGGCCAAATATGTATACTGTTCACTACAAAAAAAAACACGTAACTTAGATCAACTGTGCTTCCAGCTTTTTAACATCTGTACTTAGCCTTAATCACTCAAGGGAACAGGGATTACCCTTCCTCCCCCTCCTTCTCAAAGGAGTGGCCTATCTGTTAGGCTACAGGCTTAGAAAAGCTTACACTTGATTTCCCTTTTGGCTGCCCAATAGCCTAGCTTCTTCCACAGGAGTGGAAGAGTGCCTCCCCTTCCCATTAGCACTCTTTTGTAAGTGACAGATATAGATCTGAGTCTCTTCAAGGTTCCTGAAACACTTTCTGGGTAAGTGTTCTTACCATGATAGTACTATGTAAAAAAAACACTAGTGCTGCTAATGGACATGTAGTTCCCTATCCTTAGAAGGAGATTTGGTACTCTGTATTCCAATTGCACAGAGGCTTTAGAGAGGGGCCCTGTTTAGAAAAAAAAATTCCCTTGTACCTACTGTTTCTTATTGGTTAGCTTTAGACACTTCCCTGCTCAACAGGCAGCTACCTGGACTTCTTAAAATTTTCTTTTGAATGCACTGTAACAGGGACCCAGAGGCTCCTGTTACTTTAAGAGGATGCTGCAGCAGACTAAACTTGTTCTATGGGAGCTGGCAGCTTGGCAAAGGATAACTGCTGGGAAGTGCAGAACAGTAACAACAGGGATAGGAGCTAACAATGAAAGGGTCACTAACTTGGAACTAGCTGCACTGCAATAAGCAATGCATGCCAGGAGCACACCTCCGGGCAACAACTGCAGGCAACTGAGCTAAGCCGCAGTGAAGGAAGGAAGGCTGCCCATCAGGCCTAAACGGAAACCTCTTTGTGTGACTGGAGAGCCACCTGACATGAAGGTGGGGGCTTTGGAGGCACATAAGTTCAGTGCCTGAAGCCAGGCAATTAGGGTGGTCCTGGAGGCTGCTAGAAGAGAGCTCCTGAGGGAGATGGCTGCAGCAGAGGGACTGGCAGGTACTTGAGCTGTCCCATAATTGCCAGCAAAGGTGGCAAGTATATATCTTTGCAATAAATATCTATTACTTTCAGTAATATCATTTCAAAGACAGAGGTCTTTTGGAAACAGATCACTTGGCAAGGAGTTGTGTTTGGATCCTGAAAGACCTGTCTTTGAAATGGTATTACTGGAAGTCCAGAAAGACTAGTGAATTTAATGCTGAGCAACACCATGCCTAATGACTAGGGATCCTGGTTTTCTCTAATTTAAAAAAAAAATCCCGTTTTCCGTTAAAAAAACAAAAAGTAACCCCAAATCCACATTTTTCCATGATTTAAATGAAACACCACTTATACACACACACACACACACACACACACACACACTTTTTTTTAACCAAAAATTGAGAATTTTTTTTAAATTGAAGAAAACCAGGATCCCTGCTAATGACTGATTTCACATATTCTGACCAATGAAATGTTAGCAGAGATAGAGGCCCAACCATCATGTGTATAATTTTCCCCTTATTTATAGCTTGTCCATGTTTCCCACAGTCAAACTATATTTTTAGAAAGTTGTGTTTTCATCTCTTTTGTCTTCTAAAATCTATGTTATAAAAGCTTTTTACAGTCAATGTAAAGATTCTGTTCTTCACACCTTGTTTATCCATATTAGTGTTAAGACTTTTGCTTTCCTAAGTTGTTTGCAGTGAAACATATCCCTCCACTTTTCTGTCTCTTCATATCAATGTAGTTTTTCCAAAGATATCTAATCACAACAGTGTGGAAAATTATGATTGATAATTGAGAACTATTTTCATTCAGATTAATTTAGCCCTTCAGTTTTCTTGAGAAAACAATCACATAGAATACTAGCTCCTTAGTGATTTATTGAAGTTTAAACCACAGGTGCACCAAATCTTTACTCTTCTCACAGGGAGATCTTTGAACACCCCCATATTCATTTCAGTTTCTGTAATTGGCTTATAATAGCAGCCTGGATTAAATATGCACAGGGTTTAAAAGCAATCCAAAAATCTAATTTCTGCTATTTATTTTATGATGATGTTTAAAAATGAAAACCACTGTATTGTAAGCTTAAGTGACTGTGAATATAAGCTATTTATGTAATTTTGCTATAACATCACAAGCTGTCTATACAGAGAATGTTGTGCAGGAAAGACACAATGTCACATTTTCCCCTCCTTCATTGATCTTGTTGAAGAGGCAATGTTTTTTATGGAATGCTTCAGACTCAGAGGTGGATGCACTTCATATTCATGTTCATTGTGAAGATGCATATAAAAGGTAGTAGTTAAATTATAATGATGACTTTATCTTTAATCACCTCATGCAATTCTACTGGAATCCATAATAGAGTTTGGCAGGCTTTGGCTATCCTGCCATTTCAAAAACTATTTAGATGGAAAAGAAGGAAGATCGTTTGGAAAGATAAGAAGAAGAAAATTAATGAGGACAGTTTTCCCTTGTTATTTCTATGCCTTTAAAGTTGCAAGCATAATGTAATACTAGAGCATGAAAATATTCATATATTTAGATATGACAATCATATATAAAATAATGCAGAGTATAAAAAAAACCTGACAATAAAGATTTTGCACTTCTTTCCACCAATGTGGAAATGTGTACGTTCTGCTTCTGACTATATATTCACACTTACTTGTGCAACTCACTACACCCCAGACATAGATGTACATCTGCTGGCCCAGAAGCCATTTGGGTGCCCAACTGCCTTCATAGAAATTATGATTTGTACCTGTTTTTACAGGTGCAGTGATCTGTGAGAGCAAACATGAGCATGGAAAATGAGGGAGAGCTAATAAAAATAATATTAGCTTCTGGTTTGATCAGTGGTTTCTTGGTGAACAGTTGAATTTAAAGACACAAAATTTAAAAAAAAAACACAACATATTTTCTCATGTATAATCCCTCCCTGCAAGTAAAACATACACTTTGCTTTTGGAAGGCAGAATGTAGGAAAAGATTTTGTGTGAAGTCACAGCCAACAGTGTGACATACAGTAAGTCCTCCTGGAAACACAAAGGCTAAGTAGGCAGTCAAAACACCTGTGGCTGAATCAGTTCAATCTTTGCAGGTAAGTCTAAGATGTGCAGATTGAACCAAGATTGAAGCAAGTGAACAGAAATTCACTTCTGATTCCAGAAATGTAGCCACATGCATGCAGTGGCCCAGACCAGAAGCCAAGGGGTTCTAGAGCATGCCTGCTTGCTCAGCTGGAGCAGACAGCTTAGGCCAAGGCTAGCTTACCCATCCTGAAAGAGGGCCGGGGGGGGGGGGGGGGGGGGGGAAGGAACTGTTACAGGGGAGATGCAAAGCATCCTAGGATGCTGGAGGACTGTGACTTAACTTGAATCTGGATGGGATCTGAGACAGAAGTTCAATAAACCAATTTAACCAGAATCAGTTAGGTCTGATATTACATAGTTTCATAGTTTTATAGTTGGTAGGGTCAGAAGGGACCTGAGCAGATCATCAAGTCCAACCCCCTGCCATGGCAGGAAAAAGTACTGGGGTCAAACGACCCCAGCGAGGTGTTTGTCTAACCTCCCCTTAAAGACCCCCAGGGTAGGAGTCAGCACCGCTTCTCTTAGAAGTTGGTTCCAGATCGTAGCCACCCTGACAGTGAAGTAGTGCTTTCTGATGTCTAGTTTGAATCTACCCTCTGCCACCTTGTGACCGTTATTTCTAGTCACTCCTAGTGGTGCTTGGGGGAACAGGGACTCCCGCAATACCTGCTGGTCCCCTCTGACTAGCTGGTAACAGGCCACTAGGTCCCCCCACAGCCTTCTCTTGTGGAGGCTGAACAGGTTCAGGTCCCTCAACCTCTCCTCATAGGACCTGCCCTGCTGCCCCCTGATCATGCGAGTGGACCTCCTCTGAACCCTCTCAATGCTGTCCACATCTCTCCTAAAGTGCGGCTCCCAGAACTGGACACAGTACTCCAACTGCGGCCTGACCAGTGCCGCATAAAGGGGGAGGATCACCTCCTTGGACCTGATCGAGAGGCATCTGTGGATGCATGACAAGGTGTGGTTGGCCTTCCTGACTGCATCCCCACACTGTCAGCCCATGTTCATTTTGGCATCAATAATGATTCTAAGATCCTTTTCTGCCACTGCACTGACAAGAAGGGAGTTCCCCAGCCTGTAGGTATGCTGCTGGTTCTTCCTCCCCAGGTGCAGTACCTTGCACTTGTCAGTGTTGAAACCCATCCTGTTCTCATCTGTCCATCCCTGTAACCTGTCCAGGTCCAATTGAAGCTGATTCCTTCCTTGTAGCATGCCCACATTCCCCCACATCTTAGTGTCATCAGCAAATTTGAATAGGGTTCTTTTTATCCCCTTGTCCAAGTCACTGATGAAGATGATGAACAGCGCAGGTCCAAGGACTGAGCCCCGGGGGACCCCACTGCCCACATCCCTCCAGGTCAAAAATGACCCATCCACCACTAGTCTCTGGGTGTGGCCCTCCAGCCAGTTAGCGACCCATTTGACTGTGTAGGTGTTGATGCCACAGTCCCCTAGTTTTTTTAATGAGAATGGGGTGAGAGACAGTGTCGAAGGCCTTCCTGAAGTCCAGAAAGACTACGTCGACTGTTACCCCTGTGTCTAAGGCTTTTGTTACCTGGTCATAGAAGGCCACCATGTTGGTCTGACAGGACCTGCCTCTAATGAACCCATGCTGGTTGCTTCTAAGCATAACCTCCCCTGATAGCCCCTCATGGACATGTGCCAGGATAATTCTCTCAAAAAACTTACCCAGGATCAAGGTAAGACTAACTGGCCTTCAGTTTCCTGGGTCCTCCTTCCTCCCTTTTTTGAAAATGGGAACCACATTGGCCCTTTTCCACTCCTCTGGCACCACACCAGAGCACCACGAGTGCTCATAAAGCCATGGGAGGAGTCCCACAATGACCTCTGCTAATTCCCTCAGCACTCTGGGTAGGTCTTCAGGACCAGCTGATTTAAATACATCTAGTCCTTCCAGAAGTTCCCTGGCTAGATCCTCACTGGCCCTAGGCCTCGGTGTGCCTCCCCTGGGGGCCTGAGGGGGTCCCAACAGATGGGCTGATCTGGTCCCTGCTCAGGAAAATGGAGGCAAAGAAATCATTAAATAAGTTAGCCTTGTCATCTGGTGCGAAAACCAGGTTTCCTAGCGTGTCTTGCAGAGGCCCCATGTTATCCGGTACCTTCTTTTTGCCCCCTATGTATTTAAAAAAGAACTTCTTATTGTCCTTGTTCTGGGTAGCTAGTCCCAGTTCCATCTCCGCCTTGGCCTTCCTGACCACCCCCCTGCAGCCCCGAGCAACCGAGGTATAGTCCTCCCTGGCGATGGGATCCATCCAAGTTTATTTTAAATGGCTTTTGGACATTTTGAAAGCAGTTTATGTGCACTGAACCTGAGTTGTGTTAAAGATTTGAACTGGTTTCTGATCACTTTATGTGCAATTTC
>NW_005842164.1:1321997-1328201 GCF_000455745.1 Alligator sinensis | reverse complement strand
CTTTCCCTAACCAGAGTGTCCAGGAAGTGTGGCATCAGGAATTTCCTGCTGTTGCAGAGGATCTCCCGCAATGCCACACTTACTGGGCAGTCTATGGGCTCCTATACATGTGCACAGAGCCTGCTCTGACATGCTGAAAATTCAGTGCATCAAAGCAGACTTGATTAATCAAGTCTGCTGGAGCATGGATACTGATGTGCTCTGGCAGCCTTGTGCGTCACATGTATCTGCATCATTGTACATCTCCATGCTGATAAAATGGCAGCAGTACACTTTGAAATCAAACATGCACAATGAGCTTTAGTTCAAAGCACTCTGCCACCATCTTTTCAGTGTGGGGATGTACAGCAACACTCATACACATGACTCGGGCACATTTAATTACTGGGGCTCACTAATTAAAGTTCCCAGTGCCAAATCTGAAAGCATGAGTAAAAATGCTCCATGTTTTCAGGGGGACTTATTCTGCACACAAGGTTATGAATCATGTCAGGATCAACCTATCCACACTGAGAGCCCACCAGCACAATCTGAGGCAGCCAGAAATGCATTCCACCATCATGAGGTACCTACAGTAGTTGAAGCACTACTTCTAGCTATCCAGCTATCTCCCATAGGTCTTTGTGAGCTAGAGCAGGAAGGGGTAGGAAGGTCTCCAGTGAGGAGGGGCAGACAACAACAATGCTGATGGTGAAATCAGAGGCCCTGGGAGCATAGTGTCTGCTATCCATCAGCTTGGAGAGTGGGGAGTTGAAAAAGATGCAGGCTGCCCACCTTGCCAGCAAAGATGTGAGTAAAGCAGTTCCATTGATTGATGATGCCCTGCAGAATGATGAAGAAGTAGCCCTTGTAGCTGGTGAATGCCTGGGTGTCCTGGGCTGGGCAGACGATGGGGATAGGGTACTGTCCATGGCCCGCACGCATGGGGAAGCCCATGCAGTAGAAGCCAGTGACCACCTCATGTGGGTTGATGAGGCAGATGAGGCAGCTGGCCAGGACATCCTGGATGACCAAGCTAACCTCCCAGATGGCCTCACTGGCTGTGATCTTGCCAAAGCTGAATAGGATAGCAAAGTAGCAGTAACTGCTAAGGGTGGCCAGCTTCATACGGTGATGGCTACCCAGTTCTCTGGAGTGAGAAGTGACTGCATGCCAACATTCTGGCACATGAAGTAGGGACCACCTGGGCATCAAAATCCATAAAGATGTCCTAGTGCATGTCCCAGTGCACTAGGTGCCCAGGAAAATCCACTCCATCCAGTTGGTGCTCATGGCATGGGCCCTGTGGGAACCAGTGTTTGATGGGCTGGAGGTAATGCTAGATAACGCCGGCATCCATGGCATCCTGGGTGGCCTTGTCCTTATTGGTCACATGACAGTTGGTGGCCCAGTTCTGGATGCTTGGAGGGCACAGAGTGTAGTGGGTGGCCATGCGTAAGACAGCCTCATGGACACAAGGGCACACATCATGGTGAGCTCCTGCCACATCAGATTCTGGTGGATGCATACAATGTCCTGCAGACTCCAGCAAGAGTCAACCAGCAAGGTGACCAGCAGGACTCACCATAGCTCCTGGGTCTTCCTGCTTGAGTGTGGGTGGCAGGACACCCCAGTGGGGCATGAGCAGGCTGGAACATGGAGGCACATACAAGTCACAATGGCAGGCTCTCACACTCACTCTGGGGCTCTTCTGGAATGCTGTGGCTAGGTGCAGAGGGTCTGCAGTGATGCCGCAGGCAGTTGAGGGTATGGTGGGCCCTGCCCAGCAGCCAATCAGGGGTAGCTCACCCATTCAGTAGATTGGAGAGCCTGTGGGGTAGGCAGGGAGGCTTCCAAGAGCACCCCCTACCTGCTGGCTTTTGCCAGTGCAAGCAGGCTCGAAGCTCCCCCTACCAAAAGGTAAATAGCTGTTATCTTTGCTTTGAACCTAACTTGGGTGCCTTTAGTAATATGTGATACTTAGAGCACTTCCACCTCAGACTTCTTGAATGTCTGTACTTAGGTCCTATCTCTAAAACACACTAGAAGACCTATATCTTTGCACAGGGCTTTTTCTAATAATGGTAACTGAACAATGTCTCTGTTACATTTCTCATGCTTGTGTACATATGGAAGTTATGTGGAGTAAGAGAGGGGTAGTTAGTTCCCTGTGTATTCATACCCTACCTTACTGTGCATTAACTTTTACATGTAGATAAGCACTTACGTGAAGCATCAGGCTGAAGAAACATATCCACTTTAGAAGAAAACATGAAGGTACGGAGAGTCTTATGGATGGAAATTATGCTTTTAAATTAATTGAATAGTACCTAAATATTTTATTGATAACCACATTCCAAATACTTTAGAGAATGATAATTACTGGATTTCAACATTTATAGAAAACTAGCACAGAGTGTCCTTGATTTATGTACTAAAGTGACAGTTTTCTGCAACTGTAGAAATTTGGCAATTACCATTAAAACTATTAATTATCTATTTTTGAACTTTAACAAATGGTAATGCCATTTATTCATTAGCATTTGAAAAGTGAAAAATATCTATCCATTATCCCTTTGATGAATACATTCCATCGGATCATTTTTCTCCACAGCTTATGCTAAATTCTAATTGATTCAAGACTTATGATTTTTCTTAAGCAAGTCTTCTTGCATTGATAACAGAGGAAAACGAGAGCTCCAAAATCAATGTTAGTTCTTATGATTCCTTCCTAGCAAGTAGATGTGTTACTGGTGTGCCATAGGCCTAGTAAACAAGTTACTAGTCTAATAGATATTTCTTTAACCTTATGCTCTGCATAAATGGTTGTCTACATGTTAAAAAAAATAGTGCCAAATAAGGTAGGGTGTGAATATACAGGGAACCGGGTACCCCGTTTTTCTTCACATTTACTGTCCTGTGCAGACAAGTTGTGAGAACCATTTTGTAGTTATTAACTGGAAAAATGCTACACAAAGAATATTAGAAACTATGTTACTATAGATTTGATAGATGTAACCCTAGTGTCTTCTCCTGAGACTTTCTGTCTTATTTATTTATTTTAATACTTAGGATTAGAAGTATCTGGTATTGACTATATTTCCCTGTGACTGGAAATAAGAAGATTAATATTTTGATTCAGCAAAGCACTAAGGTACATCTAACTTTAAGAATGCAAGTAGCTCCATTCAGCATGACTGTCCATATTATCAAGTACTCTGACTCAGATAAGTCTCCCTTTCTCACATAGCTACCTATATTAATCTTCCCAGAAGTTAGGAGCAGGACCTAGAATATAAATTAATTTTCTTTTTCACCTGTTATTTTCTGTGTTTATGCATTCAGTTGAGGGAGACTTTTTAGTGTTAGGTTCCTCAGGTAAAAATAATTGTTAATTTCATTCTGTCCAATGCACCTCCATTTTCAGGAGGCACATCAGAGCTGCCATGCCAGTAATGCAGTCATGCACGGCTTTCTCTTGCTGTCATTTCTCAGTTTGGCTCCAGCATGCCTCCTCAAAACTGGAGGACATGGGACAGTTCTATTTGCCCTGTGAACCTCTATTTTATGGTAGACACCATGCAGGGCTGGACAGGAAAGGCTGTGCATAAGCACACGCTCCTGCCACAGCACACACTCATAAGCAAACACTCATAAGCACACACTTCTACTTCCTGATCTGTCTCTACAGAACACATGTAGCACAGTGGGGTGAATATAATACAATGATAATTTCTAGTCAATTACTACATATTAATGCATAACAATTAAAGTATTTATACCATAATATGCATAATATATTTGAATTATTTTTTAAGTGGGGTACTGCTACATTTTGAAGTTTCGGAGTGCTTCCTTGAGTCTAAAAGGTTAAGAAACACTGTATTCAGATTTTATATACACATTTTAAACTTTAACATAGTATGAGTTTAAGTAACACTCCTTATGTAGTTAGTATTTCAGAAAACAATGACAAACAAACAGTAGCAACTTCTATGTGAGCATCAGACTAGAATACAGGGAAAAGTAATCAAGTTCCCTATAACAGAGATTCTTAAAGTGCATATAATATAGTCTTACTGATGGACAAAACTATAATAAACATAAATTAATACAATTGCTTCCATTTTATTCTGAGTTGAAAAATGCATGCATTTGTCTCTATAGCAACCTTAAGTATGGGTCAATATTTGGGGGCTGTAGATGTCATAATTGCAGTGTCATCAATTCACCCAATATATCACCATTACTGCACATACTACTGCTACAACTATGACTACTGCTACTAACAATGATAATTGATAGTTGTATCAATCCTTGAATCCATCCAATATAAATTCTCTGCTTCCTCTGCAACTGCCCACTCACCACCCTAGTATACCTAAGGTATATGAATGACATCCTCATCATATGGACTAATAGGAAGGAGTCTCTAAACCTCTGTCGTGGTAAACACATGCAGCAAACTTTAGGTCAGGTCAGCAGAAGCTTGGTTTATTAGAGAATGCATTCTGGACAGATTCATACACAATTGGAGAATTGTGAAGAGGTCTGACCCCGTACAACAGGTGAGGCGAGTTCATATAGAAAATATGACATCATAAGCATAGCAACGACATATATCAATCAACATTTGCCATGACTTTGTTAGTAATGTGCATGTCTTCTATTTTATCTTTATGTTAGCAGATTTTAAGGGTTTCTCGTCTAACTTGTAACCTTGGGGTCACTTCCCATTTTGGGCTGACTCAGCAGGCTGGTTTGTGATTACTTTTGTGCTAAGTTTTAGTTTTTTACTAGACTAGGACAGGATGGTCCTAGTCTTGTGTTAGTCTGGCGGTTTTGGGTCATGTCCTTTTCACTTCCCCATAGCCTAAGCTGAATACATGATTTGCACCCTTACACATAATGGAGATTTAACTCCATTTTTCTCTTCTTTCACAATCCCCCCTTTGAGACTTAACAGTCTCATACTTCTATCTTCATTAACTTTTAAAAAAAATTCTTTATCATGGGTTCTGGGGATGAGTCTACAAATCTAGCTATCAGAAGCATTTAAGGCTACAGCTACCCTTTGTAGGAAGTGCAAATAAACATTAGAATAAACTGGCAATGGCAAGGCTAATAGTAATATAAACAGTCTTATTATACAAAACATGTTGGCAGGTATTGTTTGGCTTGCCTCTGCAGGCAATTCTTCAGGTTTTCGTTGTCTATTTGTTCACCTTGATGTTAATAGCATTGATTCAGTCTTAAAGACAGAAAGGACAAAATATTTCAACAACGAATAGTACCCACACCAGTAGGACAAATCCTACTACTAACCACACCCAAGAAGGCAACCAAAGTTTCTTCTCGTTTTCTGAGCTTAGGTTGCCTAGAGGGCTGATATCTTCAGCTCTGGGTCTGGGTTGAGATGGGGATCTTCCAAATGGAAACATTTACATCTTCCGAGGACACAGATGATACCTTGGCACTCCAACTGATGGAGTCAGTTGCATCAGGGTGTTAGGTTCATCAATGAGATCACTATCACTTGAGCCTTGATACTCCTCACTTGCTTGAGTGAGGTCCTGAGGGTCTTTGTCCTTGGCCTCAGGGAAAGGTTCCAATCTTGGTTGGAATACAGCTGCCTCGGGGTCCAATGGTGGTAATACCTTCTTGCAGTGTGAGGTGTAAGTCCACATCTGATGACCTTGGCAACGAACAGCAGTGTTAGTGGTCAGAAGTACTTGAAAGGGCCCTTTCCATCTGGGTTGGAGTGCGTTTTTCCATTGATGAACCTTTACGTAGACCCAATCTCCTGGCTCAAGGCTGTGACAAGGAACATCCGGTGGTTGAGGTAAAGCTTCTTGGACCTGTGAATGAACAGACCTAGCATACTTCATTAATGTTTTGCAATAATTTAGCACAGTTTCATCAGTTAATTGTAGGTCTGCTTGGTGTGGGGCTACAGGTGGTGTAGCTGGCATTCTCATGGGTCATGCCATGAGTATTTCATAAGGGGTTAATCCATGTTTTCTGTTGACGGTGTTTCTAATGTGCATAAGAGCAATGGGCAGTGCATCAGGCCATTTGAGACCTGTTTCAGCACAGGTCTTTGAAATGCGTGTTTTCAAATCTGAGTTTTTACGTTCTACAGCACCACTTGACAGTGGATGATAACTGCAGTGTAGATGTTGCTGTATGTTGAGTGCTTGGCAGATGTTTTTTACTATCTGTCCT
>NW_005842164.1:1320482-1320936 GCF_000455745.1 Alligator sinensis | reverse complement strand
TAGCGGCCTTTCCAACCAATAAAGCGGCAGCGGCTACTGAACGGAGGCAAGGGGGAAATCTCATAGCCACAGGATCAAAGGCAGAACTATAATACACAATTGTGCGATGTGTATAACCATGCAGCTGAGTAAGTACTCCTAAAGCAATTCCTTCCCATTCATGACAAAACAAAGTAAAAAGTTTCCTGTAATTAGGGCTTCCAAGAGTGGGAGCAATAGTGAGGGCTTGTTTAAGGGCTGAAAATGCTTGTTCAGTTTCAGGAGTCCAAGGTAGAGGTTTTGGAGTAGTATCACAGGTAAATGATTGCAAGGGTTTTGTGAGAGCAGCATAACCCAGGATCCACTGTCTACAATAACCCATTGCACCTAGGAATCCCCTTGTTTCTTAGTCATAGGTTTGGGAATGCCAAGGATAGCTTCAATTCTACCAGAGGAAAGGTGGCCTTCTCCTGCT
>NW_005842164.1:1316773-1319858 GCF_000455745.1 Alligator sinensis | reverse complement strand
GACCAGCACCATGCCACACCACCTATCCACCCAGAGGCCCTGCTTGTGACCCCACTCTGGACAACACCTACTGGACAAGGACCCCTTTCCAGCCTGGATACGTAGATATTACCTGCACACCTCCTCCTACAATTTGGACTCTGTCTCTCTCTCTCCTCCTGGATTTCAGTGGACTTCAGCTCCTGCACCAAGCCTCTCTAACCCCGGCTGCCATTGTGGGTGGGTGGGCGGGTGGATGGAAGGGAACCAATAAGACATTGTGTCACCATCTCCCATGTTCAATAAAACCACTGTCATTTGCAACCCTGAGTTGGGTCATGTTTTACTGAATCCCAGTCCCTTCTTTATCTTAAATTCCAGCCTCATTCTCTCTTGCTCTCTCTTAGCTCCAGTCCGCACCCCTCTCCACTAGTTTCCCGATCTCCTCTCAATTCCTACTGCCTTTTCCCTGTGACTTTGTGCTGCCTTTCTATGCTTTCCCGAGCCCCTCTTTAACACCCACACTTTCCCTTAGTCCCACTTTCCCTCTCCAGCACCTACCTTTTCACCTCCCCCTTATCTCTGGCTCCAGTTCTAGCCTCCATGCCCGCATCGCTTCCCTTTTCTGCAGGCTTTGGGTGTTGTCTTTTAATCAATTAAGATCAATTAACCTAAACTTACCCCTAAGCTTCAGCCCAGGCCCCTGTAGTCTACTGGTTCTAATCCTGGTCCTGGTAACTTTCACTTCTACTTTCTTACCTTAGCCTTTCCCCAGGTATCCCAAGTACACCAAGCACATATATACATACATATCACAACACCCAACTTAGGAACTCACCTGTGTGTATGTGTAGGCAGGTGGTATGTGCGTAATTTAGTGAATGCACATATGTATACATATATAGATATCATTGTGTGTATGTGGTATATGAATTAGTAATCCACGTATGTTTATTGGATGTGCAGGTGTTGGTAACTGGTAACTGATTCCGTCTACATTTGGTGTGTGTAGTGTGTACAGGCTTAAATTGGTGATAGGTGTGCATAAACCTAAACTACTTATTTTGAACGTGTGTGTATCTGAGTTGCTAGTGTGTGTGTGTGTGTATGTGCATATATATATGGCATTCTGTGCATGATATATCAATTAGTGATCTGTGTCTAACTTTTGGGGTGTATAGTGTATGTGCTTGAATTGGTGATAGGTATGCATGTGCCTAGGCTGGTTTGAATGTGTATGTGCCTGAGCTGGTAGTGTGCATGTGTATGCACCTAGTTGATTTGTGTGTTTGTATATGTGCAATTGTGTTATATCCTCCTGTGTGTTATACCCTCCTGTCTAACAGCGCAATTTTGAGATCCTGAAAGTTGGCCTGACCACTCAGGGAAACATTTTATGGTGGAAAATGTGGGCATATTGCAGGTGGTAGTGGGAGTGAGAAGTGTGGGTTGGGTGAGCTAGTGTGCTTGTGTATTTGATGTTTGTTTGTGTTGTATTTGAATCATTGCTGTTACTGTAGAGATGCCTTTACTGTTATTGTTGTTGTGATTATAGAACTCACCCCAGGGCGGTGTGGGCATAGCCAGTGTAGGGTCAGCATTGTTAAGGGGAACTCGTGCAGGACAGGGGCTTGAGCACCCACAGCGCTTTCTTTGTTATTATCATTGTGTCTGTTGTTGTTGTTGTTGTTGTTGTGATTGTTGTAGGGCACAGAAGTCCAGGAACCAGTATGTTCAGGAAGAAGACCCCCACACCAGGCATAAGTGATCCTAGGGCTAAGGGGGTGAAAAAGGAGGTGGCGGGTCTTCTCCAGCAGAAATGCTTGTGAGATTGTTTTGTCTTGAGGCTTTTGAGATTTTGTGTCTTGAGCTTTGAGGTGTCTGAAATTTTGAGTTTTGAGTTTATTGCTGGCTGTAAGCTCCTGTTTTGTGCATGGCACTGGGTTTTGTTTACTGTGAAGAGCTAGTATAGTCCAGAATTTAGACCTGAGTAGAAAGGGTAACAACCTGGTTCTCTGACTTCCCTCTTTTGTGCCAGATTTGGGACATAAGGGAGATCCAGTTCTTGAAAAGTGCTGAGTCTGGGCAGGTCGATAACCACTATGATTAAAACTGCCCCCCCACAGCTTGTACCTATATTGTTACAGCCCTATGTAAGGGAGTTAAAGAACATTTTCACTAGGAAAGATGCATGGTTCACTCATTTAGGATTTGTTTCTTTACATAGAAAGATTCAGAAAGCAAGGAGCTGTGACAGAGAGAGGGAAAGGAAAAAGATAGAGAGAAGTGGGAAAACAGGCTGTGAGGCATCTGTGATCGAGAGGAAAGTGTTTAGAGAGGAGAGAATAAGAAATTAACAGAATTTGAATGCTAGAGCAGATAGGAGGAAAGAGTAAGAATGCAATTTTAGGAATGACTGCTCTAGAACAAGGGAAAAATGCAGTTGCTTTAAGGAAAAGTTGTGTCCTGATCTCAGAGTGCCTGAGGTCATGCTGTGGTCTGTTTGGGTTAAGTACAACACCCTATATCACTGGCCCAATAAGAGGTCAGTAGCAGAGAAGACTAAGTTCTGTGCTAGAGGCTGTGAATGTTTGTAACACAAGTAAAGCCAAGAGATTGCAGGGATTGTTAAGGTGTTTGGGCAAAACAGTGTCGTGTCTTTGCTTTGTGTTTGGACCGATACTCTTTAATGTCTTCATCAGTGACTTGGACGGGGGAGTGAAATGTACTCTGTCCAAGTTTGCGGATGACACAAAGCTATGGGGAGAAGTGGACACGTCGGAGGGCAGGGAACAACTGCAAGCAGACCTGGACAGGTTGGACAAGTGGGCAGAAAACAACAGAATGCAGTTCAACAAGGAGAAATGCAAAGTGCTGCACCTAGGGAGGAAAAATGTCCAGCACACCTACAACCTAGGGAATGACCTGCTGGGTGGCACGGAAGTGGAAAGGGATCTTGGAGTCCTAGTGGACTCTAAGATGAACGTGAGTCGGCAGTGTGACGAAGCCATCAGAAAAGCTAATGGCACTTTATCGTGCATCAGCAGATGCATGACGAATAGATCCAAGGAGGTGATACTTCCCCTCTATCGGGCGCTGGTCAGAC
>NW_005842164.1:1309706-1314575 GCF_000455745.1 Alligator sinensis | reverse complement strand
GGGCTCTTTAGCCTGGAAAAGCGCAGGCTCAGGGGTGATCTGATGGCCACCTATAAGTTTATCAGGGGTGACCACCAGTATCTGGGGGAACGTTTGTTCACCAGAGCGCCCCAAGGGATGACGACTAGGTCGAATGGTCATAAACTACTACAAGACCGTTTCAGGCTGGACATAAGGAAGAATTTCTTTACTGTCCAAGCCCCCAAGGTCTGGAACAGCCTGCCACCGGAGGTGGTTCAAGCGCCTACATTGAACACCTTCAAGAGCAAACTGGATGCTCATCTTGCTGGGATCCTATGAACCCAGCTGACTTCCTGCCCTTTGGGCAGGGGGCTGGACTCAATGGTCTTCCGAGGTCCCTTCCAGCCCTAATGTCTATGAAATATATGAAATCTGTTAAGGTCCCTTCTGACCCTAACATCTATGAATCTAGGAATCTATGAACATGTATGTGAAAACTGCATTCAAAGTCATATTTTAATAAGCAAAGAGACAACTGTACCATTGTAAGTATTCAAATCAACCTCATTATGTTATTTTCTTTCTCTTCCACCCCCACAAGGTTTTTCTCTTTCTATATCTTTTAACTGCCTAAGTTTTGTTTTAACTTCAAACCAGCTGAAGATGACACACCTCCTTTCTATATAGCTGGACAATGATGTTCAAACAGTATAATGACATCACCCTTGTGTAAGGTTGATGTCAAGGGGGGGGGGGGGGGGGGGAAATATGTAGCAAAACCCCCAGTTTTTCTTTTTTTTTTAATTTTAAAATTCATTCCCTCCCCTTCCCCAACCATTTCTGACTTTTTCTCTCCCTCCTTATTCCTCCACCCTTGTGGTACAGCAAATATTCATTTGGGTACCCTCCACTATGTGGCTCTAGCCTCCCCCCAAGAGCACCATGCCATGATATGCTACTCTGTCCCCTAAGTGGGTACAGAATACAGAAGCTGGGGGAAGAAGAGGGAGCCCAGAAGTTTCAGTTTTTGTTGCAGCTGGAGCAATAGGGAAGCCACAGCTCGGCCAGAACTTGGGGGCCACAAATTAAACTCTTCTTGGTCACATGTGGCCTGAAGACCACCAAAAGGACAGTCCTGTTCCAAAGTAGGATGAAAATGTCATAAAATTCAATCATAACATAAAGAGTAATGAGGATGTGGGAACCAGCCTCCTTCATCAAAGCAATTCATCTCAATTATTTGTAAAATTACCACCTATTCCAGTAGCTCTCAACATGTTTAGACTCAAGACATCCTTCAGAAAATTCCAGCCCTTAAATTTCACTCATTTTTTTGACAACGGAGAAATAATAGTGCAATTGTGTTGCAAATTGCTCAGAAAGACCATGATATATCAGAATGTTTTTAGCACTATGGATTTCTATTTGAACTCTCTGTGCTAATCAGTGCATAGGTAAAAATATTGCATCCCATGACACACCTTTAAGAATCTCATGGCAGCCCATGAGGTTTTTGGTTGAGCATCCTGGCTGAAAATTCCTGACCTGTGTCAGTCTTTGTCAATGAGAATATTTTATTTTGATAAATTATTATTCTTTTTTTTTTTTTTTTTTTAAAGAAAAGGATTTGGGCTCAAATAGACTCTGAATTTTTGTTTTTTCAGTTCCTCTGCTTATTGAGATGCATGTACTACTTCCTACAGTTCAGAGGTCAAAGATGACACTTCTATTATGTAATTCTCATTTTGAAAAGATTGTTTATGCTACAGGATATTAAAGTTTTATTGAATTTACCACTTAATATTACACTCAAGGCAGAAATCAGCACTGAACAATCACACACATTCATTAGAGACAAATTTAAATCTAGCCACTGATTCGTTGGCCCCATCTGTGGCATAAGTGCAAGTGAGTGGCAAGTATTCTTTTTTTTTTTTTTAATAATCTTGATGAGATATCTCAATGTAATTATAGTAAATGATAAGAATATCTGACTCTCAAGATTGATATTTCAGGTGTACCATTAAGTCATAAGACAGTTATATAAGGGCCTTGTTACACATTACACTGTGAGTCATACAAATGTTGATGCATATTAGTGGTAGCTCCAGTTTGGATCAGTCATACATCACACCAGGAGGAGTCTGGAGGACTGAAAGGTAAAAAATAAATAAATAAAAACCTGCCCCCATTCTAGGCTATTCCCTTTCTTCCCCCTAGGCTCCCCCGGTTCTGCCTACTTACCTGTTACTTGTGGCTGTCCATTACAGCTGTGCGAAATGTTGTTGGCTGTTTTGATTTGACACTGTTTTGATTCATTTTGAGCTCAAAACAATGAAGTAGACTCAAAATGAAGGGCTTCAAAACAGCCTCAAAATAAAATGAGGCTAGTCAGAACATTCTGAAA
Source organism: Alligator sinensis (assembly GCF_000455745.1). Classification (NCBI taxonomy): domain Eukaryota; kingdom Metazoa; phylum Chordata; order Crocodylia; family Alligatoridae; genus Alligator; species Alligator sinensis. The sequence continues at coordinate 1,312,207 of NW_005842164.1, read as the reverse complement.
GTTTCAAAATATTTTGAGTTTCAAAGCAGCCAGCAGCCAGGTGGTGGGAGACAGGGGAGAACCAGGGCTGCCCTCCCAGCAGCAGTTGGAAGGGCAGCCTTGGCTCTCCCCACCTTCCCCAGCTGGCTGCGGGAAGCCAATCACAGCACAGGGAAAGGGAACTGAGCCTGGGCTCAGTTCCCTTCCCCAGCCCTATGACTGGGGAGTTCTCAGCTGGGCTGAGTTTATTTCCCCAGCCTGATCTAGCGCTGGGGAGGGAAACTGAGTGATTGGGCTCAGTTACCTTCCTCACCTCCCCAGTCCCAGGTGGCAGCATCTGGCTTCCCTCTCTCATCTGGCAGGCAGATCAGGGGGGCCTGAATCCCTGGGAGGACTGTCGCATCCCAGGGTTGCAGGCCCCCATCTGCCTGCCAGATGAGAGAGGTTGTTTTGAGCTTCCACATTATAGTGAGTGGGTGAAATGTTGGAACAGCTGTTTAAAATCAAAATGAAATGCTGTTCCACTGAAACCATGTCCAGGGGATTGCTGTAGCAGCAGTGGCAGTCAGGCAGGTTAACCCTTCCCTACCTGCTCACAGACAGAGTGGGCACCAAGTAAGCAGGAAGGGGCAAGGGAGCAGTAAGGGGGATCTGGGGTGCTGGGGAGGAGGTTTGGGACAATGGACCCAATCCAGACCAGGGAAAAGGTAGTAGGTGGGGTCTTTAAGGTGTAGCCTAAAGTGGCTACACCCTACATGTAACAAGCTGGTTAACATGGATCAGGGATAACCTTGCCCTAGAGTGGCATAACTTTGAGCCACAAGTACTTAAAACTAGTTTCAGGTGTTAATGTTTGGACAATGTAGGTATTAATTGTTCCAGGACCTGCACAAAATATGTATGTAGCAAGGGCCTAAGACTTCTGAAAAAGAAGTACCTTAAGCTACTAGCTTTTAGAGACAAAGCAATAGATATGAGTCTGAGGAATGTGTCCAAGTCCAGTTGTGTAATTCTCTACATTTTTTATGCAGCCACTGCATGATAGCCAAGCCATAATTTATTGCTTCCACTGGATAAATATTAGTAACATTTTAAGCCAATAGTGGTTTTCACTCAAAGGGAAGAATGCCACCTGCTGTATCTTCTATCTTGCCCAGTTTTCAAAGTAAATTTAATTAAGAGAGTATGCCATTTCCTGTTAATGAAGCAGATGAGAGCAAGCTTACTAATAATATGATACTTCCTTCATCCACAGCAAACCTATGTTTATATTTTGGAAAAAAAAACAAAACACTGCTGAATTTCTAGAAATGCTTTTGAAGCTGGCATGATTTGAACATAACCCTGTCTATCCAAAAAGTATACATTTAGTTCTGTAATTTTTTTGAAATGGCATTTGATGTAGTTAAATAAAACAAGCACACATGATGGAGTTAGGCCTACACATCAGTCTAGTAAATAGAAACATAAAAATAAATTAAGATCTGCTGATGTCAAACAGGTTGGTTAAGGCATGCTCTTTTCTATAACCAACGGCACACAAGAGGAGTGATGTTTCTAGCATTACTCCATGATACCTTTGATTTCCCAGCTGCCCATTTCCCTCTGGGTTGATTCTAGGCATTCTTAAGGTAGGGTAGATATAGGGTTTTATTACATCTTTATAAGATTAGGATTGTGTATTTGACTGGTCCAATAAATTTCAGTAAATTGACTGGTCAAATATGGGTTGAAAATCTAAAAAAATATCCAATATGTCCAAATCATACACACAAAGGCACAATTTTTCCATTAAGAAATGTGTAAAAAAAAGGATAAAAATTATATTTATCTCATGAAAACTAAAAACATGTAGGGTGGGTTTTTTTGTTTGTTTCTTTGTTTGTTTGCTTGTTTTGGTAAAATTGCCATAATCTTTGTTGGGTCAGAAACATGCAGGCAATTCATAGTATCATAGTGCTTAGGGTCAGAAGGGACCTAAATAGATCATCAGGTCTGACCCCCTGCCCCAGGCAGGAATGGGGGCTGCGGTCACGTCACCCCAGCCAAATATCTGTCCAGCCTCCTCTTGAAGACCCCCAAGGTAGGAGACAGTACCAACTCACTTGGGAGCTCATTCCAGAGACAGGCAGTCCTAACTGTAAAGTAATGTCTCCTGATGTCCAGCCTGAAGCTCCTCTCTAACAATTCGTGGCCATTATTCCTAGTAACTCCAGGTTGTGCGAGGAGGAACAAGCCTCCCCCAGTTCTCACTGGTTCCTCCTGGTGATATTGTAAATGGCCACCAGATCCCCTCTCAGCCTTCTTTTGTGGAGGCTGAATAGGTTCAGGCCCTTTAGCCTCTCTTCTCAGGGCCTGCCCTGCTGCCCCTTAACCAAGCGAGTGGCCCTTCTCTGGACCCTCTCAATGCTAGCCACATCCCTCCTGAAGTTTCATAGTTTCATAGTTTCTAGGGTCGGAAGGGACCTGGGCAGATCATCTAGTCCGACCCCCTGCCATGGGCAGGAAAGAGTACTGGGGTC
>NW_005842164.1:1281167-1305948 GCF_000455745.1 Alligator sinensis | reverse complement strand
GCCCCCCGGTGGGCTCCGTCTGGGTGGAGGCCTCAGACAAGCCCCGGGAAGGCCACGCCCCCCGGGCAGGGGCCCTAGCAGCACTCCGGGTCGACACCATCGCCGGAGTTGCTGAGTATCTGGCTGAGTTTAGGTCCTCAGCCCCGTGCTAGCAGGAGTCCGCCTCTGGGCCCCTCCTGCTTGCCCTTCGGTGCAAATGCCAGCGCAAACGCTGACGCGCTCTAACAACCCGCGCCTGTTTGCGCGTTCTGTTCACGCAGCTCGGGAGCGCGGCTCCCTACCAGCTCAGCAAAGAGGGATCCGGGGGGCTTCCCCTCCGGATCCGGCTCAGCTGCGTCGGTCTCTCCTCCCCACTTACCTTAGGGGGATCAGCTGCTGCTGCCCCCACTGCTGCTCTGCTCGCCTCTGCTGCACTCGCCTCCGCTCCGGGTCTGGTAAGGGGGCACGTGTGTACAAGACACACGTGTGCCTGTGTCCTCCTTCTCCCCGCTGCTCCTAGCTCCTGAGTGCCAGAAGCTGCATCAAACTGTGGCTTTTAAAGGCCGCGGCACCCAGAACTAGATGAAGTACTCCAACTGTGGCCTGACCAATGCCGCATAGAGGAGAAGGATCACCTCCCTGGACCTGCTTGTGATGCATCTGTAGATGCACAACAAGTTGCAGTTAGCCTTATTGACTTCTTCCTTGCATTGGTGGCTCATGTTCAACCTGGAGTCAACAATGACAGGACCCTGTGTCTGCTTCCCCAGTGTGTCTGGGGAACAGGTACGGGGCCCTGGCAGCCTTGGTGGAGGAGACAGAGGAGGAACATTCTCCAGCAGAGAAGTCAGTGGAGGAACATTCTCCAGCAAAGGAGGATGCAGAGGAGGTGGTCCCTGCAGCCACCGCTGGGCAGACTGGGGGACCACTGCCCAAGAAGAAAAAGAAATGCCGAGTTAATGCTGAGGGGGTCGGACTCGATGATCTATTGAGGTCCCTTCCGACCCTAACATCTATGAATTGTGGTGGGTAACTCAATCCTGAAAGGCATGGAAGGGCCGACCTGCCAACCAGATCCCATGATGAGAGAGATCTCCTGCATGTCTGGAACTAAGATCAGTGACATTACTGCAAAGATTCCTAAACTCATCAAGCCCCCTGACTACTACCCCATGGTCCTTGTCCATGTGGGCACTAATGATACGGCTGGCAGTAGTTCTGACCACATCATGAAGGACTGCCACAAGCTGGGGCTCGGCCTCAGAAAGTCAGAGGCACAGGTGGTATTCTCCTCCATCCTTCCAGTTGGCAGCAGCCGAAGGGACCAGGATGCCTGCATTAGGGAAGTCAACCAGTGGCTCCAGGGATGGTGTCTTCTGGAGGGATTTGGATTCTACAACCATGACCAGCACTTCCTAGGATGGGACGATCTTCATCTCTCTCCAAGAGGTAAGCATCTGTTCTCCCACAGGTTGGCTGATCTCCTCCGAAGAGCTTTAAACTAGGTTCAATGGGGGATGGGGAACCAGTGATTGATGAGAACCCAGGGTTGGAAAACCATGAACAAGGCACCAGACCTAACCAGGTGAGCACTAAGGGGAACACATGCCATTAAGGCAAAGGGACACCAAGAGCACCCACTGGGGGCGGGGGGGCTAAAATGTCTTTACACAAATGCCAGGAGTGTGGGGAACAGGCAGGAGGAACTCACACTCCTACTTGCTAGCACACAGTATGACCTAGTCAGCTTAACTGAAACATGGTGGGATTCTATGCATGATTGGGTGGTAGGCACTGAGGGGTACAGGTTGTATAGATGAGACAGAGTGGGGAGAAAAGGCAGGGGTGCAGCTCTCTATGTTAAGGAAGAGTACACATCTTCCATTATCAAGGCAGGAGTGCAGGAAGGGAATACCGAGGCATTGTGGGTCAGGATCCAGGGGGGCCAGGGGAAAAGGACTTGGTAATGGGGGTCTACTACAGACCTCCTCATCAGGATGATGAACTAGATGAGGTATTCTCCAAGCAGCTCTCAGATGCCATACAGGTGAGGGAGGCTGTGGTCATGGGGGACATAAATTACCTGGACATCAGCTGGGAGCAACAGGTGGCCAAAACAAGCCACTCAAGGCAGTTCTTACACTGTGTGCAGGATCTCCACCTAACTCAGATGGTGACCAGTCACACCAGGGGTAGTGCCTTGCTAGACCTGGTCTTAGCAACAGGGGATGATCTCGTGGGGGACCTGCAGGTACATAGTAACCTGGGTGATAGTGACCACCACTTGGTAGACTTCACTATCCAATGAAGGGTGAGAAAAATATAGAGTGATTCTAAAGTTTTAGACTTCAGAAGGTCCAACTTTAGTAAACTTAGGAACCTAATTAGTGAAGTGGCGGAACTCAAGAGCATCGAGCTAATGGAAGTTCAAGAGAGTTGGAAGTTTCTCAAGGGAGTGATCCTTGGGGCACAGAAGGAGTCTATCCCCTTACACAGGAAAGGGGCTAAATTGATTTTAAAAAGCCCCCTTGGCTGAACAGGGTGCTTCAGGAAAGACTGGGGGCAAAGAGAAAGATGTATAGGCAGTGGAAGCAGGGGGCAGCCACCAAGGAGGTATCCACCACCCTGGCGTGCTATTGCAGGGAGTCAGTTAGGCAAGCCAAGGCAGGCACAGAAGATGAGGCCAATGTCATCTACCTGGATTTTAGGAAGGCCTTCAACACAGTTTCACATCCTATTCTCATAGGGAAGCTAATGGGTTATGGAGCAGATGCCTACACAATCAGGTGGGTGGCTAACTGGCTTAGGGACTGAACCAAGAGAGTGGTGTTTGATGGGTCATTCTTGGTCTGGAAGGAGGTGGGCAGTGGGGTCCCGCAGGGTTCTGTCCTTTGACCAATGTTATTTAATATCTTCATCAGCGATGTGGATGAGGATGTGGTGAGCACCCTCTCCAAGTTCACAGATGATACCAAATTATGGGGCAAAGTTAATACACCAGAGGGCAAGGAGCAGATACAGGCTGACCTAGGCAGGTTAGATCAATGGGAGGAATGTAATAGGATGCAATTCAACAAAGATACTAGGAAGGAGGAATCCCCAGAACACCTACAGGTTGGGGAATGTCCTCCTCAGCAGCTCAGAGGCTGAGAGAGATCTTGGAATCATAGTTGATTCCAAGACGAACATGAGCCAGCAATGTAATGAGGCTATCAACATAGCCAATCACACGTTCTCGTATATTAGCAGATGCATGACCAACAGATCGTGGGAGGTGATGCTCCCCCTCTATGCAGCATTAGTCAGGCCACAGTTGGAGTACTGTGTCCAGGGCAGCACACTTCAAGAGGAACATGGAGTATCTGGAAAGGGTTCAGAGGAGGGCTACTCACATGATTAGTGGTCTCCATGAAAGACCCTACAAGGAGAGGTTGAGAGATCTGAATCTCTTCAGACTATACAAAAGACAGCTGAGGCATGACCTTGTAGCCACCTGTAAATTTATCAGGGTAGGACAGCAGGGAACTGGGGATGAGCTGTTTACCAGAGCACCCCAGGGAGTAACTAGGAATAATGGGTGCAAACTAGTGGAGAGTAGATTTAGGTTAGACATTAGGAAGATATTTTTTACAATAAGGCTGGCCAGAGTCTGGTATGGGCTTCCAAGAGAGGTGGTGCTATCACCTAACTTAGAGGTCTTCAAGAGGAGGCTTGACAATCACCTGGCTGGGGTCTTCTGACCTCGGTCCTCTTTTCTGCCAGGGCAAGGGGTTGGACACGATGATCCATTGGGTCACTTCCAACTTTATAATCTATGAATCTATGACTCCAAGATCCCTTTCTGCCACCGTGTTGACAAAATGGTTGTTCCACAGCCTATAGGTGTGATTCTGGTTCCTTCTCCCTAGATGTAGGACCTTGCAATTGTCTGTGCTGAATTCCATCCTATTCTCATCCGCCCACCCCTGTAACCTATCTAGATCTAGCTGAATTCTGTCCCCCCCACCCTCCAGCATGCCTCACCTCACAACTTGGTGTCATCATTTAATTTGGATAGCGTGTTTTCCACACCCGCATCCAGATCACTGATAAAGATATTGAACAGTACAGGCCCCAGGACTGAGCCCTGGGCGACTCCACTTCTCACATCCCTCCAGGTCAAAAATGACCCATCCATCACCACTCTCTGGGTGTGACCATCTAGCCAACTTTCCACCCATCTGACTGTGTAGGCATCAATGCTGCAGTCACCTACTTTTTTGGGGTTTTTTTAAGAGAATGTGGTGGGAAACCATGTCAAAGACCTTCTTAAAGTCCAGGAAGATGACATCCACCCTGACACCCTCATCCAGGGACTTTGTGACCTGATCATACAAAGAAACCAGGTTACATGGGCAGGACCTGGCCTCAATGAACCCATGTTGGTTGTCCCTGAGATCCACCTCTCCTGCTAGGCCCTTGCAGATGTGCTCCTTGATAATTTTCTCAAAGGTCTTCCCAAGGACCGAGGTAAGACTGACTGGCTTATAATTGCCAGGGTCCTCCTTTCTCCCCTTCTTGTAAATAGGGACTACATTTGCCCTTTTCCAATCCTCTGGTACCTGGCCAGAGCCTCACGAGCACTCCCCCCCGCTATGACCCCTGCCAATTCCCTCAGCACCCTCGGGTAAAGAGCATCTGGACCTACTGATTTAAAGATGTCCAGCCCCTCCAAATATCCCTAACTTGGTTGTTCCTGACTCTAGGCATGGCGGTGCCTCCCTTGGGTCTGTCCGCAATTCTAGTGGGGGAGATGTCCCATTCTCTGTTCAGGAATATGGAGACAAATAATTTGTTAAAGAGGTCAGCTTTTTTGTTTGCTGCAATCACCAGATTCCCAAGCCTATTCTGTAGGGGCCCTGTGTTACCCGGTGCCTTCTTCTTACTTCCTATGTATTTGAAAAAGGACTTTTTACTATCTTTAATTCTGGTTGGCAGCCAAAGCTGCTTTGGCCTTCCTAGCAGCCTCCCTGCAGTCCCAAGCAGTGGAGGTGTAATACTCCTTGGGGATAGCCCCTTGCTTCCCCTGTTTGTACACCTCTTTTTTTTTTCCCCTGAGGCATCTCTGGATGCCTTTGCTGAGCCATGGGGGCTTCTTAGCACTCCTTGCCTGCTTGGTGCACATTGGGACTGACTCCCTTTGAGCTCAGAGGATCTGCTCCTTGAGGAACAATCACCTGTCTTGGACTCCCATCTCATTGAAACTCTGAGACCCCAAAGCCTTTCCTACTAACCTTCTTAGCTTACAGAAGTCAGCCCTCCTGAAGTCAAGGACCTATGCCTTGCTGCTTGCTTTCACCACCCTGCCCTGGATGTAAATTCAAGCAGGCAATGATCACTGTCACCCAGGTGGCCTAGTACCCACAGACCCCTCACCAGGTCATTGCCTGTGCCAAGGACCAAGTCCAGCAAGGTATTTCCCCTGGTGGGACTATGCACCTCCTGGGTTAGGTGGAGGTCCTGTATCCTGGCTAGGAACCTACATGCGTGGTCAGACCTGGCTGACTTCTCCTCCCAGCAGATGTCTTGGTAGTTTAGGTCACCCATGACAACCACATCCTGTGACTTTACAGCCTCCATGAGCTAACCTGAGAATTCCAGGTCCAGCTTGTCCCCCTGGTGAGGCAGTCTGTAGTAGATTCCCACTATCAAGTCCCTTTCCCCATGCCCCCCTTTCATTTTAACCCAGAGCGCCTCAGTTTGCCCCTCCTCTGACCCCATACTGATCATCGAGGATGTGTATTGCTCTTTGACATACAGCACTACACCTCTCCCTTTTTTCCCCTGCTCTGTCTTGCCTATGCAACCTCTAGCCCTCGATGTCTACTGCCCAATTATGGGTAGAATCCCATCAGGTTTCTGTGAGCCCCACTAGGTCTGGGTTTTTGCTAGCTAGCAGGAGTGTGAGTTCTTCCTGCTTTTCCCCCATGCTTTGAGCATTTATGTAAAGGCATTTGAGGCCTCCTATAGGTGCCCATGCTGCCCCTTGTTTCTAAGCCTGCCCTGGCCCCTGTTACTTACCTGGGTACTACCTGTGCATGTCACCTGGCTTGACGGCAAAGTATCCTCATGTTCCATGTGTCCTCATCCCCTGGCTAACCTAGTTTAAAGCTCACCATATGAGAGCAGCCAGCCAGGAAGAAAAAACATGCTTACCGTTTGGGGAGAGATGAAGCCCATCCCACCCGAGTATGTCCTCTGTGCGGAAATGCGAGTCACGATCCAAGTACCTAAGGCCCACCTGGTAAAACCAGCTCCAAAGCTGCTGGTTAACCTTGCTGATGCATGTCTTGTGGCACTGTCCACATCTGCTCACTGGAAGGATAAAAGAAAAAAAAAACATCTGTGCCCTTCTCCTTGAGTTTTGTCCCTAGATACTTTGTCTCCTATGATGCGGTCCGGGTTGCCCCTGGCCACATGGATGAGGACCATGGGGTATTGATCAGAGGGTTGGATGAGGTCCAGGGTCATCTCCATGACATCCTGAATCTGAGCTCCAGGCAAGCAGCAAATTTCATGTGCCATGGAGTCAGAATGACAGATGGGCCCCTCCATTCCTCTCAGGATGGAATCGCCAATGATAAGGATCCAGCATCTCTTCCTCTTGTTCTGGTAGCTCTTGGTCTGTGCCATGCTTGGAGTGGCATCAGTTCCCTTGTAGGCATCCTCTCCTACCTCCTCCTCCACAGCTGCTGGGACCTTGTATCTGTTCCCCAGCTGTATCTAGGGAGCTGACACTGAAGTAGCACGAGTAGCCCTGGCTCTGGAGGTGACCATCTGCCATACTTCTGCAGCGGGTCCCTCCCAGGTGGCTTCTCCTCTAGGTTTCTGACCCTCCAGAGAATGAAAGTACCCATCAATTTTGTCCTCAGCCACCCTAATCCCCCCGCAGCCTGCTGACCTCAGCCTGAAGCTCCCTCACCTGCTCCTCCAAGACCCAAAGGTAGGCACATGTGGGACAGGCAAGGGAACTCCCACTGCTCCCCCTCCCCCACAAGCCACTGAGGCCCCACCAGCCTGCCTGATAATAGCAGCCCCCACAGACAGGTGGGGAGGGTGGCTCCATCCCCCCTGTGGGCTCCTTCTGGGTGGAGGCAGTGCCACTGGGCCAGGGTCCTGGCAGTCCACCATGTACATTATTGTAGAGCGAAGTGTCCTCCTTTCTCTGCTGGTGAAGTCTCTGATCTGGCTCTTTCTGTGCACCTGCCTTGAATGAATGCTGGCACAAACATCGGCATGCCCTTACAGAGGGAGTGTACTCCTGCCCACAAACTGCCTGGAAACTGCTCCTGTTGGCAGTCCCTGTTTTCTGGCTCCCTGGTCACAGACTAGCCAATTGACAATATTTGACTGGTCAATTGACTTGGTTGCCAACCCTAGAACAAAGGGGTTCACAAATTTTAATCCAGGTAATGAGATAAGAATCCATAGTCCCTGTTGAAATAATATTTAACACAGTCCAGTTGGTGGATGGTTTCTTGTTCCACAATTACCCATTTAAACTGTTATTTATTTATTTATTGGTCATTGATGGAGTCTCTAGGGAGGTTGAAGAGTTCTGACACAGGCTTTTGTGTCTTTCTGCCACTAATGTTGGGTCAGTGTGCATTCATTCTTACATAGAGATCACCCTGTCTGTCTAATGTAGACAGCAGATGGGCATTGTAAGCAGGTGTTTTATATAACACTGGGAGAGTTGCAGCTGAATAAATTTTGAATGTTGTACTCATTATTAGGTCCAATGATGATGTGGTCTGTATTGCTGTGAGGACACAGCAGGCATTTGGGTCCATTCCAAGGCCTGGTGACTTGGTGACTAACATAACCTACCTTTCTCTTGAATCTTGGCAGCTGTTTGCATAAATCTAGGACTACAGTCCATGGAATGTAGAAGTAGCAGTGCTATCCTATTTTTTAATTTGTCCACAAATGTCCTTGATGCCATCATAACTACAAACATATTGACATGGGGTCCCTTCCACTCACTTCTTCCAGTCCCTCCCCCCATGAATCCCTGAGTCAACTCCTCTTGTTTATCCTCTCCTGTCTTGGAAAATATTTACGAAAATGTGGGTAGATCAGTACTAGGAGCATAATGGACAATGTTCCCACTGAAGTAGCTAATAAATCTATACATTAATCAATATATGGAACAAAAGATCTGTCCAGAGTAAATCAGCACACTAATTGATTATCAGTAACATAACTAGGATGGGTGACAAAGCAGCCATCCCAGGTGCTGACTTGGAAGGGTGGAAAAAATAAACTGCAGCTGCAGGCACACAATAATCCAGTGGCATAGTGGCAGATAGAAATTGCCACTGTCACTATATACACAGCTGTCTTGGGCACCTGGCTGTATTGCTACACCTCAGTAGGTTATGCACTGGATTAAAGGTGAAAAAAAAGCCAGAGGAAGTAAGCCTAACATATTTATTTTCATTGTACTGGCATGCTTGGGCCCCAAACCATGGATTGAAGTATCACTTTGCTTGACATTGTCCACAAACATAATACAGACACCTACCCCAAATAACTAATCTAAGAAATGGCTAATGACTGGTTGCGAGTGTTAGTAGAAAACAAGCTGTGGGCCCCAGGCAGAAGCAGATTCTTTTGTTGATTCGCAGATTTTAAGGTCTGAGGGGACCTTTATGTTCATCTTACTCATGTATAAAACAGGCAATAGAATCTTTCTTGAATTAATTCCAGCTTTAACTCCAGCAGCTGAGAGCGTATCTCTTAGAAAAAAAAGTCTAACCCTGATTTAAACATTTTTAGTCAGGAAGAAACTAGTACAACCCCTGGGAAGTTGTTCCAGTGATTAATTATTATCATTGTTAAATATTTGTCTGCCTTCATCTTTTAACCATTGGATCTTGTTTCATCTTTGCTAGCTGAACAGCTCTTTATTATCAGATATCTGTAAGCACTTAAAGTCTGTGATCAAGTCACCCTCTAACCTTTGTTAAACTAAACAGATTGAGCTCCTGGAGTCTCTCATTATACCGTAGACTTTCCAAGTCTCTAATCCTTTCGGTACAAAGACAGTGTCCATGAAAAAAAATCAAAGCTACATTGTAGCTGCAGTACCTTGCGGCTCCGATGGTTCTGAGTGTGTCTAGCACCTATATACCTATATCTGCACGTATGCTTCCAAATCCAAATAAAAAATACTCCATAAGACCACTTTGCAGCCATTCTTGAGCCCTCAGTCTCTGATGTGTTTGAGAGCAGCCACTGAGAATGGCTTTGGTATGTACCTCCAGATTTAGAGTGTGTTAATAGGTACAGTGTGGCAGAGAGTGCTTGTGATCTGGTCTGCTTCTGCTACAATGTAGACAGGCCCCAGAAGAGAAAAGAGACTTAATAATTAATTAAACCAGTGTCAGGGTTTTAATACCTAGAAGTCCATCTGTAGATGAAATGAGAGGCATGTGTGTATGACACTTTAAAGAGGGCTAAATGCTTTTGCACTGCTTTGATGTCATTGGTGTTTGTATGCCTCGGTGATGCATTGTGCATTAATTCCAGTCACTGTAGGAAACTGGTGGCATAATGCACCTTAAATGACTTGGGGTGTAGCAAACTAAAACTCCTTTGAGTTTTAGTTTGCTATCCCTACAGCCACGGAGCAAAGCGCTGGGCTCTGTGCAGCTGCCTGGCTCTGCACAGGAAGTCCTGCAGGCAGCCTGATAGCAGCCCAGGAAGGCAGGCTCCAACCAAGAAAAGCAGCAAGCCTGATCTTTTTTTTTCACCCCTGGAGCCTGCCTGCCTGCTTGAGTTGTGCGGGGATCTGGTGCCACTGTGGTGCCCCCTGATACTCCCTGAGCTGGGTGCCTATGGGTGGGTGCCACCTGAGGGAGGGGCACCGCTGCCAAGGAGGGAAGCACCAGCTCCCCTCTGCAGCCCAGGGACCTCTCCACCCATTGGCAGGTAAGTCAGCGGGGTGTGTGCACGACACGGGAGTTCAATCAGCCCTGAATTTAAGCGGTGTTTTTTAAAACCCAATGCTTCAATTTAGGGCCCCAGTTTCATCTATATACACCCCAAATCTTTGTTGTTTTTCCATAAAGAAAGCTTTTAATTTTAATTATTTCCTTTGAAAGGAGAAATCTCTCAATCTTTAAGAAGACTGAACTATTTCATTTATGCCCTTTTCCTTATCAGTAGGGTTAAGGGGAAAAAAATAAATACATAGCAGATGTACAGGTGAACCTTGAGATTTTGATGCATTTATCTCAAGATATTTAACTTTAAAAAATATGAGAAGTGTAAGATATGTATCTTTAGCAATTGTAGAGATATTTTAGACCTGCAAATTTAAGGAGAAATAGAAAAAATATTAACCTGGGATGTGGCAAAGATCAATTATTGCAAGCTGATAAGCAATGCAGAATGCACATACAGTGGATTTACTAGTAAATACTTTGTTTAGCATGATAATCAAGGGTTATTTGTTTGTTTTGATTTGTTTTCTTAAACAGATTTATACTTTCAGGAGTGGCAGACAAAGTCAAAGAATCTTCTTCAAGTAAGCCAATATCTGCATTAAGCACAACATTTTTTTTTCTTTTAAAGTGAAAAATCACATTTCTTACAAACATCTCCACCTTTTCAATTCTTTTCATAACCCATGAAATAATAAAGAACTTTGTAAATCCTGGACCCAGCACCTTTAGCAATAAGCTTGATTTCACTTACTAAATTTAAATAGCAATGAAAACAAAATAAAATTAATAGCTGAACTGGTTCATACAACAGCTTTGAGAACCATTCTCCCAAGCCATCACTTTTTTGGCCATCTAGAATGGAACTTAAACCAATATCAAAATAAGGATCTAAAAACATCGGCCAACATTCACTCTAAACTTCCAGTCCTCTTTACATTTTTTCTTTGGAAATGTAAGCCTCAAGGATGAAATTCTGTGTCCATGTATGTACCAACAAGTCATTTTTGGCGCTTGTACATAGTACACAATTGCCCCTGCATTGTGGACATCTAAATGCATTTATTTAGACTGAGCACGTGCCAGAACCAATGCACTGGCTGGGCACATACATGCACCCATTCTGTATTCACAGGTATATAAGTCATGAAACTGTAGTCAGCCAGAAACCCATTATCAAAGATATTAGAAGACAGAGGAGGACTCTTCCATGTTTTAGCCCCAGTAATTGAATAGCTGGGGCATTTGATTAGAAATAAGGAAACCTGAGTTCTACATCTTCCCCCCAGAGAAGTTTGGATCTGAATCTCCTTGACTTACCAGCAAGCAAGATGCTCTAATTGCCAGACCTCAAGTCAGGCCTTTCACATACTGCTCTCAAGTGGTTGTTTTTGAAGTTGAATAATGGCTGCTTACATTTCATTTTCATTGGATAAAATGGATGGATAGAATAGATGGAGTGAAGCAGAGAATTTTCTATCTCAGTGGGAGTAAAGACCCAAATTAAAACACATATTTCTCCACTTTCACAGCAGCAGTCCTCTGTATCAGTCACTGAGCCACATGCCAAATAGCTTACTTGCATGTTTCTGACCCTACATATCTTTCTTTCTTTACTGCCTAGAGGGCTGGCTTCTAATGGAGGGTTAGAGAGGGATCTTGATACTGTGGTATGATAGTTAGAGCCTTATGCTGGCAAGTCTAAAAGCCATGTTACACTCAGGATGTGTTAACTGCACTTAAAACACAAGCATCCCTGAGTTCAAGTAGTAAAACACATGCTAAGTACAATCATATTGTAGTAAAGTTATGACTGCAGAGGAGGAGTGTCTCAAGTAATGCCTATTTAACTATCTTTGGACTGCTCTTGGAGATATACAAGTTCTAGATTCTGGTGCAGTGTTGGGGGACCCTCACACCACCAGCATCTTGAAATGACTCCAGCGCGATGCCAGGGATGGGACTGACAATCAGCTGATTGTCAGGCCCAACCATAGCACCAAACCAGAGCCAGTTCAAAACTGTGGCAGAAATCCGACATGAGCTGTCAATCCAGTGGCAAAAGCTGCACCCTCACTTGGGGTGTGGTCCCTGTGCCTCCTGATACCAGAGTCAGACATAGGTTGCCCCGTTGTGTTTGGAGCAGGTGATCTTGGCCTGGGTAGTGCTGGGTACATGGTTCAGGAAGGCACAAGTTCTGGGCATGGGAACTCCATGTCCTTATTGCTTGACATGTGAACTGTGTTTCTGGGGGAGAGTGGGCATATCTGGCTCCAGCCCTTTTCACAGTGGTCTGAGATCATTGTAAGTATTACTGTGAGACTGCTCAGAATAAATTCTAACTTGAAATATGGAATGGTAATGCTTACTATGATCTAACTCAAACAAGTGCTAAGTGTCCCATGCAAAACCTGAGAGACAAAGGTTCAAAACCCTTTGGGTGAGGAGTACTAGAACCTGCTCTTCTGTTTCCTAACTACTCAGCTGTTTGTTGTACAACATGGAACAGCCCTATTACTGTGTGTGCTCAGTCCACATGTGCATGCCTGTGCCCCCACACTGCAGAAATTAAAAAAAAAGAAAGAAATTAAGGGTATGGAAAAGTTAAGGTAGCAAACCTTTTCAATGTTAGCACATACCGATCAATGAAAAGTCATTGCTCTTTACTTAAATTATGAAGTTACTTTTTAATTCATTTTACAACTACCAACTGCAATAAAATGAAAAACAGAATGGCTTACCTTTAAATAATCTTACATTCTTGATCTATATCCTTTGTGCACACAGTACTACTACTTAAGTGCCTGGTAGTTTAGCGCCCCCCCCCATTTTGCAAACAGTTTAACGCACAAATAACTTTATAAATGTGAGTTGTCTAATTGAGTTCACATGTATGAAATTATTCACATGTTTAAGTGCCTGCAGTTGCAAAGTCTTTATTTGCAATGGATCCGTGTTTTTGGTAATATTCTTTGTAGGTTGATTAGGTCATAAAAATAAGTTAAAATGTAAACACTGGATTGCCTGACTGCTTAATCCTCAATATGATCAAAGCCAGTGACCTATATATCGTCAAATGTCTTGGGTTATGATGACTAAAAATAATGAGAATTTGAGCTTTTGAAAATGTAGCTATATATAAGCCTTTGCACTCCCCATCATATTTTCACTTTTTGACCATTCCATATCCAAATCAAATCAGACACTTCCAAAAAATTCCATTTGTAACATATTTTTAATTTTATCCAGCATCTGCTCTTGTTACTTTTCCTTCATAAACTTAGCACAGCTCTGTGAGCATCATGGTGGTGGCTTTATTTGAAATAATTAATTTTTAAACAAAACAGTTTTAGCAACTTTTCTTAAAATTAGGGTTTCAGAATAGGATAACTTATATTAAATTAAATCTCAGAGACTGTTTCTGAATAATGCTAAGGCCTCAAAAGGATTATTTATCTGGGCTGAGCCGCTCTTAGCCACCAAATGACAATAACAAAAAGGTTCTACTTCAAGCATATATGAAAGTCTACTGTGACTCACCTCTGATTTCATTGCCAGAAAATCACCAGCTGAATTCAGATTTTTAATATCACACATATATTGTGTGATATGGTCATGAGAAACAAGACAGGTCATTGGCAGGGAAGGTTTTTTGAGTAGATGTGATACCTTTTATTAAACCAACTGAGTAGTTGGAAAAGAGTTCTAGGCAACCTTTCAGGCACAATCACCCTTCTTCAGGAATAGGGAGGCACTGCTGGTCTGAAACTCCAAGGAATGAAAGAGAAGCTAAAAGTGTGTCAGGATGTCACTGAAAATGTAAATAGGTAGAAACTAGAAAGACAAAAAATAAAGCAGATAAAGGAGGGGGAAGAAAGCAGGGGAATAAGACAGGCCATTACCATTTGACAAGCCTGTGTGTGTGTGTGTGTGTGTGTGTGTGTGTCATATCCAGGATTTATTTTATATATATGTATATCTCCAGGCCTTTTCAAGATACATATCATCAACAGCAAAAAAGCTGAAGCTGTTGAAATATAAACTATTTTTGAAGTTCTATGCATTTTATTTGTAAAAGGGGAAAATGAAGAAATTAGCTGGCAGTAGGAAATGGTTATTCTTTTATCCCTTGTGAATACAGAGAACAAAGTTTATCTAATCAAGCTGTCCAAGCTGGATAAATCTTTATTTTTTCTCCTTATCCTTTTGCTCTTTCTTACCTTTTTTTTCTCTTTTTTTTTTCTTCCTTTTTTCATCATAGAAAGAAACCTATTTTTCTTGTCATTTTTTTTTTCATGTTTGAAAGACCTGCAGATGAAAGTAGGGAATAAGCACCAAAAAATGTTTACAAAACTACATCAAAGTAAATGCCAATGCAGGTTTAATTAAAATTAATTCCCTTCTGTGGGTGAAACTAGTAGCTTCCAGAAATATGCACACATGAATTAAAAACATTTGTAATAGGAGAAAAAATTGAACAAGTGAATCTTTGCATATGCTATGCAGGCAATCTGCATAAGAATAGCTTGGCAAAATCATATTTAAATGAATTGTTTTGCTACTTGGATTAAAAATAAAATAGGAAAAAGCAATTTGGTTTGTCCCTGATAGCTTTCTAAATTGTACACGGGGCTATCATGGAGCTCCATAAGGCAATTCATTGTCTCTAAGAAATAGAGGTGTTTCATTCAGATAGTGGATAATCAGTTCTGAAAGCTAAATATCCATTCCCTACCCAAGAAAACTTTCTGCTTTGATAGTTTGTGCTTTGTATATTACATTTTAGTCTAGAACAGTATCCGTATCTAATTTCAGAGGGAATCACAGAGGCAAGTGCCTTGATTATTGTGTGGGTTTTTGTCTATGCATTTGTAGTGCACCTATCATCTTGGTATGTAAGCAGTTTGTACACCAGGAGCTCTGGTTCATTTTCTCCCTCTATCCCAGATGGATGGATGTATATTTTTTTCTATCCCCCTACTGTGTATATTCTATGGCATCCCCAAATTACTGTCTCCTATACTACTGGTACCACCCGTGCAAAAGTCAGGCCAATCAACCAACACTCCCCTGCTCAGCAGCTAATACAGATGACTGCCCAATTTCCAATTTAGGGGTGATATATTCAGTCAGTCAGTCAGTCAGTCATTTTCCACAGGGGAATTTTGTTCAGCAATATTCTACTAGTTGTAATTGGTACATTTTATCATGATTATTTTCACTTTATCTTATTATTCACTGATTATCAGGTAGAAGAATGAGATAATGTATCTGGGCTATAGACAGAAGAACAGATTATGTTTGTAATAGTTTAACATGTTCTTCTTTTCTGCCTTTTGTGTTACTGCCTTAATATTGCCTAGATGGATATGTGTATCTGGCCATGTGTATTTGGCCAGCTAACTAAACAATAAATCTGTGTAACAGGATTTTGAGATGAACATATGGATTGGTATTCATTTATTGTATAAGTTTCACAATACTTTTTATGGTTTCTAAGAAAAAAAGATATAATTGTTATTAACTACCATAATTTGGGTCTTCTGCCATTTCTAGTGATTAGATAGCAATGTTTTCAGTGTGGATGAAATACAAAAATATGATCTCTCTATCAAATTTAATTAAAAACGCATAACTACTGTAATTTTTAGTGACTCAGTCCAGCAACAAACAGACATACATATCTATCTATCTCTCTATCTATCTCTCTATGCTCTATTTTATCACATGTATCATGAACGTTTTACTCAAAATCAATCCCTCAAAGTGTGGGGGCGGGGAGGGGAAGGGAGACATGTGATTTTCTGTCTGTTGTCTGTGATAGAAACAACCTGCATTGATGCCTGCTCCACAGTATTCTAGAAATGGCATTACTATTCAGGCAGATGAAAGAGTCAGTTGACTTAATGACTCACAGTTCTTTGTCCAGAGGTGTTAACAATCATCTCTTCTTTTTAATGGTCTTGAATAATCAAGCAACCTTCCATAGGACAATTTTTTCTGGCTGCTAGCTGCTGGCTGTGCCTGGTCTCTCTCTTCATATTTTCTTTAGCTCTTTTCAACATCACAAATCTACCCATGGGGCACCTGTACATGAGCATGGAGGTGATTGGATCAGACTTGATTAATTGATTAATCAAGTCTGCTGGAGTGTAGCAATTGCTACACTCCAGTAGCCTCCTGCATCTTGTGTATCAGTTTCCCCATGCTTAAAAATGGTGATGGGGGTGCTTGAACTAAAGCTCTTCAAACAAGCACCCCCACCACCATTTTTAAGAGCAGGGACACTGATACAGGAGATGTGGCAGTGTTTTCATTAAAGTGGCCGTCAGTTCCACTATAATTAAAGCTCCAACCCCCACCCCTCATTCCTGCAGCATGTGTAAAAGTGCCCATGGAGACTAGTCTTCATCATCAGCTATGGTTTTAGGTTAAGCAGGAAAGGGAGGGCGAGTCATCTGAAGAGTCATCTCTGTCCCTGCACTATGCAGCTATAACTCAGGAGGAATCTTTTTCCCCCTTTATTTTGCCTTTCAAAAACAAGCAGTGTATTAAATTGGTGCATTAAATTGGACATATTATAAGTGAGCAAATATAGGATTTCTTTGCAACTACCCAGCCCTGCGCAAAAGTGTTTCCAGGAAACAAGATTGACCTACACATCAATATAAAGAATTCTGAAGTATTTGTTCAGCTGAATGTAAGAATCCCTTGCTGAAACAATTTAAATTGGTTCTAAAATGAAATCTTACTTTTATAGAACCTTATAAGAAGCTATCATTGAAAAGATAATGTACAAAGGGAATCTATAAAATCTAATGTGTAATTTGCTTGTAAAATCTGCACTGTAAATAAAATCCAGTTTTTGTTTCATCTGTCATTTATAGTACATTTCCCCTGGATCTGAATGGAAGATTTCCTTCTCTATGCACAGGTTCTTTAAAGTTTCATCCTGACCAGGATTTAAGAAGTGTAATATGGTATTTTATGGTAAACACTGTGCATTATCTTCTTTGTCCAATAGATAAGAACCCAAAATGTAACACTTGAACCCTCAAGCTGTCTGTACCATCTGACAGTATCTACAAAAGTAGGAACAGGCCTGTTATTGCTAATCCAACAGCAGGCTCTGTGATGCTAGGTTCTTTCCATTTTGGTTGTTATGAATTTGCTTCAAAATGGCACTAATTTATTACAGCAGAAGAGGAAGTGTTTTATTCCTCATTAAAGGCAACTCATTCATTAAGCCTGTTTGCTTTTCTAACACTTCAGTCTTCAAAGAGTGACAGTATAAATATTTCTGATAGCCATAAACTCATTTGTTTTACTCTGTCCTATCAGGTTTTACTATATGTTTCTAATTTACTGTATGAACAAAATTATATTTTAGTTAAGTTTTGAATTTTCACTCTCTAGGGATTAAAAGGGAACACATGATTTTTTTTTAGGTTTATTATTTATGATTTCAATCTTTTAATAAAAATGCAAGTGCCTATCCAGTGTTGTAACATTCTCTCACTAGTCTGTGTTGGAACTTTGAGATTACAATTTTATCTTTAACTACTGCAAAAAACTCAAACTTTTCTGCTCTGGTATAACTATGTTCTCTATTTACTTCTTTTTGTAAGTAGCTATTATTCATGTCTTAAAAGAGATTGTACTCCCATATGAATGTATTTCTTTATTAAATTCTCAGCTGTTAAGGAAAAATGTGGTTTTCTGGTGCCCCAGCACATGGAAAAAATGTCTTGCAAGACATGTAAGTAGATGTTTCTGTGAAGAATCAAGGGTCTTAGATGTAAGCCAAACAAGTGCTAATTGGCTTAGTGTTGTTTGGCTTAGTAGAGTAGTCACCTGGTAAGGTGAAATACCTGCTCTAACTTTTACTTTACATCTGTGACGTGCTACTAAAGGCTTGGTAAACAGGGGCAGGACTAGGAGCAGGACCCTTTTGCAGCTCCTGCCAAATTGAAAGCAAGCCCACCACCATGTTAATTTCAGGCAGATGAGAAAGATCTGGGAAAGCAGCTTCCCTGGTGCTCTCTGGCCTCACTGAAATTAGCATGGCAGCTCCACATTGAGACCAGGACTGTCAAGGCTTAAGCCTGGTGACCACACTCTCAGTGTGGAGCTGCTGCATCAGTTCCAGTGAGACCAGAGACCTCCAGGGTTTCAGTCCTGGAGTTCACTACCTCTGAGCTCCAAGGCGCCTGATCCTTTTTTCTCTGGAGCTCAGGCAGTGCCTAGTACCCACCAGTGGGAGGAGAGCTGGTCCAGGTGATAGTGGGAGATACTGCAGCCACTGGGCACTCCAGGGAAAAAAGGATAGGCCCTTCAGAGCTCAGACAGTGCCTGGCCAGCAGTGCATGGGGTGCAGGGTAACAGGCCCTGCCTGAGCTCTGGAGAAAAAAGGATTGTACCCCTCAGAGCTCAGAACATTCTGGGTACTGGAGGACTTTAACTGGGGTGAAATAGCTGTAGTAAGTAGCCACATAGTAATGGAACAGGAGGATTGGAGATAACCCTGCCTTGGAGCGGCATAACTCTTACTTAAACAATGAATGCTTTAAGACACTTAAAATGTGTTAATGTGCAGCCAGTCTAGGGGTTAAGAGCTGCAGAAGCCATCTAAATTTACCATGTAACAAGGCCCTAATGGCACAATTGAAGTGAATGGGAATAATTGTCTATTCTAATGAAGGAAATTATCTATGTTGCCTATTCTTGCATATTTATGAATGTTTGCATTTACCACTAGCTGAAAACGACTTGATATTTAGCACTCATCAACTTATAGTGGTAATTAGAGGATACATAGTGGTGTCCTCTCAAAATTGTTCACGCTAGTTGGTGTAACAATTGTACTTTGTATACAGGAATCAAAAAAGTCATAGTTCAATCTACTACTTACATATATGCAAGTAATCTGTAACTGTTCTGCTGTACACTTGTTCAATCAGCATATTGCAGACATCAGGCCTTCATATCATAAACTAGGGAATTTATAAGAAAAGAATAAATATTAAAAAAATGAACAAGTTAAAAAATGATGAGTTTAAAAATAATATT
This sequence comes from Alligator sinensis, assembly GCF_000455745.1. Lineage (NCBI taxonomy): Eukaryota > Metazoa > Chordata > Crocodylia > Alligatoridae > Alligator > Alligator sinensis. The sequence goes on along the minus strand of NW_005842164.1, from coordinate 1,286,911 downwards.
AATTATATATATATTTTAAAGGGGTTTTTTGCCTTTCAAATTTTGAGATACTAGGGAACTTCCTCCAACTTTGCACTGTAATCTTTAGCTTAAGTATACAATGTAAAGTTAACAAGAACATGAAAACTGTAATTCTGATAGTCATGAGATTCCAGGGGCCGAGAGTCATTAAAATTGCCAACATGTCACAAGACTTAAAAAAAAAAAAAATGAGGAAAGAAGTCACTGGCTAGAGCAGGGGCAAGCAAAATATTTAGGGACCATGGGGCCCCTAATTTTTTTTTAACATGAATATTTATCTATCCTTGGCTGTCTGTCAAAGATGACAGGATCCAGTGCTCATAGGACCTAGGGGCAGCCAGCAGCAAAACTAAACAGCTGCTGCCGCAAGTCTGACATGGCCCTGCCTCCCTCCAGCCCCCACAACCCAAGCCCCAGCTGGAAGCTTCTGGACTGCAACTGCTCCTGCCTTCTCGCACTAAGGGAAATACAGATAAGAAGGAGGTGGGGCAGGAGGCAGGAGAGGACCATGGGTGATTGCCCCAGTCCTCAGGGCTGGCTGGGCTAGGCCAGCTCCTGCGGTCCTGGCATTGCAGCTGAGAACTATGTGCTTCTAGTGGGCATGTGTGGGGTGGGGAGAAGGGAAGGGAAATGGCTGCAGCAGGTGGGGTGAAAGGGCAGTGAGTGGGCATGAGGAGCGCAGCAACAGCCAGGCGGGAGTGCAAGGCCCACACTGGTGCTCTGTAAACTAGGAGCTACATTACCAAGACCAGCTAATAAACAGCATAATTGCAGAACAAGGGATTGGTGGAACATCAAGACCATTAAAAAGGAGAAAGAGTTGTTAATACCAGTGAATAAAGTGTTTAGAAGGGATCAGGTAAATTATAATGAACCATGAAGTCAACTAACTTCCTCCGCACTGCCTGAATAGCAATGCTGCTGCTGTTGCTCCCAGGCACTTGGTTTTAAACATTGGGTAGCCCAAGAATCAAAAGGGGGGTTGTACAAGCTTGCGAGTGTACTCCCCTCCCTAGACTGCCCCCTGAACACCTCTATAATGCACCATTTTTAATTATGTCAATTTGTAAAATGCCTGATTTCTTCTGAAAAACCAAGAACTATGGCTTTGAGTGGCATGATCTGAATTTTTTTCTCAGTCATACTAGTCTGGTGAAAATGAATCCAAATCAAGTTACTGGTATACTCAGTTTTGGAACAGCCTATTTTTTAAGAACACCCTAATGTGTCATGAGGTGCTCTCTGAAATCTCTTTTCTTCAAAGCAGGCACCTCAGGTTCAGATTAACCACCTGCTCATTCTCATACTTTCCCTCCCCATAACAAGGGCATACTTTTGTTGTAATGAGCTAATAATTTTTCTTCCCTTTGAAGGCTCTTAAAAGAGAATCCTTTAATCTTTTAACACATTTTAGACTTGAATTTTAATCTGCTGTATCTTGACATTCTGCATTTTAAATTATTTCACCGTGTTACTTAGAAGATATTAATGAAATGCCCACTTTGAAAACAAAAGAAGTCCACAGATCTTCATATTCTCATTTTTTCATCTTGTTTTGTTTGTTAGTTTTTGCCAGAATGGAGAAGAAATGTCTGCAAAACAGATCTCCAGAAAAGCAGAAATATGCTTAAACGGTAATCAGGAAAAGATTCATATTTTGATCAGTTAGTGGGAACAACAGTGCCTATCATAATTGGGCCCAGAACTTCATGAGATCTCACACCTGGGTTTCTTCGTGGGGCTCCATCCTCCCCTTTACCCTACCCTTACCACATCCACAGCTGAGATGAACATCGATCTCTGGAGGTCTTGCTTATAGAAGATATCTTCACAATTTGTTTTTTCTAGGTACACCTATGACTCACACTTATCTACCAAAGAGTATTTTACACTCAAATTATTACAAAAGGTTCTCATTATGCTACTATTTTCCCCCAAAGGTTAATTCCTCAATTAAATCCCTGCTTTGGCCTTCCTGATTGCATCCCTGCATGCATGAACAAAACTCTTATACTCCTCCCTAGTTGTTTATCCAAGTTTCCATTTCTTATAAGCTTACTTTTTTTGTTTTAGCTCACTGAAGATCTTCCTGCTTGCCAAGCTGGTCTTCTGCCTTACTTGCTAGTCTTCCTGGGCATCAGGGTGGTTCATTCCTGTGCCCTCAGTAAGGTTTCTTTAACATATATCCATCAATTTCATAGATTTCATAGACATTAGGGCTGGAAGGAACATTGGAAGATCAACAAGTCCAGCCCCCTGCCCCAGGGGCAGGAAGTCAGCAGGGATCATAGAATCTCAGCAAGATAAACATCCAGATGTCTTTTGAAGGTGTTCAAAGTAGGTGCTGGAACCACCTTTGGTGGCAATCTATTCCAAACCTTGGGGACTCAGACAGTAAAGAAGTGCTTCCTTATGTCCAGCCTGAAACAGTCATGGAAGAGTTTGTGACCATTAGACCTTGTCATCACTTGGGGTGCTCTGATAAATAGACATTCCCCCAGATCCTGGTAAGCTCCCCTGATAAACTTATGGGTGGCCACCAGATCACCCCAAACCTGTGCTTTTCGAGGCTGAAGAGTCCCATGGCTCTCAGCCTCTCTTCATAAGGTCTGCTTTCTTGACCTCTGATCATGCATGTGTCTCTCCTTTGCACCCTCTAAAGCTTTTCCACATCCTTTTTGAATTGTGAAGCCCAAAACTGGATGCAGTACTCCAGCTGCGGCCTCACCAAGGCTGAGTACAATGGGAGAATGATGTCCTTGTATTTGCTTGAGAAGCATCTGTGGATGCAAGCAAGTGTTTTTCTTGCTTTAATAGCAGCAGTATCATATTGAAGGTTCATGTTCATCTTGTGGTCAATCATGACCCCCAAGTCCCTTTCGTCCGTAGTACTAGCCAGCATAACACTGCTGAGCCTATAAGGATGATGCAGGCTTTCATCCCAAGGTGGAAAACCTTGCATTTTTCAGTGTTAAACACCATCAGGTTCTTGTCCACCCATTTCCTGAGCCTGTCAAGGTCAGGCTGGATCCCGCTCCTTTCCTCAGGTGTGGACGCTTTACCACAAAATTTGGTGTTGCCGGCAAACTTGGCCAGTCTGCTTCTGATACCAATGTCCACATCATTAATGAAGATGTTAAATAATATAGGCCCAAGGGCAGAATCTTAGGGGACCCCACAGGTCACAGGGCACTATGACAATTGACTTCCGTCAACCACCACCCTCTGGGTCCTACCACGGAGCCAATTCCGCAGCCAGCAGATCATGGTGAGCCAAGGCAGCAGTTAGCTAATTTTACTAAGAGGTGATCATGGGATACCAGATCAAAGGCTTTTTTAAAATCAAGATATATGACATCAATCTCTTCTCCCTTGTCCAGGTGATAGGCCACCTGGTCGTAGAAGGAAATAAGATTGGTCAAGCACAACCTACCTGCAAGAAACCCGTGCTGGGTATCCCTCAGGATGTTGCCATCAGCCAGTCTGTTAAGAATGGCCTCTTTCATACTCTTTTCTAAGACCTTCCCCAGGATAGAGGTCAGGCTGATAGACCTATAGTTTGCTGGATCCACTTTCCTCCCTGTCTTGAAGATGGGCATCACATTGACTTCCGATCTTCGGGCACTTCACCAGAGTGCCAGGAGTTCTCAAAGATCCATGCCAGGGGCTGAGCTATGATACTAGTCAGCTCCTTCTGTACCCTAGGGTGTAAACTGTCAGGGCCGGCTGACTTGAAGGTGTCCAGTCTGTCAAGGTGTTCCTTCATGAGGTCAGCATTGATGGGGGTAAAGAATCTTCCTGACCCAGTCCACCCTGTCCTATAATGGGTAGGGGTGCCCCGTGGGACTGGTGAAAGACTGACACAAAGTACCCATTTAGCAAGTTGGCTTTTTCCTGGGCATCGGTTGTCTGTTGTCCCATCTGGTTTACCAGGGGTCCAATGTTGCCCTTGATTTTCCTTCAGCTCCCCACATATCTAAGAAAATGACTTTTTATTGTCCTTTATACTTGTAGCTAATTTGAGTTCCATCACAGATTTGACTTTCCTGGTTCACTCCATGCAGGTCCAGACCAGTGCAGAGCATTCTTTCTTGGAGGTGGATCCAGTCCTCCATCCTTTGTAGGTCTTTCTTTTTAGATGCAGGAGGTCTGCTAGTTCCCTGGAGAGCCAAGGGGGCTGCTGTGCCCTTTTGCTGACTTTCCTCCGAGATGAGATAGACTTTGCTTGTGCATCCAGGATCACTCCTTTGAGGAGCAACCACTCATCCTGAACTCCCCTCCCCTTTAGGGCCTCCCTGACAAGCCTCCTGAGCTTATCAAAGTTAGCTTTCCTGAAGTCAAGGACTTCTGTATTGCTGACTGACTTGCCAGCTTTACGGTGGATTGTGAAGGTGATCAGCTTGTGGTCACTGTCACCCAGCTTCCCTTCAATCATTAGGTCACTGATTCAGTCATCCCCCATTGCCAGAACCAGGTTGAGCAGTGCTTTCCCTCTCATTGGTCTGACAACTTCTTGCATCAAATAGAGCTCATCCATGCATGAGAGAAAGCTTTGCGACCGCTCGGATTTGGCTGAGCGCTCTTCACATAAGATGTCTGGGTAATTGAAGTCTCCCATGGCAACTATGCACTGGAAGCATGTGACCTCAGCCAATTTACTTGCAAACTCCTGGTCAAGGATCAATTGGTGATGGACAGGGGAGACAAGGCTGAACTCCTCAATGAGTTTTTTGCCTCAATGTTCCTAAGAGAGGGGCAAGACAAGTCTCTCACTGGGGTTGCAGAGAGGCAGCAGCAAGGTGCCAGACTACCATGCGAAGACCCTGAGATGGTGCAGAGTCATTTGGAAGAACTGGATGCCTTTAAGTCGGCAGGCCCAGATGAGCTCCATCCAAGGGTACTGAAGGCACTGGCCAACATCATTGCCCAGCCACTGGCAGACTGGCAGGAATATTTGAACGCTCGTGGCGCATGGGCCAAGTCCCGGAGGACTGGAAAAGGGCCAATGTGGTCCCCATATTCAAGAAGGGGAGGAAGGACGACCCGGGCAACTATAGGCCAGTCAGTCTCACCTCCATCCTTGGCAAAGTCTTTGAAAAAATTATCAAGGCTCACATTTGCAAGAGCCTGGCAGGACAAATTATGCTGAGGGGAAACCAGCACGGGTTCATAGCAGGCAGATCATGCCTGACTAATCTAGTCTCTTTTTATGACCAGGTTACAAAACGCCTGGACACAGGAGTAGGGGTGGATGTTGTATACTTAGACTTCAGGAAGGCCTTCGATATGGTATCCCACCCCATACTGGTGAACAAGTTAAGAGGCTGTGACTTGGATGACTACACAGTCTAGTGGGTGGCGAATTGGCTAGAGGGTCGTACCCAGAGAGTTGTGGTGGATGGGTCGGTTTCGACCAGGAAGGGTGTGGGCAGTGGGGTCCCTCAGGGCTTGGTCCTTGGACCGAAACTCTTTAATGTCTTCATCAGCGAGTTGGACAAGGGAGTGAAGTGTACTCTGTCCAAGTTTGCGGATGACACAAAGCTATGGGGAGAAGTAGAAATGCCGGAGGGCAGGGAACAGCTGCAAACAGACCTGGATAGGTTGGACAAATGGGCAGAAAACAACAGAATGCAGTTCAACAAGGAGAAATGCAAAGTGTTGCACCTAGGGAGGAAAAATGTCCAGCACACCTACTGCCTAGGGAATGACCTGCTGGGTGGCAC
>NW_005842164.1:1248159-1280675 GCF_000455745.1 Alligator sinensis | reverse complement strand
AGCACTCTTTCCTGCCTATGCAGGGGGTTGGACTCGATGATCTATTGAGGTCCCTTCCGACCCTAACATCTATGAATCTATGAATCTATAAGCTCTTGATCCTGGGTTGGAGGTCTGTAGTAAACTCCCACCATTGTGTCCCCTGTGCCGCGTTCCCCATGGATTTTAACCCAGAAGGTCTCTAGTCATCCACCCTGGGTGCCAATGTCAGCTTGCAGGGATGCATAGCTTTCCTTGACATAGAGAGCTACACCCCCGTCCCTTTTTTCCACCGATCCCTCCTGTACAGGGTACAACTATCTATACTTGTGGCCCAGTCATGGGTGGAGACCACCAGGTCTCCGTTATCCCTATTACATCATAGTTATGTGTGTTAAGCAGGAAGACAAGTTTCTTCTGTTTATTCCCCAAGCTCCTTGGATTTGTGTACAGGCCGGCAAGTGTCCCTTTGGGGGCCCTTTCCTTGCCCACAGCTCACTTTTGGGCTGGGGCAGAGGTGGGCTTCCTTAAGTGCCTTCATCTGCTGGCTTTGCAAGGGTTGCTCAGTGGGCCAGCACTGGTGGTAGTCCCCGCATCTGCCAGGAGGCTCAGTTAAAACCCGGTGGAGGAGGCTGTCCCTTCCCAGCAGCTCACTGCCTCTTTCACCAAAGAGCAGACTGTGGTCATGGAAACCAAGGCTTTCCCGATGACACCAGGGCCACAGTCTTTGGTTCACTATCTCAATCCTCCTCTCCCTCCTCAGCCCGTAGCCTAAGATGGGGAGGATCGAAGAAAATATCACCTGTGCCCCTAAACCCTTTAGCCCACTCTCAAATCCCTGTAGTGCTTCATGACCTGGCTGGGAGCGCTCCGAGCCATGTCATTTGTGCCCACATGGATAAGAAGCATAGGGAGTGGTCAGTGGGCTGGAGGAGTTCAGGGATCTTCTCTGCAAAGTCTCAGATACAGGCTTCTGGGAACCAGCAAACTTCCTGGGCTAAGGGGTCAGGGTGGCAGATTGTCCCCTCAGTACCCCTCAGAATGGAGTCTCCCACAACGAACTTGTGCTTTGTCTTAGGGAGAGCGGGGGCGGTAGCTACAGTTGAGCCTGTGTTGTCTGCAGCAGCTGGCAGCTTGGCAGGCTCTGCTGGGGCTGCAAGAGGTTCATCCTGTTGCAAAGCTCCAGCAGGGTGGGGACCTTGGTGCAGTGGGCCTTGGGGCCCTTGAACACCTTGGTCCAACCCTTTGGCTGGAAAGCAAAGGAGGTCCACGAGTCCTCCCTTGTCCTGGAGGGTGACTGTGGTCTACTGTCCACCTCACAGGGGAGAAGAGCCTGGCATTAGGAGTCTATCTCCTGCTTACCCTCTCTGATGGCACGCAGTCTCTGGACTGCAGCCTGGAGCTCCTTCAGCTGGCGCACCAGATACCGCAAAATGGAGCAAACCTCACAAAGGGAGGTGGCCATGCTCCTGGACCCCACAGCCTGAAAAAGTGACAAGCAGCCCCCACAGCTGAGAGTCAGAGCCTCCATCTGCATGGAGCTCAGAACCATGGGCTCCATCTGGGTAGAGGCCTCTGAGGCACCAGAGGGGGAGGCTGCAGACTCTGAGGGGACCCATGTTCCCCTGCGCAAATTCTATGCTAACTCATGCACCGGGCCCAGTAACACGCCTGTTTGCATGACCTGTTCACAAGGCTCCAGTCACGTGGCTCCCTGGGGGGCTGGACGAAGTAGGAGCCAGGGGGGTATGACCCTCCCCACCTCCACTCAGCCCACTCCCAGCTGGCTATGTCCCTCCCACCATGGGCCCCTGCTTACCTGTGGGCAGGCCGGGGCTTGTTGGGGGTCCTGGGGTCTCTTCCCGGGGGTCCCTGGGCTGACAGTGGCACAGTGGGCTTACACCTGCATGTCTTGTGCTGGACCCAGCTCTCCTGGAATCCTTTCCTCCTCAGACTGGCCTCCTAGGGGTTCCTACCCATCAGTTCCCTGAGTGAGTCAAAGTCTGCTTTTCTGAAGTCCAGGGTCCTTATTCTGCTGCTCTCCTTCCTTCCTTTCTTCATGAACCTGAACTTAATCATTTTATGGTTGCTGCTGCCTAAGTTGAAATCCACTACTACATTCCCCACCAATTCTTTCCTGTTTGTGACCAGCAGTTGAAAAAAAGCAAAGCCCCTAGTTGGCCTCTTCAATACTTGCACCAGGAAGCTATCCCGAACACTCTCCAAAAACTTCCTGGAATGCCTGTACATTGCTGTATTGCCCTCCCAGCAGATATCAAGGTGATTGAAGTTCCCCATAAGACTGTGATTGAGAAACTTCTGGTAACTGTATATATATAAAAAAATACAATGAACAAACAAAGAAACAGACAAAGACAAAACCCTCCTGAGCCAGGTATAAATACACATCAGCTGCTTTTCTGTATGCCCCACCCTCCCCTTGAGATGAGTCATTTGGCAGGTAGAAAAGAATACATAATGGCACTAGAAGGACAACATCCAAAGCATGACTGGCCCAGTTGGAGTGAACTGGCCTGAAAGAATTATAAATCTGTTCTTTGTTATTGATACTGTTGTAGATAAACTGAATAAAATTAATATTCAGTAGACAATAAATATTGTGAAATTCATACAGGAAGCAGAGGCTAGCAAATTCAAAGCAAGACAAATTCATCTATGATCTAGCTTTTAAAAGGGTTTCCTTTTAAAAGAATAGGAGAGATCTATGCTATTTCTTGTAAACTAAGGTCAGTGACAATTGGCAGAGTAGGAGATCAACAGATTTATGCGGTATGAATTTGGTTTGGTCTCTGGGGTGTACAAACTTACCAAGTGAGAGAATGAGAAATTCTCTCAGTCCTCTGAGGCAGGATGCATAGTTTCATGTTAGCCTTGAGAAAAACAGAGGTAGATCTGAATTTGAATGTAGGTGTTTAATTCCTGTCTAAGTTCCAGTTAATCACTTGGTGCTTTGAATCTGAATATTATAGGCCAGAGATTCTCACCACGGTGCCACAATATCCTTGGGTGCCTTGCAATCCTTTCAAAGGTATTGTGGGGTGTCATGCAATAGTAGCACTGTTAGGTGTGCAAAACATAATTCCTAAGATAAACCCAAAAATTTTAAATAGGAATCTGTTGTGTTAAAAAAAAAAAATCTGACTGGTTGTAGTATTCCTGAATTCTTTTCAACAGAAGAATTTCTCTGTAATTTTTCTGCTGTCAAAAACTAGGTGAAAACTTGGCATTTTCAAAGGGGTGCCTTGAGACCAGTGAGGGATGCCTGGAGTCTAACAAGGTTGAGAACCACTGTCTTAGAAATTCACACAGCGTGTCCAATAGGCAATGGTAGCATTGGTTTCAATGTAAAACACAGCACCCCACATTAATTCTTGAATACAATGGGGTGGTACCCACGTTTTGTATAACAGGATAGTGGCTAGAGTATTTGTCCACATCTGTAATTTCCCAAGAGAATGCTGTAAGTGCCCTATTGAACAGCATGGATTGAGCATCCTTTCATAATTCTATTGAAACTGAGCAAGTGGACAGCCAAGATGCAATTTTTTTCATGCAAGAGGAGAAAAGATAAAAAAAAATAAAGCCCAGCGATGATGGTAATTCTCTGGGAGGTGGGGAACCACAGGTTCCACTCCTTTCTGGATTTCAGACAAGCGATTTCTTTCTTATTTCCCGTTGCCTGGTTTAGGAAGTCTTGTGAACACTGTGATTCCCTGTCCTTGGCTCATAACTCCATTTAAAGTATAGGGAATTTATGTGACTAATTTGGTTTGGCATATTCCATGTCCAGAGCTGAGTGACAAGCTTATAAAGGATTCATTCATTTTTTTAACATTCATTTTTTAAATTGGGGTCCAGGCAATTATTTTAAATACCTTCACTGGCCCCCAGCTTGTCACCACAAAAGAGAATATTACCTAGGATTTTAAGTCAAGAACAAGGGGTTTTGTCCTATGGAGCCTGGGAACTCTCAGAATAAACCGTTATATGAGAAAATAATTATTCTGATGTGACATTAGGAAAACTGTTCCCCTTTCACCATTGATTTCCTTCATTAGTTTTGACCTTAATTTTGTTTTCTTTTTTCTATATTTATGCTCACTTCTGGTGTCTTTCCTCTGCTGAGCCTTATCAAGATCACTGTTCTTTTTATTTTTAGCCCTCCAACTGCTTCCCCATCTAACTGGAGAAAGATCACATTGGTTTCCCCCAGCCCAATAACCGTAACTGAAACCAGTTCCAAGTCACAGTTACACCTGAGCTGGATGACAGCCTTTTTCATATGATAACCAGAATTTTCTTGATACTACAAGTGCTGTAGTTCTCCTCAGAATCCCTCTGGACTACACAACAGCTTTCTGCAGATATTTAATAGAAGAACCAATATGAGACTCTTAAAAAAAAACAAAAAAACAAAACAAAGGGCTTTGCTAGAGAAGGAACTATGGGAATGTTTAACAGGAAAAAGGCGTGACAGTACAACACATATTCTCACCAATACCCTGTCATGTTTTGTTGTTCTATCAAAGGCATATCAGAAATAATTGCTGCATTTCAGAATTTAAAGTCAATGTTTATTTATTGGTCCCCATGAAAATGATGCCACTGGAGAGATTAAAGAATCATTTGGGAGAATTCTACTCATTTTATTCTCCCTGAGTTTCATAGAAAAGATCTACATTTGTGGTATATATCTAGCACAGTCAGAGTAAACAGCACAAAGAGTGCAACATTGAGCACAAGATTATTATACAAAATATTTTGAGGTTTTTTTTCCTATGCTAGGATATGCCTAATGACCAAGGATCCTGATTTTCTATGATAAAAAAAAAATCCCCATTTTTCAGAAGAAAAAAAGGAACCCCAAATCCATATCTTCCCCTTTTTAAAATGAAACAGCACTAATATATAAATATATTATAATAATATATATATATTATATATTATTATAATATATTTATATATTAGTGCTGTTTCATTTTAATCAGGGGAAGATATGGATCTCTGGTAATGAAGTTCTTTTTTTTATCCAGGATGTGCTCCTTATCAATTCACCCACTGCCTTTATCAGTTCTGTTGCATTAATATAACATGTTATAATGGTGGCTTATCTACCTTAGTTTAAATGTTTCATTTGCTACTTTTCAGAGTCATGCTCTGATCCCTTGTCCATTTTATTTTAAATTTTTGTCTGATGCATTGAAGCAACAACACCTGACAGTGGAAGAATTATCATGTGATCTAGAACAGTTGTGACACAATGGCTAAGTACAGACACTCAAAAAGCCTGAGGCTGAATCGATTCAATCTTTTGCAGATTAGTCTAAACTGTATACATTGAACCAATAAGCAACTGAACAGACATTCACTTTTGATTCTGGAAATGCAGCCTTATGCTCACAGTCATGCAGGTCAGAAGCCCGGGGGTGCTACAGCACATTCCTCAGGTGGAACAGACAGCTTGGGCCAAGGCTGGCCCACCCACCCTGCAAAGTGTGGTTTAAAGGGGAGGTCCAAGCATTTTGGGATGCTGGGGGACTGTGGGTTAACTAGAATCTGGATGGGATCTGGGACAGAAGTTCAATAAAGTCTAATACTACATCCATTCGGGTTTATCTTTGTCTATGGTAGGTGTTGAAGGGCTGTGGTCCTGCTTGACCATTGCCCCTCCAGTAACATCAGGGAGGGACCCCAAGTTTGCACCACCTGTGTGATCTGGTTGCTGTTCCTGCTCATCTACCATGACTTTGATATTCCTCTTGGGAGACAGCTCCTGGCAGGTGGCCTGTGGGATCTCATATCTGGGTTTGTTCGTGGGACACCAACCTCTCCTTTACACCACCCTTATCACATCCATGGCTGATCGCTGAACATCAGTCTGTAGGGGTCTTGCTTATACTGACATCTTCTCACCTGCAAAGTCCTGCTTTGAGGTTGGCAACCTCTTGGCCATAAGCTTCTTGTAGGCTGTCCTTTGACTGGGCTCTGTGGCCTTCTCAACTAAAACTCACCTCATTCTTGAGGTAACAGGAAACTCATGAGTAATGCCAACAGCAACAGAAAACAATGTGTCCACTGATGAGCCCCTGGTTCTTGTCTCCCAGGCCCACAGGTCCTTAGCTCGGGCCTTTTTCCTTCCCCTTTTTAAGAACTGCCTCACAGGCTCAGCAGCTCCCCACTGCACCCCCAACAGTCATCATGTGGAGCCTTCCTCTGGGTCCCCACCCCTTCCCATCTTGGCTCCATGTGACCTGAGGCTGGGCTGTCTCGTCCACTCCCACCAGTGTTCCTGCCAGCTGCTTTGGCAGCTCCACACAGCTCTCCTTCCTGGGTAGGCCCCTGGCTGTCTTAGCCCCATAGCCTGTCTCACCACCTGGTATAGACTTTGTCTTCTCCCCTCCTCAAGGGCTTCCTGCCAGCACGGTGTATCTGTCACACTCAAGCTATTTGACATTGACCCAATGCCACACACCTCTCTTTTACCCCACTCAGAGGTGTGCATGTCTCTTCCTGAGACTCATTTGTGGCATGCCATTGCTTTTTTCTTCCCAGTGCTTGGTGGCTTTGCCAGGCCCTCTTCCTGCACTGAGCTCCATGGCACTCTCAAGGTCCTCTTCCAGAGAAACTTGTTGATGTCCTCCTGCTCCTCTGGCACTGTTCGCCACAGTGCTTCCCAAGCCTCCTTTGGTGGCATTCCATGATGTTTACCTGCTGCCATGTTCTTATTTCATAGTTTCATAGTGCTTAGGGTGAGAAGGGACCTAAACAGATCATCAGGTCCAAGTCCCTGCTCCAGGCAGAAACGAGTGCCAGGGTCATAACACCCCAGCTAAATATCTGTCCAGCCTCCTCTTGATGATCCCCAAGGTATAAGGAAGCACCACCACCCTTGGGAGTCCATTCCAGAGCCTAGCAGCCCTAACTGTAAAGTAGTGTCTCCTGATGTCCAGCCTGAACCTTCTCTCTAACAATTTATGGATTCTGTCCCTCCCCTCCAATGTGCACACCTTGCCCCACATCTTGGTCTCATCAGTGAATTTGGACAGCATATTTAGTTGGCAGCTTATATCAAGTGGAATGCCCCAGGGATTGGTCCTGGGGCTGGTTTTGTTCAATATTTTCATCAATGACTTAGAAGATGGAATAGAGTGAACCCTCAGAAAGTTTGCAAATTACACCAAGCTGTGGGGAGTAGTAGCTATGCTGAAGGGTAGGGATAGGATTCAAAGAGACCTTGAGAAGTTGGAGGATTGGATCAAAAGAAATATCATTAGGTTCAGTTAAGAGAAGTATAAAGTCCTGCACTTAGGATGGAACAATCCCATGCACTGGTACAGGCTGGGGTACAAGAGATGGGGACCTCCTCCCTATGCACTGGTACCAACTGGCTAAGCAGGAGCTCTGCAGAAAAGGACCTGGGGGTTACAGAAGAAGGCTAGTAGCATACTGGGCTGCATTAGTAGGAGTGTTGCCAGCATATCATGGGACATGATTATTCCCCTCTATTTGGCACTGGTAAGGCCACACCTGGAGTACTGTGTCCAGTTTTGGATCCTCCACTACAGAAAGAATGTGCACAAGTTTGGCAGAGTCCAGCAGAAGGCAACAAAAATGGTTAGGGGCCTGGGGCGCATGATTTATAAGGGCAGGCTGAGGGAACTGGGCTTATTTAGTCTCCAGAATAGAAGACTGAGAGGTGATTTGATAGAAGCCTTTAACTACCTGAAGGGTGATTCCAAAGAAAATGGAGCTAGACTGTTGGTGGCATATGATGGGACAAGGAACAATGATCTCAAGTTGCAAGAAGGGAAGTTTAGGTTGGATAGTAGTAACAACTTTCTCACAAGGAGGGTGGTGAAGCACTGGAATTCATAGATTTCATAGATTTCATAGACATTAGGGCTGGAAGGGAACTCGGAAGATCATCGAGTCCAGCCCCCTGCCCAAAGGGCAGGAAGTCAGCTGGGGTGATAGGATCCCAGCAAGATGAGCATCCAGTTTCATCTTGAAGGTGTTCAATGGGTTACCTAGAGAAGCGGTGGGATCTCCATCCTTTGAGGTTTTTAAGGCCCAGCTCAACAGAACCCTGGCTGGAATGATCTAGTTGGGGATGGTCCTGCTTTGAGCAGGGGGTTGGACTAGATGGTCTCCTGAGCCCCATCCCAACCTTAATTTTCTGTGATTCTATAATTCTATGACCCAAATTTACTAAAGTAATTAATTTAAGCCTGTTATTGTGTTACACTGTAGATGTAATGAAATCAAAGCCCCATAAGAAATGAAGGGGAACACCAACCTTCTTAAAACTGAATGCACTGATGTCACAAGGATGTCACAATTCCTTGGACTTCTTAGACATTTCACCATGAGGGGGAATGTGTGTTTTGCTGGAGACAAGTAGCAGCAGCACACCTGAGTGCCCGTGCTATATGTGCTCTGACATCAGCAGGATACCCTGGGTGAGGTAGGGAAGGCTGGGACCAGTAACTGTGTTGGCCCCAGCAGCTTTACCTGGGGTTCCAGGGACCTCTGAGAACTGCAGCCACAGCACTCCTGCAGCAGGGAGCCTGGCTGGCAGCCGGAGCATGGCTTTGGCCAGCCTGCCTCTGGTTTTGGGAGGCAGGCACTACAGCCATATGCACTGTCTCCCTTTTTTTATGCATGGTTTTTTTGACCGCAGGATCTCAAAAATACAAAGAACAAACCCATGCTGCAATGTGGTAGCATGGGAAACACCTTCATGTGCAGCCGTGTGCTGCATGTGGCACTGAATACAGATCTGCAGTGACACGTGCCTCATGCCTGCACTCATCTGGATACACCCCTTGAGTATATTTTAACAACCTTTGCAGTAGCAGGACACAGGCCACTGTCATCCCCCTATTTTCCTTCAGCAGATTAGTGTGCTATGCCTTGTGGTTGTGTGACAGTGTTGACTATAGTTTTAGTAACAGACTAGACAAAGATTTGTGCGGGATGTTTGGGCTGGAATGATCCTGCCTCAGGCATGGGGTTGGACTACATGACCTCCAGACATCTCTTTCAGCCCTAGTGTTCCATGATTCTGTAATTCTATGTATAATCTTTACTCTACAGTCTACTGTAAGGCACTTCTGCATAAAGCCATTCCTGTTGAAGACAACAATTAAGCATGTACTTAACTTTCATGTTTTACTTTAATGAGACTTAAATACCCAGGTAAAGTATAGCAGGTGCTCAAGTGCTTTTCTGAACTTGGGCCATAATCCTTGTGTATGGTGAATGTTAAGAAAAAATGACTTTTCATTTTTAAAGCATTAGATTGGGATGACTAAATTCACAAACTTAATTATAAATTAATGAGAATTAATATAATCACCTTAAGCAAGGCTTTCCAAATTTGTCACGCTTGAGTTTTGTAACTATAATAGTCTTTCCAAGATATTGTTAGTGGGAAATAATTTAGCATCCTTATCTTCAGTTTGACAGGTTTATATTTTATTTAGTTGAATTTTAAAGCCTTTTAATTGTGGTTGTGATAAATGTAGCTTTGAGTTTATGTAATGCAATTTTACAGTTTTTCTATACTTCTGTAATTTTATTAACTCTAAATTACTCATGGATTGAGTTAAAACGGTATGGCATAACTGTAAGAATCTGAATTTGAAACAAGTATTATCCAAGGTGCTCTGAATGAGCTAGAATATAAAACTGGGATAAAACTAGATCAGGGTGGTCCAACTTGATAACAGCCAGAGGCTGTATTTGCTTGGATGGTGTACTGTGCAGACTACCCAGCCACAATGGCTGAGTGGACTTATTGATAGCCGTTCTGCATGGAGTCCCCTGACATGGGTCCCCCCTGGTGCCCAAGTTATGTGGGCTGATTGTACCCTCTGCCCCCCACTGAATAGCTTGTGTAGGCCCTACAGGCTGTGCTTCCCCAGGGGCGGGGGAGGGGCAGGAGCAGGAATTAGAAGTTGAAGAAGGAGGAGAATGATTAATACTCCAGAAGCAGCAAAAGGTGTGGTGTACAGGAACACTGTATAGTATCTGAGCTGAACGGCCAGACCTAAATCATGTATATTTGCTTTTGTTTTTACTTGCACTGATGTCTTGTTCTGATATGAGAATGAGGTCCCTAAATGTATAATGAAACTGCTAAGTCCTACCATGAGTAATGCTTCCCATCTGGGCAAAATTTCAGGATGTACATCATCTTGAGCATATACATGAGTGATTCTGTTTCCTTGGGTCAGTGTCTGGATGGAGGATAGCCCTAATGAGCATGAGGCTAGAGCAAGAAATGGTGATTCACAAATTGTATGTAAGGGGCCAAAAACTGCATACCATCATCCACTGAAGTGTGTTAAGGGTAAATAGGATCTGGCCCTTAGTGTCAGATTAAAGAATGGTGTTTTTAAATATATGGATGCTTGCCTTTCAGTGCATCTGCTTATTTGTCCTCTGCTAACAACAAGAGCTTCCAAAACGAAATAACAGTTCTATACTGACGATGAAAAACAAAATAAAACAAAACAAAAGAAAATATAAAAGCCTTAAGTGAATATCTGATCAATCCAGGTTTGCATTGAAGGATAACATACCTAAAATAAGTAATATTCTCTTAAATTACAAGAATGAAACACACTTGTTCTCCAAAAAAATCCAAGTTCTTTTTTATGATCAACTTAGTCACATGCTTGGTTAACACTGGTGCCTGCCTACTTATCCTAACTTCTACCTGACAGTTTAAAAAAAGCTGGGTGAGAAGCATTTATGGTCTCTCAATATTGTTCCTCAGTAAGAACTTCTGGGGAAGTTCTAAAGGACTGGAAGAAAGCTAATGTTGTGCCAATATTTAATAGGATATATGGGATAACCCAGGTAATTATAAATCTGTCTGCTTGGAAAGATAAAAGATCGATATGACATACTGAACTAAGAAAGAGACTAGATCACTGATTGGGAGTAATCTGGATCACGTAGTAAGTGGGATACAGGCAATCAAAATATGTTTTAGCTAGGACAGCGGGTCACGATTTTTTTTTCCGCACCCTGCTGGTGGGAGTGAAGTGCGGCTGTGGCGATGCTGACAGCCTGGGGGCGGGGGAATGCCTCAATTTTCTGTGCACCGCTGCCGGCATTGCCCCTGCAACCCTCATTTGGCTCATGACCCAGGGTTGGGAACCGCTGAGCTAGAGAGAATGTAGAGAAGAGCTATGAGAATGATCAAGCAATTGGAATGGAATTACAGTGAATAGCTGGAGGATCTAGAATTGGAAATCTTTAATGAAAGATTAACAAATAGGCTTCTGTTCAAGCAAGAATTTGTTAAGGAAATCTGGGATGGTCTTATGCAGAAAATTTAACTGGATGATTGCAATTGTCTTTTCTGACCTTAGAATCTATGAACTTACTTCACTGCCTGTGTCTTTGTGTACTCCTTATGCCCATCCTTTCTAAGTACTCCAGGTGTGAGCTCATCTTTGTCCCAACTGCGTTTCTGCAACTTAATTAACCTTGATAGCTTTTCTGGCTCATCTAAGTGAATTTGGCATTATTGCACAATAATATAATCCATAGAATTATTTTTCTATCTCTGGATGAGGTCATTTTCCCTCTTGATCTCATGGGAATTGATTGCCAACAGTAGACACTTTTCTGAAGTGTTAAAATACATTTGAACAAGAACAGAGAAACCTTTTTGGTTAAGCTTCCACGCCATAATTAACAAGGGCTCCTGTAATTTGTCACTTCATTGTATTCTTGTAACTTATTAAAGCATAATGATAGACAGCCTTTTGCATCAAGCTGTCAAAAAAGTGTCACACTGACAAGCTGAATATAGCATTATGTATGCAAGAATATTCACTGATTAAGAACCACACTCCCCCTCATAGCATATACTACATTTCTATTCATATTAATAATAGTACTGCCTGTAATTTCAACATTCTGTTTTGCCTGCAGAAAGGGAGGAAGTTGGTTGTTTGCATAACAAAAACTACTTATTCAAGGAATTTTCCTTAGGAATTTTGAAGCTCTATCCAGTTGATTTTCCTTTTTCTTTTTCTTTTCCAAGTAAGAAACTCAAATGATCTTACAAATAATTAATCCTCAAGCCCTACCATCCAGTTTAGACAGGGAAAATAAAATAAATAGTTCAATATTGCATAGAAAGGCTATAATGGAAAATAAATCTCCTTACTTCCACTGCTGTGGTTTATATACAAGATATCCTTCCAGCACAAATGCCTCCATCCTGAGAGGTTTTTGAAGCCCAGCTCGACAAAGCCCTGGCTGGAAGGATATAGCTGGGGATGATCCTGCTTTAAGTAGGGGATTGAACTGGATGACCTCCTGAGTTCCCTTCCAACCCTAATTTTCTGTGATTCTATATAATTAGGTAATATAATTCATTGTCCTAAAATATTGTACAGTGTAATAGATTAACCACATTCAAAAGCTGATTGAAACGAACAAGCAACAACAAAAATATATGTAGGATAGTTTTATCAGTATGTATTTAAACCTAATAATTAGGGTACAACCTCCAATGTAGGACTTCCTAGACCTCTGAATACTATAGAGGAAGAGGTGCAAGGGACAGATCAGTCTGAAATGACCTTGCATAAATACTCTTTTCCTTAGCATCCTCTCTCTTCCAAAGTGAGATATAGGAAACTGCTGGATTTGATCTAGTGTGGCGTTTTATACATTCTTATTTTCCATATCATTTTATGTGTGCATGTACATATGTATAGTGCAGGGAGAGAGTGGTCACTGTTTTAAATAACTATCTTGAATCAAATCTACTTTTCAGCTCCTAAACGGGGGGGGCGGAATCCGAGTGCTAAGTCATAAATTCAAATTGACCCTACTCAGAGCCTGCAAAACTGCTTGGGTACTTAGATTCATTTTCCTTTTGACCTGAAAAGATGCCAAGACTCCTAGATTTAAGCTACTATGCATGCTTAGAAGTAGATCAGTAACCTAGGTTCATCACTCCTTTCTAAGGTTTACTGAGATCCAATCCTGCCAAAGATGTATTGGAAGGTGTCAGTTCAACTCCATGTATGTAGCTTAATACAAAGCTGCATTTTGAAAACAAAATTAGAGAAAAAGCCACTCTGTTTATATTAAAAACAAAAAATTGAGAAGCATGTGTGTTTCATGCTTTGACATACGGGCTGTAAATTTCCTAGGAGGTTGCCAGATTGCTAGGGATTTGACTTTTCTTTCCTGGGAAGTTTCATCCATATTTTACTAGATTCCACTTATGTTTAGTGTAGGTTGTTACAGCTTTTCAGCTAAAGTCCTGAAAAGTTTCTCTACAGTGGGATCCAATGAATTCATGAGGTCCCTTCTAGCCCTAAACTTTTGTGAATCTGTAAACTGGCTTCATTCCCCCACAACTACTATGTCTTCAGTAAAGTATGCATAAAACCATATCATTAATTTGAGGATGAAAAGACAGATTCAATAGCTGTACATTTTTTGAGCACTAGTCATCTTGTCCACTAAATGAAGGAGGGTTCTGTGTACCATAATGTATACATTCAAGGGGGCAAATTAAGATGATACAAGCAACATTAATTCTCATATTTTTGAGTACTTGATTTTGCAGCTTTAGCATTCTTTTAATGAAATTTTTGGCTTCAGTATTTATATACTGTAACTTTAGTCCTAAATAAGACCTATTAAATCCTATTAAGAACACTGTCCTTTCTCAAATGTGTTTTACAAGCTGAAATATACTGCTTGAAACAAGTTACATTTAAGTACTTACTACAGTGTGATTATAGTTGTCTAATACGTATATCTGTAAATAATGTTACTTTTTGGTAACATAAACGGCATTGATATTTGGTAACATACGATCTTCCTTATAATTAACACATGGATCCTTCTATTTATATCTATGCGGACGATAAAGCAAAAAGCTGTCATTGACCAAGACAGACTTAACATGTAAAACTGCTGTGTCAGTCCTTAGCTGTTGAAAGCATTTTAGTCATAATACAAAATAGGGCAACTCTCTGTAAAATAAAACTAGTTTTTAACTTGTCAAAAATAATTTGCTACCATTTATAAATGTCAGCCAGGTGATATATAACCCTAACTAATAACCTATTAAAGTAACACTGAAAAATGTGTCAAATTTGTCAACCCAATGTATGTTTTATTTGCATGTGACTGAGCCAATACCATGTAGTAAAAGACAGATGACAAGAACAGCATGACATAAATATACTGCTTATTTCCACCTAGTTACCACAGTGTTTCTTGCTGTACATAAATTATTTCATGGTCTCTTGATTATATTATTTAATTCAGATTCAAAGAGTAAAATGCATCAACAATCCATAAAGCCAAACCACACATATTGTTTTCAGTGCCTCTTGTTTGGAGGAAGACGAAGGTTGGTAGTCTAGATAGATTAAGGTATACAAGAAAAAAAAAAATCAGTAACTCCCATAGCTAATCAAAATTATATCTCATTTGTGTTTTTAATCCCCTTTTCCTGTACTTAAGACCCTTCAGAATTAGATTTTCAGAGTTGCTGCACTTTGCTTTTTGATGTTCCACACAATTTTCCACATATATTAGCTCATACTGCTTCATTAACAGCCACAAGAAAGCAGTCATGCAATATTACTAACTTCCTTTTTTTCTAAAGATTGACTAGTTCATGAGTCATTCCCCTGACCAAGGAGCTAGAGCCATGAGATTATTCCACATCTCCTGTTATGATAGATTTGTATCAAACTGCTACACTAAACTTACTGAACATGTTGAGTCAACAGTTCTAAATTTCTGTTTCAAGCAGAAATATCCATGAAATTCTATAATGAATTTCTGTGGTGCTGTAACAGTTGTCTCCATATCTCATCTTTTATTAGTCTGCCACTGCTATGGAAGTTTTTGCCACTCATATCTAGAGAATAATTCATTCTGGAATTTGAGCATTTGACCATACAGGCAAGCAGGCCTCTTCCAAGGAAGGGGAGATCTGTCTTTTCTGAGCACATAAACAGACAAGGGTGTGATACATTTAGTTGACAAAATCCCTTCTGTTAATAGCTGGCAAGACCTAGGTGAAGCAGGTAAGAGGTATCAAAGGACAGAGTTGGCTCCCGGAGTTGGCTTCTGGTACATTTCAGTCCTTTTTCAGCAGCCAAGTAGAAAACACCAGGGAGGGGTTTATGGCTCAAGAGAAACCCTGAAAGTGTGAGAATAGCCTGGGAGTATGTCTCAAAGGCTTACCTGACCATATCTGGGGTCAGGGTATGGCATCATAACCATTATGTACCATTATGTTATTGTTTAACCTGAGTAGCTCTTCTCCCCTTCCCAATCCCCTTTATTTACCCTGGGAATATATTCACAGAAAAATAAGAAGATCATCTCTTTACTTTCATTTATCTAAACTGAAGAATTTAAACTCTTTTAATCTCCATTTTTAAAATAGGTTCTTCATTCCCTTAACTATTTTAGTGGCCTTTATTTGAAACTGTCCAGTTTAAAATAATCTTTTTTTTAAATATTGGCTCCTAGGACATTGTATGCAGTATTCTAAATAGAGTCTTTCCAATGCCTTGCACAGTGGTGATACTTCCTTGTCACTACTGAATATACCGCTCCTAATTAACATTCAAATACCATTAGCCTTGTTCATGGCCACATCACATTGGAGCTTTTTTTTGATTATCCAAGTATCTGATGAAGTGAGCTACAGCTCACGAAAGCTTTTTCTGTATTTACTTTGGTTAGCCTACAAGGGGGTTGGCCAATTATTTTGGCTGGAGGGCCACTTAACAAGTTTTCATGAGGCATCTAGGGCCACAAAGGTAGCACTGCCCCTTGATAGGTGCCCCACCCCCTCGTCACCATCTTGTGACTGGAAGCCCCACCCCCTAACTCCTGACCTTTGCCACTGGAAATCTCTGCCCTTGCCCAGGAGTACTGCTTTTGGGGGTGGGGTTTGCTTGTATATTATGTGTGGAGAGATGGGGGTGGTAGGGGGAATATGTGGTTGGGGGGTGTGTGGGGTGTGGGTATGGTGCAGGTGCAGTGTGTGGGGGTGTAGGAAGGGTATGTGGGTGTATGTGTGGGTGCAGAATGTATGTGGGGGGATGTGGGTGAGCTGTGGGGTGTGTGTGAAGTATGAGTGTGGACATGGTGCTGGCCAGGTGTATGTATGGGTGTGTGTGAGGTGTAGATGTGGATGTGTGTGTGGCTGGGGTGTGGAGTGTGTGGGACTTGGATGTGTGTGGGCATGATGAGGGGTGGGGTGTGCGAGGGGGTGCATGTGTGGGGAGATGTAGGTGTATGCGTGGGGTGTGGCTATATGTGTGGATGTGTGTAAAGGGTGTGGAGGGTGTAGTTGAGGTATGGAGTGTGTTGGTAGGTAAGGTCGGGGAAGTGTGTGTTGTTGAGGCTTTGCGTGTGTGTGTGGGGGTATGGTGGGGGATGAGGTATGTAGGTGTGTGTTTGCATGGGGTGTGGGTATTGGGGTCAGGGTGTGTGTGTGTATGTGTGGAAGTGTATGGTGGGGTGTGTGGTTGAGCTGTGGCATGTGGAACAGTGTTGTGTCTGTGTGTGGGTACAGTGGGGGGTAAGGTGTTTGAGGGGCTATGGGTGCATGTGTGGGGCATGGGGTGTGGGTGGTCTGGGTGTGCATGTGTGGGGGGTTTCCCCCAGCCCACTCTGTGATGTGGCTCAGCCCAGCCTCTTCACAGGTGGGGGAGGAGGAAAGAGATTGATGCTACTTGCCTGGCTGGCAGCACACTGCAAAGGGCAGGAAAACAGCTGCCACTGGTGGGCAGAAACAGAAGCTCCTGTGAGAGGCGAAGGGAGGCAGGGAGCCAAACTTGGCACTGCTGGCTCTCTTGGTCTCTGTCCCACATCTGCCTGATGGGGCTGCAGCAGAGCCAATGCTGGCTCCTGCTGCTCTTGCTCCTGCTTCTCTTATGTACCTGCCTGGCAGGGTTGCACCAAGTACACGCTGGCTCCTGCTGCTGCTTCCCCACTCCTGCTTGTCCTGTACCTGCTCCACGGGGCTTTTTGAGCAGTCAAGCTCCTTCATGCCCCCACCCCCCTCCAGCCACACACTCTCCTGCCTGACACAAGCAGGACCAGAGTGAGACGCAGGGAGAGCCCACCCCACTCTCATCAACCCTGCAGCTTTCCCTCTCCACCTGCTGCCCAGAGCGCTGCAGCAGGGACAGAAGGAGGAGTCACTGGAGGCTGGGGGAGCCCAGCAGTTCCTTGAGCAGCAGCAGCAGCAGCAGCCCAGCTCAGAAGCTTTGCCAGCTGGCAGAGCTGGCGCCCTCCGGCAAAGGAGGCTGGGAGTGAAACACACTCTGCCCTGGGCAGGATTCAGTCCCATACAGAGCGCAGTAGGGGCAGCTACCAGGAGGGCCAGATACAATTAACTGGTGGGTGCCTGCCTCTGGGCTGGATCCAATCAGCTGGTGGGGTGGCCCGCAGGCTGTATTTTACCCATCCCTGGCCTATAGGGTATAAATTACCCTGTCTTTTAGTTGACTTCAAACTAACACAGCTATGTCTATCCAAAAAATAACCACTACATCCAAGTCGTGATCATTGCCTGCTGGAATTTACTATCCAGCGCAGGGTGGTGAAAGCAAGCAGCAAGGCAGAGGTCCTCGACTTCAGGAAGGCTGACTTCTATTAGTTAAGAAGGTTAGTAGGAGAGGGATTGGGGTCTCGGAGCTTTATAAGATGGTAGTCCAAGACATGTGGTTGTTCCTTAAGGAGGAGATCCTCTGAGCTCAAAGGGAATCAGTCCCAATATGCACCTAGTGGGGCAGGAGTGCTAAGAAGCCCCCATGGCTCAGCAAAGACATTGAGGGATGCCTGAGGGCAAAAAAGGAGGCATACAAACAGTGGAAGTAAGGGGCTATCACCAAGGACAATTACACCACCATTGCTCAGTTCTGCAGGGAAGCTGTTAGGAAGGCCAGGGCAGAGATGGAGGTAGGGCTAGTGACCAGAATTATGGATAATAAAAAGTCCTTTTTCAAATACATAGGAAGTAAGAAGAAGGCACTGGGTAATGTGGGGCCCCTACAGGATAGGCTTGGCAATCTGGTGATTGTGGCAAACGAAAAAGCTGACCTTTTTAATGAATTATTTGCTTCCCTATTCCTGAACAGGGACCAGGACATCTCCCCCACTAGAACTGCAGACGGACCCAGGGCAGGTACCGCCATGCCTAGGGTCTGGGAGGACCTAGTTATGGAACTTTTGGAGGGGCTGGGCATGTTTAAATCACTAGGTCCAGATGCTCTTCACCTGAGGGTGCTGAGGGAATTGGTGGGGGTCATAGCGGGGCCCCTGACAGAGCTCTACGAGCATTCGTGGGGCACTGGCCAGGTACCAGAGGATTAGAAAAGGGCAAATGTGGTCCCCATTTACAAGAAGAGGAGAAATGAGGATCCTGGCAATTATAGGCCAGTCAGTCTTACCTCGGTCCTTGGGAAGACCTTTGAGAGAATTATCAAGGAGCACATCTGCAAGGGCCCAGCAGGGGAAGTAAATCTCAGGGGCAATCAACATGGGTTCATTGAGAGCAGGTCCTGCCTGACTAACCTGGTTTCTTCTTATGAACAGCTCACAAAGTCCCTGAATGAGGGTGTCAGGGTGGATGCCATCTTCCTGGACTTTAAGAATGCCTTTGACATGGTTTCCCACCCCATTCTCTTAAAAAAAACAAGCGAATGCAGCATTGAAGCCTACACAGTCAGATGGGTGGCAAATCGGCTAGATGATCACACCCAGAGTTAGGATTCTTCCCTAAACACATGACTAGGCACTTCATACTGATTAATTGTGAAAGTTGAGTAAATTCAGAATAAAAGATAATATATTTTACAGTTAATGGGAATGTCTGCAGTTTGGTGACATAGGGAAAACTAAGTAATTTCTCATGTATCATAATTCCCTATAAAATTTGCCTGTAGATAAGATAGTTCATAATGCCATAATACCTTCATCCCACATTTTTTTCTCTCTCCTTTTCCAGTCTGCAATGTTCCAACTTCAAAGCCAACATATTAGGTTAAATCATTGATTGTGATTAGAAATTCTTACTAATGCTTACTCTGTTTTACATCTGTGGAGGCAGGTATTGCAACCCAGTTCACAACATGTCTTCACTGATTTTTGAAAACGATCAACAACTTCAGATCCTCTCCCCGTTATGACATGCATCCAATATAGTGGTGAAAATGTGGCCTTAGGTAGCCAGAAAAGACAGAAGAACACACACACACACACACACATGCACACATGCACACACACACATGCGCACACACAGAATGTGGAAAGCATAATTGGCAGCATATGCTGTAAATGGGAGACTGTTAGAGATTTGATTCAAGTTATTTTATAGCTCTGAGGTTTTATAAATGTCCAAAATCATAAATCCCTTGTTCCATTTGCTCTAATTGTGTCAAGAACAAGTTCTTCTACATTAACTTTTCAAAATTAGCATCATTAATAAAAATCACATGTAGGTTTTTGTCCTCTTCATGGTGTGAAAAAAAAAATAAGACTACACATTGTGGGCATGATTTTACAGCTCTTACTCTCAGTAGGACTTATCCATGTGGGTGAAGACTGAAAGATCAGGTGCTTTGTTGCTTGCAAAGGTACACAATCCTCACATATATTTTAAATTTGAATTTTAGTACAATTCCAGAACAAAAGTTTGCCTACATGTAAAAAAGCTGGGATAGTGTGGTGGGTAAAATTTTTGTTTTAAAAAGGAAAGCTAGATTTCAAAATCAGGCTTTGTTCCAAGTTGGAATGGAAACAAATATTTCTAAATTCTGAAATCATTTGGGGATGATCAAAACATTTTGTAATAATTGTATCTTTTTAATCTTTCTAATATATGATGTAAAATAAGAAGAAAAATAAAGAAATTAATCTCAGACTGGGTTGTTCCTGTTCAACATTGCCAAATATAAATTTTAATCACTTGCTAAATAATAAAGAATGCTTTGTATTTTGTGTCACTAGTCTAGTCAGATAAAGCTAAATGGGTCTACTCCCAGAGGTGAGACCTGATACATATGGCACTGGATTCTTTGTGAAAATAGAAGAGGTGTGTAGTCCCTGAAGACCCTCAGTGCTTTTAACCTTTTGTAATAGAGAACACAAGAGGTTTCAGAACAGAGCAGGGTCCAGTAGTTACACTGAAGATGGTATATATGTTATTGTTTGTTATGTAAGATGCATGTTGCCTCACACAGGATATGCACTGGACTTGCATATCTGGCATGAATGAGTCAGTGGGAAGATAGCATCCCCCTCCCCCTGTCATTAAGCTAGTACAATTATCCTCTGTAATTAAAAGTTGATTCCATGTCTTTGATCTCCCCCCCACGCCAGTGTATTAAGACATTTACACACAGAGCTACATACCTATTTTTTGGCACAAGTTTGGGCAAAATTGTTTCATAATCATCAGGGATCCTAGTATTCTCTGATAAAAATAAAACCTCCAATTTTCAGATTTAAAAAAGTAACCCCAAATCCACATTTTTCTGTGATTAAAATGAAACACCACTAATACGTATCCATATATATACACACATATATATATATATACATATATATAAACATACATACACATATCTATATCTATATCTATAGATAAATGTATCTATCTATGTATGAATATGGATATGCAGTAGTGGTGTTTCATTTCAATCACGGAAAAATATGGATTTTGGGTAACTTTTTTAATCTGACAATTGGGGATTTTTTTTTTTAATCATAGAAAACTAGGATCCCTGATAATCATCAACAACTTTTGCAGTTATGCCTTTTGCCAGTTATGCCAAACAGTTCACAAGGTAATAACAGAGAGACTGATTAGTCTTTTTACTAAGGCTACAACCATGTTGAATACTTATGTTCCCTTTATTTTTTTCTTTCATATACTAATAGTTTATCACTTCCTAATGCCTATTTAGAATCACATTAGAAAGACAAGTTTAAAACTGAAACTTAAGTGCAACTGCTGTTCAGATGAATACTTGAGTAATATAAGGTGAATAAGTACTAAAATATGCACATAGAAACTGCTGACACATTTTCCCCAGATGCTAACCTTTCGAAGTGTTATACAGAAACTCTGTAACTCTGTATATCTGTAAACATTACAGAAAAAAAAAAATTCTGCTCATTAAAATCAAAACAAAACAAAACACCCTTCACATCTAGTAACTATAAAAACTGTCTAGTGCAGCAACTATAAGGAGGGCTAAAAGTTATTTAGATAAAGGTAATATTTTTTTCTACTTGTCTTCTTAAGGCCTTTTTCCCTGCAAATCCTGATAAACACAAGCACTTTCAGAAGTGAATTGAAGCACATAATTAAATAGGATTCTTCCTGGGCCGAAGAACTAATTTATTTACCTCCTCAACGTATCAGTTAGATTGCCTCCTTTTATTCCTTCCATTGACTTCATGTTTCTGACAACCTCTCATTCCATTTAACCATCTTAAAGGTCCTATGTGCATCTACTTGAATTTTCCCCACTTCCACATCTTTGCTGTCTAGTGTATTACAAATCTTTTAAAAATTAATGATGCCTTTCTTTCTCCCACTCTCATTACCCTTACCATCTCTCCTGTTGTCCCAAGTGCTTGGAAGAATATCCCTATTCACATCTGGTAAACCATCTCTCTCACTCTCATCTGAAATCTCTCATTAAAACACACTTTTGTCCACAGGAAGCCTGCCTACATTTTCAGCATCAATGATCTGTGGGCCTTCTCATACCTGAACTGACAACCTTAATTAGATGGGAATAATAGGCGATGGAAGAGGACACAGACTTTAAGAGCAGTACTCACCAGATTTCAAGTAATTTGATGATGTCCCTTTAGAGCTCCAAGTTCATCATTTCAGGATGTAGTTAGTAATATTCTCCACTTTAAAAAGTATTCCATTTACAATTAATATGACATTCTGTTGTAAAAAAATGTTTGCTGTGGTTCTGCAGAATAAGCATTATCTTGCTTCTGTGCATTTATTAAAGATTATATTGTCAAACTCAGTTTTTAGTAATTGAAGATATCACAGGGGCTGCCAATCTACTGAGAAATACTTTCTCTCCCTGTTTATGTAGTCTCTGAATTGTCATCTTCACATAATACAGGGGCCAAGGATTCAATTTATTTTACTTAATCATACCAGGCCTCTCCATCTTTGAGACCATTCAAAACATGTTAGAGCCTCATCACACATTTACTTGCAAATGTTGCAAATCATTGGAAAATTTTGATATATTAAAATTAGTATTTGATGTCACCTCAAAGGGAACAATTTTACAATGCCAGCCACCAAGGAGCCAGCAAAGAGGGACTGCAAACAGTGTAAGTAATTTGCAAGCAGTTTGCTGGGAACAAGAGGAGGAAGAGGGACAAAAACCAGGCACCAGATCCTGCCCAGGGAAGGTAAGTGACCCACAGCTGCCTGTTCCTTTGGTTTGTTTTGTGGGTTGTGTGTGTTTGGGGTGTGTGCTTTGAGAAGCTTGGAGTATTACTGGCTGAAAGATTGCTGCCTGGGCCTGACAGAAGCACTAACGAGGGGGTGGAGCCAGCCTAGGCCCAGCAGGGTATAAATGGAGACTCTTTGAGCAACAAGGGAGCTAGAAAACAGGGACTGTAAACAGGATAAACAGTTTGCAGGTTAGGTCACAAGTCAATTTGCTCCCCCCGCAACCCCAATACCTCTTGAAGGGAGAGCCTTTCAGCTTGGTGTGAGTAAACCGGAAAAAGGAACCTTTTGGAGCCAGTGAGAAGTAAACAGGCCAGCTTCCAGGTGAGTTTGCTAGGAAAGGTGGGCTTGGAAGAAGGGTAGTAAAAGAGAGAAGGCAGATTAGAAAACCCAGGAAAAAGGCTGGAGGACATCACAATGCCAGAACCACTGTCACTGGCTCTGTTTGCACCTGTGAGTTGTCTCTCCAGGCAGGCAAGCTTCTTTGAGTAAATCTGATATCTCTTATTAGAACAACTCAAATGGTTGGAAAAATTCTTCTTTGCAAGCTTTTGGATACAAGTACCCAAACATATTTATACCCAAAAGTTTGCAAAGAAGATTTTTTCCAACCTTTTGAGTTGGTCTAATAAAAGATATCAGATTTATCTAAAGACCTTGTCTGCCTATGTCCTCTGACCAACACTTCTACAACCTATACCCTTTTCTCCAGGCAGGACCACTCATGGTTGAGTCTTGCACCCAGGTCTGGGCTTGGCATTGTGGGGACTGCAGCTTGCAGGTTCTTTCCAGTAACAGCCAGGTTGGGGGTGGGGGGTGCCAGCAGTGTGAGCAATGCCTCCTTCTGGTGCCTTGGGGAAAAGCCAAGAGAGCCATGGGAAGAGGTGGTGAGGCTCCTAAGCATCCTCCACCATGAGGAGTTCATCAATTCGATGCTGGAGGAGATCTTCGGGTCTGTGGAGGAAGAACTGCCAGAGGTAGCACTAGAGAAGAGAGAGGACATGGACTCCCAGGAGGGTGGAAGCTGGAAGCTTGTGACCTCTGGCAACAAGCAGAAATATTCACCTCTACCCACAGCAGTTTATCTGGAGAACAGATATGCAGACCTAGCAACAGAGAGGGAGGAACATATTCCATTGGTGGAGGAGGACAGGCCAGGCCTCACCAAGGTGGGAAGAATTATGACAACCACCACCAAGAAGAAGCAATGGGTGGTGGGGTGGTTGGAGTCTCTTCTGCAGGAGACAGAGGGAGCCATCTGGCAACATGACCTGTTGTCTCGGAATGTCTGCTGCTTGTCCGGAGCCTGGATCTGAGATGTCAAGGAGGGACTACTAAGGATCATCTGGCCCTCTGACTACTGCCCCATGCTGCTCATCCATGTGAGAACCAATTATACTGCCAGAGGAGACCCTGAGTGGATCAAAGGAAACTACAGGGCTCTGGGTAAAAGGGCGAGGGTGTCTGGGACTCAGGTTGTGTTCTCATCAATTCTGGTCAATAGAAAGGCACCAGGCAGGAACAGATGCATCCTGCAGATCAACACCTTGCTGCACAGGTGGTGTTGCCCACAGGGCTTTGGCTTCTTCAACCAGGGTATGTTGTTCCAAGAAGAAGGATTTCTGGGAAGAGATGGGATCCACCTGATGAGAGGGGGAAGAGCATCTTCACAGACATGCTTGCTAACCTAGTGAGGAGGCTTTTAAATTAGGTTAACTGGGGGATGGAGACCAAAGCCTTGAGGGAAGTGGGAGACATGGAGGAAGAGCGAGCAGGAGGGGGAAACAGGGGAGGTGTCCTCATACTTCCTGAGAAAACAGGGCAATTGAATAGTTACCTTAGGTGCTTGTACACAAATGCACAGAGCCTGGGAATCAAGCAGTAAGAACTGGAAGTCCTTGCACAGTCATGGAACTATGACATGAATGCAATAACAGAGACTTGGTGTGATAGCTCACATGACTGGAGCACTGTCATGGGTGGGTACTAACTGTTCAGGAAGGACAGGCAGGGAAGAAGTGGAGGAGCAGTTGCACTCTATGTAAAAGAGCCATATGCTTGCTCAGAGCTCTCGTATGAAACTAGAGATAGGCCTGTTGAAAATGTCTACGTTAAGATTAGAGGGGAGATCAACAAGGATGATGTTGTAGTGGATATCATCTATAGACCAGCAGGCCAAGAGGAAGTGGTGGATGAGGCTTTCTTCAAACAGGTAGCGGAAGTTTCATGATCACAAGCCCTGGTCTCATGGAGGACTTCAATCACCCTGACATCTGCTGGGAGGGCAATACAGCAGTGCACAGGCAATCCAAGAAGTTTTTTGTTAGTGTTGGGGACAACTTCCTGGTGCAAATGCTGGAGCAGCCAACAAGGGGACATGTTCTTCTTGACCTGCTGCTCACAAACCGGGCTGGATTGGTGGGAATGTAGTAGTGGATGGCAACCTGGGTAGCAGTGACCATGAGATGATTGAGTTCAGGATCCTGAAGAAAGGAAGGATGGAGAGCAGCAGAGTAAGGAACCTGGACTTCAGAAAGGCAGATTTCAACCTGCTCAGGAAACTCATGGGCAGGATTCCCTGGGAAGCCAGTCTGAGAGAGAGGAGTCCAGGAGAGCTGGTTGTACTTTAAAAAAAACTTTTACTAACAGTGCAGGAACAAAAAATCCAGATGTGCAGGAAAACTAACAAATCTTGCAGAAGACCAAATTGGCTTATCAGGGAACTCTTCAATAATCTAAATCACAAAAAGGTACCTTATAAGAAGTGGAAACTTGCACAAATAACTAGGGAACGGTATAAGAGCATTGCTCGGACTTGCAGGGATGACGTCTGGAAGGCCAAAGTGAAATTGGAGTTGCAGCTAGCAAGGGATGTGAAGGATAACAAGAACAGTTTCTACAAGCATGTTGGTAGCAAGAGGAGGATCAGGGAAAGTGTGGGTTCCTTAGCGAACTGGGGAGGCAACCTTGTGACAGAGGATGCAGAAAAGGCTTAAGTACTCAATGCCTTCTTCAACTCAGTCTTCACAGGCAAGGTCGGCTCCCAGACTACTGCACTGGGGAGCACAGTTTGGGGAAGAGATAAGCAGCCATTAGTGATGAAAGAAGAGGTTAGGGACCACTTTGAAAAGGTGGACATATATAAGTACTGGGGTCAGATGTACCTGAGGGTGCTGAGGAAGTTGGCTGATTAGATTGCATAGCCCCACTCGCCATCATTTTTGAAAACTCACGGTAATCAGGAGAGGTCCCAGATGATTGGAAAAGGGCAAACGTATTGCCCATATTTAATAAAGGGAAAAAGGAGGATCTACACAACTACAGACCAGTTAGCCTCACCTCAATCCCTAGAGAAATCATGGAGCAGATCGTCAAGGAATCCATTTGTAAGCACTTGGAGGAGAAAAACATGATTTAGGAACAGGCAGCATGGATTCACCAAGGGTAAGTCATGCCTGACTAACCTGACTGCCTTCTGTGATATGATGGCTGGCTCTGTGTATGTAGGGAGACCAGTGGATGTGGTATACCTTGATTTTTATCAAGCCTTTTGTTACAATCTCGCAGGCAACCTAAAGAAGTAAGGGCTGGATGAATGGATTGTAAGATGGATAGAAAACTGGCTGGAGCATTGGGCTCAGAGGGAGTAGTAATCAATGGCTTGCTATCTAGTTTGCAGCCAGTATCAAGTGGAGTGCCCCAGGGGTTGGTCCTGTGGTCAGTTTTGTTAATTGACTTCATTAATAACCTGGAAGATGGCATAGAGTACAATCTCAGCAAGTTTGCAGATGACACTAAGCTGTGGGGAGTAGTAGATATGCCGGAGAGTACAGCTAGGATTCAGAGTGACCTCAACAAATTGGAGGACTGGGCCAAAATAAATATCATGAGGTTCAACAAGGACAAGTGCAATGTTCTGCATATAGGATGGAACAATCCCAGGCACCGATACAGGCTGGGGGCTGACTGGCTGGATAGCAGCTCTGCGGAAAAGAACCTAGGTGTTACAGTGGACAATAAGCTGAATATGAGCTAACTGTGCCCCCTTGTTGCAAAGTAGGCTAATAGCATACTGAGCTGGAGCGATAAGTGTATTGCCAGCAGGTAAGGGAAGTAATTATTCCCCTCTTTTCAGCACTGGTGAGGCTGTATCTGGAGTACTGTGTTCAGCTTTGAGCCCTCCACTACAGAAAGGATGTGGACAAATCGGAGGGAATCCGGGGCAACAAAACTGAAGGGAAACAAAAATGGTGAGGGATCTGGGACACGTGACTTTGAGGAGAGACTGAGGGAACTGGGCTTATTTAGTTTGGAGACGAGTAGACTCAGAAGGGATTTAATACCAGCCTTCAACTACATGAAGGGAGGTTCAAAAGAGAATGGTGGGAGACTGGTCTCGGTGATGGCAGATAACAGAACAAGGAGCAATGGTTTCAAGTTTCAGCAAGGGAAGTTCAGGTTAGATATTAGGAAAGAATTTCTCACTAGGAGGTATTAAAACCCTGGAACAGGTTATCCAGAGAAGTTGTAAAATCTCCATCCTTGGAGGTTTTTAAGCCCTTGCTAGACAAAGCTTTGGCTGGGATGATCTAGTTGGGGATGCTTCTGCTTTTGAGCAGGGTGTTGGATTAGGTGACCCCCTGATATCACTTCCAACACTAATTTTCTATGATTTCATGAGGGCACTTAACAAAGGCTAACCTGCTTGAATGTGCATCTGATTGGGTCTTAATTGCACTTAGTCTTAAGTTGAATGTGTGGCACCATGCTTACAGAAGTTTGAAAAGAGAGTTAATTTCTCCCTCATTGATTTTTTACATTACTACATAAACTCTGGATCAATAGAACTAGTGGGTCACCTGGAAATGGTATCCACTATCATATCCACAAATTGTGTAGACAATTTAGACAGTGAGGTTAAGGATCAAGAAAAAAAAAAACAGGTTGTGGATCTGATCTAACTCAGTGGGAGGACATTGGAATTGATATTGCTGAACAGCAGCAGAAGGGAGCTATCTATCAAGTCATACATATAATTAAGAAAACAATCACCAATAAACAATGTTGCTCGCATAATGGTATCTTCCTAGAATTAAAATAGCAATTACAATTAATATGGGTATTGTCAGGCTGTTGCTCATACTGATTATTATGTTTGAAAAATGACCATATTCTGCCCCTTTCCTAGACAGAGGTTCTAAAATAATGTGTTTTGGCTATATAATCATCTTGCATGAAAGATTGATTTAATCTCTTCCTTTCTGCAATACTAATCCTTGAGCAAAATGCTCACCTCATCAACCTTAAGATGGGAAAGTCATTTTATACAAAAATCAAGGTCTCTCAGGGAGTGTGTGATATTCTCTTGCTGCTTCTGTTGCTATATCAGGGTTTTTTTCCCCATCTTGTAGACAGGAGCATACATTTTAATGTTATTTATATGTTGTAGAAAGTCATCAGCAATGCTTCCGGGAAAATAAACATTCAATCAAAATACTCCAGAAAATGTGAGATCTGGATGAAGGTTATAAGAGTACTTATGGTGGAAATGAACTAGCCGTGTGAGCCACATCTGAATGTTACATTGTCTATTCAGAGGAAATAGTATCATGATGTAATTTTTTTTTTTATTACATAGAGAAGTGGACAACCTCCGAAGTCCTTGGCATTCAAGGGGCAATATTTTGAAAAACTACCTAAGTCACTTTGGAACAAATATTTCATAAAGTTAGTAGATTTAATAGATTTCTAGGGTTGGAAGGGGCCTATTAGATCACCAAGTCCAACACCCTGCTCTGGGAATATTCTGTTCCCTTGCACTGTGACCAAAAAGATGTCCATGTTCTCAGACTTATTTTTCCAGTGTGTGATGAAAGGAAGACTTCTAGATGTTGGTCTGAATTCAGAACGTTGGATAATCTTTGCTGCTAATACCCTTTAGAGTCTTCCATCCCCTAATTTGTTCTCCTCCTGTTGCAAGACAAAGTTGCAATAGTTTGTCCAATTAATTTGATCCTCCACACCTGAATAGGAAGCAATAAAAAAATCCCAAACACCATACTTCAGCAAATACAGAATGACTTATCTCATAATTTCACACATAATTATCTCCCTGCTGGCTTGGTGATACAAACCTAATCATACAGAGAAATTAGCTGCGACATTTTCAAGGAATTATATCAATTTGTAGTATTGTTTGACAAATACTTCTGTTTTTTTTTAACTGATTACCATAAATTCTAATTTCTAGGTGAGTGACTTTAAATATAAAATATTTTCATCAACAGAAACACAAATCTCTTACTTTCATCTTATGTTTTAGAGACATCTCAGCATGTGTGCATTAAATGAATAAAAACCAGCCAAATTTGAACACACTTTCAGGCCTCCATCTTGAGTAATGTTACTGGTATGACTTGGCTATTTTACTTTCAATGTTATTGAAGTATAATTAATAGCCTATAGTTTTATAGTGAAGTAGATCTAGAAGCCTTTAATTATTGAGATACAGTATACTAGGAATGTTCGCTACATACTGTATTTTCTTGTATACAGTATGTCCCCCAAATAAAATATGAACCTTGTTTTTGAAAGGCAGATGGGGGGTGGGGGGAGAGAGATCTTTCCTTCAAAATATTGGTAAGGACCAGTAAGTAACAGAGTGTAACCCGGGCGGTACTCCAAGAGGTACCACCTCTCCAATTGAAGGGATTGAAGAGGTGCACAAGCATGTGCACAAGCACTGTGGGAGGTGTAGGGACTCTCCTACCCCTATAGAGCAGAGTCAGATCACTAATGGGGCCTTAACCATATACCTTTTAATGAGGGAACAGTACTGGGAACATAACTAGTATAAACCAGGGGATATAGGAGACACTACAATGCCCCAAGGGGGCAGGATTCAACAAAGGTTAGACTCTTATAGATATATTCATCCACTTGACAAAAGACGGGGTTAACAAAATATAGAACACAAATGGCAGAACAAACAATACTGGTTGGTGAAATATAAAAGGCATAAAATACAAAATGTCAACTAACAAGGAACATAGGGCCTAGGTACCTGGAGGGAAAACACAATGATGCCTTTCCACTGCAACAAGAATTTCTGCCTGTTACTTTATTCACCCCATCTAGGACTCAAACTTTGATCTCCTATGTAGCAGGCAGAAACTCTGCCCCACAGCCACCAGTGCTTGTACTATGCAATGTGGCTAGGGATCTTGACCTTCCAGGAGCCCTGGCCTCACATAGAGTTGCCTGGCCTCTTATTGGAGGAGCTGGAAGCAGAGCTGGGAACCTCTCAGGTCACTGCTCAGATCCTTGCTGGAGCTGGGGAGCCTCTCCTGCTGGCCACAGACTCTTGTAGGGGATCCTGGAGCCCAGCAGGGAGCCTCTCCTGCTAGCCACATGTCATGCTGCTGAGGGTCCAACTGCTGCCTGCAGGTCCCTCTCCTTCAGGTGCTTCTGGGGCAACTGCTCCCACCCCACTGGCCCAGCTCTTTGCCAGATCTTTGAAACTCCTTCCTTGTGGTCCCTCTCTGGTCTCCCCTGAGTCAGCTGCGCTGCCTCTTTTATCCCCCTCCAGGTGACCCAAGGGGCCAATCAGGGGACATGGAGGGTGTGTCTCTGGGGCCTGATTGGTGAGGAAAGGGAATCCCAAGTCCTCCAATCATAGAATCATCATAGAATCATAGAAGTAGGGTCAGAAGGGACCTTGTAGATTTTCAAGTCCGACCCCCTGCCTGGGCAGGAGGAAGACTGGGCTCAAATGACCCCAGCCAGGTAGGCATCAAGCCTCTTCTTAAAGACCCCCAGGGTAGGAGCCAGCACTACTTCCCCTGGAAGTTGGTTCCAGATCCTAGCTGCCCTAACTGTGAAGTAGTTCTTACGGATGTCTAATCTAAACCTACTATCCAATAACTTGTGGCCGTTATTCCTTCTTATCCCTGGGGGAGCTAGGGGAAACAAGGTCTCCCCCAAACCCTTCTGGTCCCCCCTAGTGAGTTTATATATGGTCACCAGGTCCCCCTCACTCTTCTCTTCATCTTTTACCCTTTCAAAACCCCTGGGCTAAATCAGTGCCAGCTAGCCCATCACAAGACTATCAGGTTTTTTTGCAACAGGAGCCTCTGTTTTTGCACAGTGTCCACAGCTAATGGCTAGGGACCTCCACATGCTGTCAAGGGTCCTAACAGGAGCCCAGCCTGAGCTAATTTTTTAGTGGGCTACACCCGCCCACTGCATGTTTGATGGGCAGCCATAACCCAAATAATGACTCTAGCTGGCCATTTTCTGGGCTCCCTGATTGGATGCTGGGAGAACATTTTTACTATTCATCTGTAGTTGTGGCAACAGTTCCTGTCAAATGTATGTCCTGGTGAACCTCTGTTCCTGGACTCTGGTTTTGTATTTCCCCTTGGATATGTTTCATGGTTTCCTGACCCTCCTCATTAGGTTCCTAGAATCTGGCTTTTGGTTTTTTTCCTCAGATCTAATAATTTGATCGCTGATTGCTGAACTTTGACCTGCCTTATGACTCAGATCTTGCCACTGAATTTTGCCTTGGGCTTGGTAGCCTGATCTCTTCTTTCTGCCCCCTAACATGGCCTGTGGTTGGGATGCTTCCCTTCCTCATTTGCCTGAACACTAGGCCAGATTGCCTATGACTTATTCCCTTATATATACAGCATTGCAGCATTATTGTTGTGGGTGAGAAAATATGGTCTTGCAAGAAGCTGTCCCTTTCCTAAATACCTTACAGTCAAATGAAAAAAAAAAATGAGTGGGATGGAAAGGAAACCAGAGACACGGAGGCCTAAAGTGATTTGCTGAGAGCAGAGAATTGATAGTAACTGGGGGTTCACAAAAGTATCATATCAAGTGGGAAGAGTCAGCAGTGCAATCTGATAGGAATGCAGGGATAAGCCATGGGTTCAAAACAGCTGAGAACAACCTTGAGTTCCAAACCAGGGGGAAGAATCTGAAGTCAAGAATCAGAACTTGACCTGGAGGACTAATCAGAATCAGGTTGTCAAGTATTAAGTTGGGGTGAAACTACAGGTCAAATACTGAGCCAGAGGGTTAACCAGAATCAGGGGTCAGGAAGCTAGAGGAGTTATTTATTGGTACAGGAGCTGCTTAAGGATTGGAGACCATGAAGTTGTGCAGCAGGACTCGGGTGCTAGAGGAGTTCCTTAAAAGCAGCCCCAGAACCAATCAGAGGGAAAGGGATGGGTTTCAGTTTCACCTGCTTAGTATGTAATATGCTGCTGACCTAGTTACACAGCATGTAGGGCAGACATCCTGCATAACCCAGGTGTAACCATAAGTGTCTGCACTCTGGGTAGCAGTGGTGGCAGAGGTAGTGGCAGGGGCTGGACTGGGCTGGCTGCAACTGCTGCAGAAGCTGAGCCAGCAGCACTGGTAGCTGCAGTTCATGTGCTCCCTCAAAGCAGGTGCCTGAGTTTGGTGCTGTGGTCACCCACTGATTTTTATGTACTGCTAGTAACAAAATAATGGAACTCAGCATCATGATGCCCAGCTCTCTGTTCACTATGGTACTGTCTTTCCTACATACCACACATTACATCAGGGACTGCGAGCAGGAGATAGACTCCTACTGCCAGGCCCTTCTCCCACGGGAGGCGGAGGGTAGACCACAGTCTCCCTCCAGGCCAGAGAAGGACTCTGGGACCTCCTGCTCTGTCCAGCCAGGGGCATGGACCACGGAGGTCAAGGGCCCTAAGGCCCACCGCACCAGGGTCCCTGCCCCACCAGAGCTGAGCAACAGGTATGCACCTCTTGCTGCTCCAGCAGAGCCTGCTGAGTTGCCGGCTCCCGCAGGCAACATAGGCCCAACTGCAGCTACCGCCCCTGCTCTCCCCAAGACAAAACGTAAGGTGTTTGTTGTGGGAGACTCCCTCCTGAGGGGGACTGAGGGGGCAATCTGCCACCCCGACCCCTTAGCCCGGGAAGTCTGCTGCTTCCC
>NW_005842164.1:1247743-1248084 GCF_000455745.1 Alligator sinensis | reverse complement strand
CCGTGGGCACCAATGCCACGGCTCGGAGCGCTCCCAGCCGGGTCATGAGGCGCTACAGGGATTTGGGAGCGGGGCTAAAGGGTCTGGGGGCACAGGTGGTGTTCTCATTGATCCTCCCAGTCTCAGGCTATGGGACAAGGAGGGAGAAGAGG
Organism: Alligator sinensis; assembly: GCF_000455745.1. Classification (NCBI taxonomy): domain Eukaryota; kingdom Metazoa; phylum Chordata; order Crocodylia; family Alligatoridae; genus Alligator; species Alligator sinensis. The sequence goes on along the minus strand of NW_005842164.1, from coordinate 1,247,932 downwards.
ATCCACGTGGTCAACCAAAGACTGCGGCGCTGGTGTCGTTGGGAAGGCTTTGGCTTTCATGACCACAGCCCGCTCTTTGGTGAGGGAGGCAGCGAGCTGTTGGGAAGAGATGGCCTCCACCTCTCTCCCCTAGGGAGGAGGCTCTTCTCAGCCAGACTGGCTGACCTGCTCCACTGGGCTTTAAACTAA
>NW_005842164.1:1225612-1244556 GCF_000455745.1 Alligator sinensis | reverse complement strand
TAGTAAAGCAACCAAAACGCTGGCTTGCATCCATAGATGCTTCTCAAGCAAATCCTGGGACGTCATTCTCCCCTTGTACTCGGCCTTGGTGAAGCCGCAGCTGGAGTACTGCATCCAGTTTTGAGCTCCACAATTCAAAAAGTATGTGGAGAAGCTTGAGAGAGTCCAGAGAAGAGCCACGCACATGATCAGAGGTCAGGGAAGCAGACCCTACGATGACAGGCTGAGAGCCCTGGGGCTCTTTAGCCTGGAAAAGCGCAGGCTCAGGGGTGATCTGATGGCCACCTATAAGTTTATCAGGGGTGACCACCAGTATCTGGGGGAACGTTTGTTCACCAGAGCACCCCAAGGGATGATGACTAGGTCAAATGGTCCTAAACTACTACAAGACCATTTCAGGCTGGACATAAGGAAGAATTTCTTTACTGTCCGAGCCCCCAAGGTCTGGAACAGCCTGCCACCGGAGGTGGTTCAAGCGCCTACATTAAACACCTTCAAGAGCAAACTGGATGCTTATCTTGCTAGGATCCTATGACCCCAGCTGACTTCCTGCCCTTTGGGCAGGGAGCTGGACTTGATGATCTTCCGAGGTCCCTTCCAGCCCTAATGTCTATGAAAAATTACAATTGCCAAGTGCAGTGCTTAAAAGTCAAAAGTAAAAATGAATCTTAAACCTTTAAAGCAGGGGTGCTCAAGTCCTGGCCCACAGACCATATCTGTCCTGTGGCACTGTGTCATCTGGCCCACAGGATTCATCAAGGGTCCAGAACTTTGCAGTGGGGGAAGCTGTGGTACCACTACCCTGCTGCCAAATTTCCAGGCCCATGCACCTCTCCCTTCTCCCAAGTCCTGCATGCTGGATTAGGTGCCCAATTCCAACCTATAGGCCCAGAAGGGAGCAGTGTCAGGCCCAATCCTGCCAGGGGGTGGGGGAGAGAGGGGCTCAATCTGGCCAAAGGACCACCCCAGCACCACTCATCTGGCCTAGAGGATTAAAAATTTGAGAACCACTGTTTTAAATGGATAAAGTGGTACCACTAAGCTCCTCACAAGAAAACTGATGTTTATAGTTTTCAGTGAAAAGATTTGTATGTATTTTTCAATCCTCTTCAGGCTGTGCTCTCTTTTATAAGACAGAAAGCATGTAGAGAGTTGAGATATCTGAGCCCCAGGTCTCTAATGTGCACTACATGCACCCAGGAGTATAACAACCTGCATACTATATCACACAAGGTCTTGTAGATTCAAGGCTACTGTATGTGTCTTGTATAGTTCTCAATGCAGTTTTTAAACATCAAGGAGTCAGTTCCTCTTTTGATCTAAAACAGCAAAGTTCCAGTAAATTTGAGAGAATGACACTGATTCGTGACTTTGAGGGAGTGGTCCTGAATATCACATCATTCGCTTTAGAAATGGCTAAACATGGCCACTGAGATGTAAAGTGACCCGTCAAACGTTAACATAGGATATCAGTCATGGTGATAGAAAAAAAATAATAAATGTTTCATACGTCATCTGTGATTTTTACTATTCTGACGTACAACTGTGTAATTGTCTGTTTAGTTTTAGAACAATTTGTTTAATAAAGTTTAAAACCCATGCCTTGAACTAAGATGAAAGTTAGTTTAAATGTCTAGCCTTGAACCTGGAGCCTCAATCTGGCCACCACAGCTACCCATCTTGGCCTTCCATCCTATTACTCATACCCCAGACTGTCTAAGGCTGGTCTGAAGCCTCCAAGGGGGCCTAACCCTTTCTCTATTCCCGCTCATTGGAATGACTCGCTGGGGTCAGATGATCTTCCACACACCACATATAAACCCCTGAACAGGAAGTTTCTAGGCAATAAGGTTCTACTTGACTTGTGACTGCTCCCTTTGGCTTGCTCCCAGACTCGGTTCTTGGTTTGTTCTCCTTGATTCCTGATTTGGCTCACTCCCCATCTACTGCTCTGGTGCTCTTGACTTAGTGTGCTTTTCAATTTCACTCTGTGACTGGACTCCCAGATCCTTGACCTGGTTTGTCCCCCTGGATTCTGCTAACCCATTCTGATTCAGGTCAGCATCTCAATCCCCGAGTGGCCTTGGACCCAGCTGCCCATGTCCTCACATGACAGTTCCCTCTGCTTCTGAAAGATATTCAAATTTATACCCATGATTGGTGTTAGACTGAACTAACCTAACCTAGTTACTAGTATGACCAACTAAATAATTGTCCATTTTTAAGTATGGTCAGACAGTAACTTTAGGAATGGGTAAAGCAGGGTGCAGTCCGTCCACACACACATAACTTGGCTGTCCTGTGCATGTGCAGTGAACCTTAAACTCTCTGCCTGGACAGCATAGGCCCCTGCTGGAGCGCTACATGAGCAATAAGCTGTGAGCTCACTAGCTGTGTGGGGTGGGTTCTGGCTAGACTGCCTGCTTTCATGAGGCCCTGAAGTTCAGGGGGTGCCTGCTTTGAGACCTCCCTCTCCACTCCAGCAGCAGGAGAAAAGACAGGATGAGTGGCAACAGCAAAGGATGAGTACTCACCTCACCTGTGTTCCACATCTTCATGAAAACAGGGGCTCCAGTATGACCCTGTGCTAAGATCTCATGTGCAGCAATAAGGGGTATGTGACCATGCTGCCACACTCCCTCTGGATCTGTCCTGGTGATCAAAATATCTGAAGTAAGGAAGACTCTGCATCCCCCACCCAAAAAAACAAAAAAATAAAAAATAAAAACCGCTACATTTCCAATAAATCATGAATAAGTGATTTAGTAACTGTGGTATAAAACGAGAATGTCTAATTGCTGCTTGGGTAAAATGACCAAGCAAATTGATCTCATTACCCTATTATATCTGATCTGTAACTTAAAAAGTGGCAATCATTTTTACAACAGCCAGTACACAAAGATCTTGACGCATAAGAAAGGTTACAAGGAAAATGTACTTTTGAAATCCAGCCTTTTAAGCAGAATAGAAAAATTACTTGCAACACAAGAGAAATATAAATCTGTATGCCTATGGGTATGATGCTTTAATTCAGAAGTGAATTGTAATATTGTAATAATTACTCAGATCCTTTGTAGGTGTGAAGCAAGTTTGTGATATCAATGTAGTGTGAAAGGTCCTGATGAATTTTTTAAGAACTAAATGTATCTTTCAAGAAATCAATTTACAAGATAAATTAAAGTTGAATTCCTTTGTTCTATGGCTTAATGCTATGTGCCAATGAAATACATTTATAAAATGCATTTTTAGTTACTAAAATGCTAAAGAACACAGAGAATAGATCAATTTTCTGTTTCCTACTTGTAAGAAAGTTGCTGACTTGTCCAAAACCAGAGAATTTTTACAAATGTCTTTTTATATAGCATCATATTGAGCACCTGGGGATTGGGCTTACATTTAAATTGATCATACTTAGTCATGAGAAAATGGTACCATTAACAAAATTCCCACTATTAAAGTAAAGTAATGTTACATTCCAAAATGATTTAGGGGAAAATTGGATCCTAAGAAAGTGGCAGGTATCAACTATGCAGAAGCAGTAATAGTATCAAGAAGAGAATGTTACTGGATTGGAAGTTCACTGTAGATGAAAATGAAGACATGAGCTATGGCTACATCTTTCTTGTGGCCTAGCAAAGGGATACAACTTTGGACATTTCAGGGAGCAAAAAAAAAACCCAAAACAAAACTGTTAGATCAATTTAGAATTATAAATATTTTTTTCAGGGGAAAAAAAAAGTTTAAACCATTTCTCTCATTTCTAATAATTTTGTTACATCCACTTCCAAGAAAAAGGGAAAAAAAAGAATAATAATCTCCCACCCCTTTTTTCTCTCAATTCTGGGGAAAAACAGATTTTAAACATCAAATAGAAATTCTATCTTTTACTCAGGGCTTTATGTTTGGGTAGAACATCTTGCACAACAGACATCTGATCTCATTTGGCACGTCTGCATACTGCCAATATGATGATGATGTTGATTGTCATCAGTTTCAGAGCAGTGACATATTAGGTCTGATGAGGAGGAAATGTGGAGATGTGAAAGTCTTTAAGAGGTAATTATAAGAAGGGTAGATTTGATCCAACGTTAACATGAGAATAATTCGTGGGGAGAGGTAAAGTGGCAAAATGTAATGATTTATTTATATAGGGGCCTGTCCCTACCACCCACATACCCAAAAGAAAAAAAACCACCAAAACTTCAAGGTAGCTTACAATAAAAACAGAATGAATTGCAAAAAAAGACAAAATTATAAAATTAAATAGTAAATTATAAGAAAACTCTATAAATAAATACACAACAACTTAATCTTGCCTGCTAAGCACCTAGCCAAATAAAGCTATGTCAAGGCAAAATCCAGGCTTGGGCTCTGATGGGCCTGTTGACATGACCCATATACAGTGGCCCTGTGGTGTCCCCTGGTTGGCATGTAACTCCTGACCCCTCAGGGTGCCCTTCTCTATTATTTTCACTGGTACACCTTGAGGTTGTTCAAAAAGGGTTGGAAGCTAACCTGAGGGCCTGGAACAGGCCCAGTTCATTGCAAATTTGCCCTTAAACAATCTGTTGAGGTCCTTCTGGCCTTATTGGTGTCCTAGGACACTAGGTGCCTTAGGGGCTATGTTCATGGCCTCTGTGCATCCCCAAAGCCATGCCCATACCATGCAGCTGATATCATTTCAGAGGGGCTGCCCAGCCCCACCACAATCTTGACCCTTTCGGGCCTCGAAACCTTTGTTTGGGCTTCAGCCTTCCTGGTTTTGGCCCCATTTCTCTGGCTGTGCCCTGCTCAGTCTAGGTCCACTACACTGGACCTCAGTTTCTGAGCTGCAGCCTCGGTCTCACCCATCTTGTTTTCTGGGCCCCCTGGCCCTTGTCTCACCCTTCTCCGGTTCAGGCTCTGGCCCTCTTGGCCCCAGGCTACCTCTGTTGCCCCTGTTGGGCTCAGGATCTAGCCCTCTCTGGCCTCAACCTTCTTGCGTCTTGCACCCCTGCCCCTGGCAGGGCTCAAAAACTTGGCATACCCTTCAGGCACAAGTGGCCCTCCAGTATAAACTAGAAGAAACATGCAAGCAACAACTTTCAAACAAAACTTCCCTGACTTTGGGTAAAAAAATATTTAGCTAGTGCTCCTTCCCTTGAGCTCTCACCTCTTTCCTCTCAGGGTATTTTAATGCCTGCCAGGCTGTCTCAAGCAGCTCCTCTCTCCTGGGAGCTCTGTTCCAGGTACTGTACTGGACCTGACAGACTGCCTTCCTCCAGGTGCTAGGTTTATTTGCCCTGGACCCCTGCCTCCTTGGGTCAGGTGACTCCATAGACTGCATCCCTCATGCAATGAGGGTTCAGATTTTCACCCGATTGACCATTTGTAAAGCTGTCTGCAGACAGATCAGGTGAAAATTGTTACTTCTGTCTGCACCCTTAGCAATACTTTAATGAAGCTGAGACAACCAAATGAAAAATATGCAGTATTTCGAAAACAAATAAATGATGACTCAAATAGTATTTTTTTCTGATAAGAATCCCAAAGAGGATAATTACCCACCCATTAGTCCTACAAAGAGTACAAACATGAAAGCAATAGAGTAACCAAATCTTAGTTAATTAAACAGTTTAGAATTAGGGAAAAATCCATGTATGCATTTGCTATTCATTTATGTAGTAAGTGTTTGCTCTGTAATATTGATGAGCAACTGTTCAGGTATGAGTAAAGTCCCAGAACTTATAGGAACAAAATTGGGGCAAGATTTATTCTTTGAAGGTCCCTACCCAGGCAGAAAGTTAACAAAGGCTAGGTACAGACATTGCACATAATCCACAGCATGGAGTCAGCACAATACTTGATGTTGATAAGGATGGGGTGCTTGCCCATCTCCTGCAGCCTGCTTGTGCTCTCTAACCCGCTGGCCTTCATCAGTGCAGGCAGCCTGCATGCCTACCCACTAAAGCGCAAACTTGTTTTCTGTTCACTACCAAACTAACCTAGTCTGGTTAGAGAAACCCATGCATGTTAACTCAGATCCCCCTTGGGCTTTTTGAATGTCTATACCTAGCAATAGTAATTCAAGTTCCCTCTATTGCTGTTGATTTTGGTTAGTTTTACCCTACTAACTTATTAATATCTTGGGATACAGACTGGTTCATTTTGCATCCAAAGTGGTGATCGAAGACTAGATAATCTAACATTATTCACTCTTTTGGAGACTTGTTTGGGTAATAACTAAGTATTCAAACTTAATACATAAAGGTGAGATTCAACACTATGTAGGCAATAAAAGTAGTCAGAAAGTATTATAGACAATAAAATTAATGGTTTGCAAGGTATTTTCTTTAAATCTTTGTGCATAGTCACTACAAATGGAATTAGACTAGAAGAAAGAGAGGAACTAGGGGGAGGGAGGGAAGGTCCTTTTATTTATTACCTTAATATTTAGCAATAATCACAGTCTATAAATTAGCATACATGGTATATTCTGTGATTTACCACAAATTCTTAAATGCCTCACTTAATTATTGTAAGCGATGCATCCAGAAAAGCATCAAAAACATTTTTAGGAATATCAGACTTTGCCTATAAGCACTATTCTCTTGCACATTTGGAACAGCATCTCTACCAGAAGCAGACAGATCCTTATTTCACAGTAAATAAAAGGATGATTTCTTTTCAGTCAAAGGCAAAGATATGTCCTCCATTACTGGTGCAGATTGATATTTCTTCCATTAGTAGTGCAGATTGATACATTTCTTTTGTCTGATTATTCTGTTTAGGACTGATAAGAATCCTGTACAAGTAGTCTTTTTTGTTACCATAGGTGAGAAACTAAAATTACTTTGTGCTGCTATGGTAACCCTGTTTTATAGAAGAGCCCCCTTTCTTTCCTTCATTCTAAATATGTTAACCATGGAGGAGGGCTCGGAGGAAAAAGAGAAGAAAACTGATTTTAAAAAATGAAAACCCACTTCCAAAAGAATGAAATCAAGGGCATATAGTAAATCACACATTTTCAGAACTCAATCATGTAAATCCTCACTTCAGGCAAAATTGCTATTGAATTTACTATTATGGTTTATAGTCAGATTACTTTATATTAAGAGTCAGGCAGTCTAGGGAGACTATAGAGCATGCTAGGATGCATGTTTGGGGGCCTTCTGGCTAGGTACCTCTGGAAGTTCAGTCTAGCTGCAGAGCACGCAGCTGCTCCCGTGAATGCTTGTATGAGATTCCTTCGCTAATGTTTCCAATTGCTTAAACTAACATACTAAACTTCAACCAGCTCATTTGAATGTTTACATGTACCCTAAGTCTCCCTGAAAAAATGTCTTACTAGAATCAGAGGCCTTTTTGTTTTTGTTTGTTTGAGGGGGTTTTTTTGTGGGGGGCAGTTATTGTTTTTTGTTTTCTTTAAACACCAATGTGAATTAACTTTTCTGTTTTTGAGAATTAGGCTTTTTGATTAATAAGAGGTTTAATTACACCAGTAGTGCTAACTACATGCGTGAAATTAAACATATATGTACAACGATTTGTACATCCAGATCTAAGTCTCTTTTTGTGGACTTTATTATGAAAACTATGCTCTCATATATTTTATTATTTACTATTATTATTATATTATCATCATATATTCATGATATAGCCACAAAAGCAAATCAAGAGAAAAATATGTCATGAAAAATGTCTTAAAATAACATAATTTGTTTTGGGTTATTAAATATAGGATATGCCCTCCATTTTAACCTCTGGTATCAAATAGCATGGTTATCCTGTCAAGATAAGTGTTTCAGTGATAATTAGTGTATATTTTCCTTTTTCCTGAAGCTGCAGCCAACTAAGAGTCTGAAAAAAGTTGAACTCAATATGCTGATTTAATACAACTAAGGCATAGTATTACAGCCATTTCTTGCTTAGTGTTTCATTTCCCATTTTCTCATGTGTGTTATGTTGCTAGTCTCAGAGCTACAGACAAGCCAAAATGTCCATTTAGAATTATCTGCTTATAATTTGATTCTGGCATAGAAAGTGACACCTGCTGACTCCCTGGGTGTAACAGTAGGTGAAGTTTCCAGAATGAAACAGCTGGTACTACCACTTAACACAATCAGGATTTACATTTAAGTTACACTTTGCATTATATTAGGTTTCAGTAACTACATTTCATCATGTGACCATCTGTTTCTGTAGTTCCAATTTTGTTCTTCCCTTGGTAACATTGCTCAAAGAAACCAAAGAGTCATGCTGTGTATAGTACAGTGTAAATCTCTACTGAACAGAAAAGAAATAATTGTCTGAAAAACCTATACATGTAGGCAGAAAATCCAAAGCCATAGCCACCTTGTAATTCTTTTTTCTTTCAAAAATTTGGTGAATCAGGGCACTGTTACATATTCCAGTTTGCATGTGCTAACTTTAAGGAATGTTAGATGGTATTAAAGTTATTATATGCTGTGAGCAGTCACACCTTAAGGATTAATACCCTCTAATGTGCACAGCTCTGATTTTCTGCTAGAGGACTGGTGAAACAGAAGTGGCTAGGTGCTGCCAAGTCTGTCCCATATCTGTCCATCTCTCCAGTGGCACCCTCCACTCCCCTTGGCAGCTGCCCACTCACTCACAGCTATTTGGCTCTCCCTGGCTTTCTGTTGTAAGGGGCAATAGAGTTCTTAATGATAGATAATCCATGTGTAGAGGAGGAAGGGGGGCACTGGAAGCAGTGCATCCTGGGACCAAACATCACTCGTATTGGAGATATGGAATAGTTTACTGCAACACCGCAGCTACAGCTGCAGATTGTCTTTGACCAAAGAGGCTTACCTTTGAGATGGTCATTTGCTTGTCTTTTTCTTGGTTGAATGTTCAGAAGCTCCTATCTTAAGAGCATTTAACATGTGGGAAGGTAACATCTAACAATATCCTAATCTGGCAACAAAGCATACTATAGGTCATCACTCTCTCTGCACAATACACCCCTTGGGCCTGGCAAGGTAGATGGTGCTTTTGCATTACTCAGACAGAGGAGTAACCTTTTGCCTATTGTTGATGACGAGTGGGAGAGTGCTTAGGTTACTTGCTTTCCAGCCTGGGATCAAGCCAGGAACTGGGACAATGGTGCCATGGGTTTTTTTTTTTAATTTTCCATTGGCATGAACATGCAGCTGAATTGATTTGCTTCTATTGTGAATACAGCATATACATACACAAATGCCAACAATACTAAAACCTAACAAAGAAAAAATGCTGATTATCGTCCAAGCACTAGCACAGATTTGGGGTGGACTATTTGCAATCATACAGATTACATCTCCCATCCCACATGGTTCTGCAATGTCCATGGCAAGTTTGTACATTAACTTAGCTTCAGCTTCAGCAGTGCTGAGCTGAGCTCCCCGTCTCTATTCTTTTTCAACCTCCTTTAATTGTTTTTCCAGTTGTTCCCACCCTGGAAACTGATGTGCCCAAATGACGTCAATCCAGTTTTTCGGGAGAGTTGGTCTGACCTCAACATTAAAGTTTATTGTGGGTGGCCAATTTATTGTGATGGGCTCTCTGGAAGTTTCAATTATAATAGAAGCTCCCTTTGCATCTATAGGCCACACATATCCTTCTGTATTGTTTACCCACAGGGTGTGGTTGGACCAGATCAAGTTTGCGGGTCCATACCAACATATCCTGTTTCCAACGGCAATTACATTCCCATTGGATAATGGCTTGGGACAACTTAATTGTGGCGGTTGTTTGGGCCATTCCCTCCAAACCGTTCCAATACCTATCCATATTGCGTGGTTCCAATACAAGGGATTGAAGACAAGAAACCTGGATCCCTCTGGTGTAGCCACATCCCATACTTCCCAATGTATGACCCAACCCCATTGACAACCTCCTCCTATTCCCGGATTCAAGAGTGCTTTTTGTCCAGAATCCACCTCCAGGTCCAGTGGCTGTGAAGTGGCAGAGACCCTTTTGACATCCTTCCCAGGTCAATGTCCAATAATGTCTGAACTGCCAAACAGACTTTAGAGTGGTGGATAAGCTGCTGTTGTCTAAATCCTCTGGCCAGAGTCCTTTCTTAATGTCTTTTATTGTACCAATTAGCTGAGCACTGAGTGCTTTCTGTGTGCTGTCACATTCTTCATCCCAGGTTACGTCTTGAAACCCCATATGTGCAACCTGCAATAAACATCTCAAAACATGGGTTATGCTTACCCCCACATGGGAGGTCCATTGGATGGCATCAATTAATACTTGGCTTTCCATTCTTCCCTCCTCACCCCAGTCTATGTATGCAATACCATGCTCTAAGTGGTCTAGCCGATCAGCATTATCGGCTCCCTTATATGAGTTCCAAACTTCCATTGCGGAGTTTAAACCATCCCAGATAGTACCAGCTGCATCTCTTTTCCTTTTGACAGGGTGTGTTTGAAACAGGTCAGGCATGACCCATTTAAGGAGCTGTTCTTGTGCCTGACTTCCTTTGCTGCAGTTGCAAAAATAATGCTTCAAAAGCCACTCATCGGGGTGAGTATGACTTGCACATTAACTGTGGATGCATTAAGCAGCACTGCTCACTGTTTGCTACCCTCCCACCAGGGTAAATGATGCTCCCAACTTAAGTGTCTGCTGGGGTGGGGAATAGAAAACAACGGGGCGAGTACTGAACATGCAACACCACCGGCAAAAGTCATGGTGTTGTCACAAAGCCAATGAGACTGGCATTGCGTCTCCCAATGGCTGGTGCTGTCAAACACTGTGCAGCAACTATTAATATCTGACTTGTTATCTGGCATTACTTGACACAGTCCTGGACTTACCATTACCCATTTTTCTCCTGGTGTCCAGCTGATATTCCAGTGCTGGGTTGCGAGCCTCCATTCTGATGTTGTATCAGTGATATTGGCTCACCAGGTGATTTGTCATTACCAACACACTGTGCCCTTTTGTTGGTACAGGTATGTGGCGTACCATCCCCCCAAGAATTCATTTTGGGGAGAAGGAACAATGGGCCCTTCTGCAGGTGCCTCATTTGTACCCTCCTCTACAACTGGAATGGTGGTGGTGGAGATGACTGGGTTAGGACTTAATTGAGGAGGATTTTCATGCACCAGAGGGAGAACTCCAGAACACCCCGTTTCATCCCCATAGCATGTATCTCTAGCATACAGAATGAATCCCCAATACCATCCGGTTCCATCATCCCCGCCACAAGTATCTCCTTGCCACCAAGGGATATTTCACCTTACCCACCAGTGCCAATTTGCAACTTGTTCAATGGTTACATAATGTCCCTTTGGGTCTCTGTATGTGAGTCCCACTGGGGATCTGTAATCCAACAGTTCACAACCAGTTATTCCACAATGGTAATGGGGGGGGTGAGACAAGGGGCACAGGTTCGGGACTCGCGGTGGGTTCTGGGCCTTTAGGGTAAGAGGGATTTTCCGTATCATAATCTGGGTGATTGGGGCCATCAGCTTCAGGGGAATGTTTAGGGTAATAAGCAAATCCAACATACCCTTTAAATGGAAGTAGGATGCTCCAGCCGATGATTCACCAAAGACTTAGGCATGCTGTTGTCCTGGAGTACCGCATCCTGGAATTAATTCTTAGGATTCTGTAACAAATAATTGTCCCTTTCTTTGGACTGATTAGATGGGTGATTAACCTTTTTTTATTTATGACCAGTGCACACATCAAAGCCTTTTTTGCAGGCCTTCTAGTTGGACCAAGCTGGGGCCCAACTTAGCCACAACAGTGTAGAGCCCTTCCCATCATGCCTTAGGAAAGGCAGGAGACCCTGATGCCTGATACATTACCTGGTCTGCAACTTCCACTTGTTGCTCTATAGGGTGTTTGGGATCGTACCATCGCTTCATGTATTCTTGTGTCCGTTGCTTCACCAGCACTGCATCTTGGTGGCTTTCGTTTACCGCATCAATAAGTGTTTCTACCCATTGGTCAGTGGCTTTCCACATGATGATGTCCTCAGGAATAAGGCTAAATAGATTTTCCCAACAGGGCATTTCCTGGCCCATCATGAGCTTGAAAGGGGAATGTTTCATGCTGGCAGGGGGACATGCCTGAATTCTCAGTAGGATGAAGGGAAGTACTTCATTCCAGGTCTTTCCAGTGATGGACACTCTCTTTCACAACTCTTGCTTGATGGTTTCATTCATAATCTCTACTTGCCCTGTAACAGGGTCCTAATCCCTGACTGTTATCTATAGGGACTATCATGATACCTATGGACGTGTATAGATGAAACAGGGGTCCTAAATTGAAGCGGTGGGTTTTAAACCCACCACTTATTTTAGCACCCTTTAAACCTCCATGGTGTGCACACACTCTGCACTTACCTGCCTCTCCAGCTGTGGGGAGGGGAGGGCGAGCTGCTAGCAGGCAGAGCAGTACCTGGGCTGCAGGGGGGGAGGGGCTGGTGCTTTTCTCCACTGCAGCAGTGCCCCCCTGGTGGCACCTGCTCATAGGCATCTGGGCCAGGCAGTCCCATGGGACACCACAGCTGTGGAGGGAAGCACTGGACCCCCACGCAGCTCATGCAAGCACAGTTTTAGTTTGCTGTGCCCAAAGTCATTTAAGGTGCACTACGCCGCAGAATTTCCTACAGCGGCTGTAATTAATGCACAATACATTGCCAACACATGCAAACATCAACAACATTAAAGCAGTGCAAAAGCATTTAGCCCACTTTGAAGTGCTGTGCACACATGCCCCTTATTTTGTCTACACACAGCCTATGATTATTAAAAGAAGCAGTGATGAGATAAAGTATTGTGAAAGTACTGATCTGGGAGTATTGACATGTTGATCTATAATAGAAGATAACAGAAATCTCAAAATCCATTACTGCAGAACAAAGTAGTTTATATAACAGTCTGAAATTCTCTATTCCTATTTAAACAGAATCTCTTTTTCCAATATTAGAGGCTTCATCTGACTAGAAGGTAGATAATATGGTAAACATCTGGAGATAAATAATAAATATAAGTTATGCATTAGAAGTGGAAAATGGCTTTTAATATTTAGTTAAGTAGTTTTCACAAAGGTTGAAACAAAAAAAGTCAACTACTTACAGACCCAGTTCAGCAAATCAATAGTTACATTATCAGGCATCTTTCTGATTCACATCAAGTGATCATATGGAGGATGGAAATGCACATTTCTCTATTATTAAAAAGGACAGAACTCAGAACAATGGCTTCAAGCTGTATCAGGGGAAATGTAGGCTGGAGGTGAGGAGGAACCTTCTGATTATGAGGCTGGTCAAGCATTGGAACAGGCTTTGTGTAGAATCTACTTCTTTGAAAGTTGTCAAGTTACGATGGACACTTAGTTGGGATGGTTTAGTCTGGGATAAGCCTGCCTTGAGTAGGGGGCTGAACCCTTCTGACTTTACTTTCCTATGAAGGTTTAAAAAAAAAAATCGAAGCACAGGCTAATTATGGATTCACAACCATAAATGTTAATGCAGTTTATGATAGTGTTGAGGTGATGTTGTTGCCATGGTGGTCCAGAAAATATGCAAAAGGCAAGAATTTTTGCAGGGGATGTGTTTTATTGCACCAACTCAATGGCTGGAATAGACATAGACAAGCTTTCAGATTTCACAATACTCTACCTCAGGCTTCTGGGAGAGAAGCAGATGCAGCAGAGCTATGCAGCAGATAGAACAAGGAATTGTGTAAAACTCTATATGTAGATGCAAATAGGATATAAGAAATATAATCGGATCGCCAACAGACAAGATAGCCAACAATAAAAACCTGATAAAGGAGGAACAAGATTTTTCAGCAGCCTGTTATCACCTATGAAGTGAAGAGGTTAATTAGTATCAAATAGATTATAATGGACAATTAAGTCATTGTCTGTTTCATCCCTGGTAAACAGTGTCCAATAGGCTAATGCCTTTCTGTTCCCAGGCTCATCTTGTAATGGTGTTGGATAGATTTTTATGAGCACAACAACTGTGAAAAATATTTTTTCTGTGAAAAAATGTTCTGCTGCCTGTGTTGCAGTTATTCTGTCCTTCTTTATCTTTTTTCTTTTACAGTGATTTCTCATTCAGGTATATAGTTTTTGTCAGGTTTTACCCATATAGTTGCCATGAGGGCACTCGGTGTACTGGATGGCATATTCCACATTCTAGGATAGACATGAATTCCCCATGAGTTTCCATGATCCGTGGATTCTGATGATTTTGTAGTGGAGAGTGTTGATTTTTGTGGAAGTGGTGATGTATTGACAAGTTTTGCATTTATTCTTAAGGCAGGACTAGGTTCCATTAGGTGCCTGTTAATCAGCAGGGAATTTACTGCTGCTGCTGAGTTAGGAAAGGTTAGGGAGCTGTTTGAAGGCTGGAGATGGGGGGAGGAGTGCTAGGAATATATATATTGTAAAGGTCTGGTTCTTTTCAAATATAGGCAGTATTTTTTTTATCCTTCTTATAGGTTCAGTGTGGGATGGTAGGTGACAACCAAGGTGGCAGGGTCAGTATTTTTTTATTACTATTCATTTTAACCCCATCCTGGTGTAGTAGGTTCCTGTGGGGTATCACGGTGGCTCTTTCAAAGGCACAATCTGTTTCACAGCTGTAGTGCCCTTGCTGGACAGATATTTGGCAAGATGGGTGCCACAAGTATTCTCCTCAGACCAGATGCAATTGTGTCCTAGAACCTGATTGTAGATCACTCTTTTGGTTTGTTTGGGGTAATTTTTGGTCTTGTGGATGTAAACATGGTGGACCATGATTTTTCTGTATAAAGTAGTTTGTAGAGTGTTCTCCTGATGTAGATCATGGTGTCTAGAAAGTTGAGGTTAGCATAGGAGTATTCCTGAGAGAATTTGTCTGAAGGGTGCTAGTTGTTAAATCTGCAGTGGAAGTCAATAAGTGAGTTGGTGTTCTGTCCAAATGATGAAAATGTTATCTATATGGCCCATGAAGATGTTGGCATTTTGGGGAACCATCCTTGTGTCTATTGTTGTGTCCATAGATTGGAGGAAATGTTGATTGTTGAACCTGAAGTTATTGTGGGTGAGAATGAAATGCAATATGCTGTGGTTGCAAATCTAAATGTAGTCTTTTTTCAGTTTTTCAGGCTGTGCCTTCATGGTGCTTGATATTAGTGGATAGGCTGGTGACATACATGGTTGTGTGCTTGACTTTCTCAGGGAGGTGATTGGTGCTCTGGATCTTGTTGACAAAGTCTGTGGCTTGTAAAAATTTGTTCTTTGGGTGACAAGTACTTTATATGAAACTTGATAGCAATTCAGTAAGGGGACTGAATTTTATTGAGAATTTCTCAGTTAGCTTTCTTCCTGAACCAGTAGATATAGTAGTCTAATGTGTGGCTGGGAGTTGTCCAGACACATTTTTGTTACTGTTGTTGTTTGTTTTATCTGTTGTGGCAGGAAGGTTGTCAGAGGTGGTTGTGTCCTGGTTGTGTCTGGTTCTTTCAGGTGAAGTCTGCAGACAAACTCTTCTAATTCTCCACATATTAGTATCTTGTCAGGTTGTTTGTCTAGGCAGAAATTCAGGCCTTTGGGGAGTACAGTTATTTCAGAGTGGGATAGAAAGTTTTGTGATAAGTTAATGATGTTGATTATCTGGATGCTGCTGTCCTGATTGTTATCTGTATTGGTGGTATGCTGCCTCTTGAGATAGCTGATATCACTTTTTTTCTTTTTATGTTGTATGACTGTCATCAGATTTTTTATTGGTAGCAGATTAGGATCTACTGCTAGTATCAAGGGTATGTCTTCAGGTTAATATTTAAGTTTTAGAAGCATACATAAGTATGTCGTGTTTAATTTGTTCTCTTTTGGATTAGGTTAGGTGAAGAAGATAGTTTCTCCTTTTTTTCTGATGTTCGCTATTATAATTGTGTAGCATATTTGGAGTTGTGTCTGTTAGCTGGAGGGTTGCAGGTAATGAATCCCCTGGGAATGATGTTATGATTCTTTCACAGTCTTATGAAAAAACTTAGGAAGATGTTGCTGTGTAGTTTGACTTCTTTTTTTCTTTAGGTTGTGGATTTTCCATTGCAAGCAGTGCTTTTTTCTATGTTCCATGTTTTGGTAGTGCTGTGCTAATGTTGTTGCTGTGATAGTCCAGGAAATATGCAAGAGAGAAGTCTTCTGGGTGATATCTTTTTTGAACTAAAAACATGGTTGGAGTAGACATGGGCAAATTTTCAAGTTTCATAGTAACTAACCCGGTACCTATAAATACAATGTATAAAAGATCACATCTCCTAAAAATATACCTTTACCTAAATAAAATTCTCTCACTCTCATTTGGAGACTTTATAGGAGTGTTATGCTGAAGTACACCCATTACTGATTGAGTCTAATTATTTTTAAAAAAAAGAAAATCTTATCCTTTTAATTAATCACGATAATTATACTAACTGGTGGATTGTAACAGTATGCTATAATTTTGCAGTACATGAAGAATTTTCTGACAACAATTTTTAAACTTACACCTTTTGAAAATTCACTGTGACTGTTAACAGCACTTGTTTGCTCTGTGTGTGTGTGTGTGTGTATTTATCTATATGTATATATATATGTATGTATGCAAATATAAGTGTTCTTAAAAGTCATAATATAGTATGACTATATATATATATATATATATAGTCATACTATATTATGAATATATATATATATATTTATATATATGTATATTCACTTATATGAAGTTGTATTCCATCAAATTCTTGATTTATTAATCTAGCCATTAAACTAGTCACAGTCCATCTATAATTTAATTTATTCAGCTATGTCACAGAGAGTCTTGTTGCTTCAGAACTGAAATTATATTTATGAAAGGCCTTGTTACATGGTACTTTTGGGTAGCCTCTGGAAGTCTTAATCTGGATAGTCCACACATGAACTTCTGAAACCAGTTTATGCGGTTCAAAAGTTAGGCCACTCCAGTGCAGGATTGCCTCTACTTTGTGGGCATGTCTACAATGAAATGCTACATCACTATAGGGATGACTTACAGTGATGTAGCTCTTCACTGTAGCAACATAGCATCAGCAGGCACTAACCATGACGCTGCTGGTGCTGTGCAGTAGCAATGAGCAATTGCACAGTAGGGTCAGAAATGACCTGTGTACCATCAGGACTGTTTAGCAAGTACTAAATGACTGTCCTGTGCATTGAGGCGCATGTGTAGATACACCCTATGTTACCCAACTTGTATTACACTAAGATGTATCCACTCTAAGCTTAACCTTAGTGTTAAACCCCACCTACCCCCTGCCCTCCCCACGAGGACTGGATTGGGCCCTCTGCCCTCCTCCCCACTTCTTAGCATCCCAGCTCCCCACTCACTGCCCCTCCCACATTTACTTATGGCTACTTACACTTTCTGCCTTGCAGGAGTAGTCAGGGAAAAGTTAACTTGCCTGCCTGGCCACCATCATTGCTGCTGCTTTCTACGCTGGGCTCAGCAGAACCCCAACAGCAGTGGTGGCTGGGCAGGCAGGCAGGCCTGCCTCCTCCCCTGGGACAGGCAGTGTGGATATCCACAAGTAAATGGTGGGGGGAGGGAGAGAAAAGGGGAGCAGGGACTCCAAGGATCGGGGGAACTGCAGGAACCTTGCGGGGCAGAGGCAGCAGGGAAGCTTGGAATGGGAAGTGTTTGAGATTCCTACATTTCAGTCCTCCAGACCTCTGTTGGCCCAAACATGTGAGTGCTCCTCATGTGCGCTAGCATTAACACCAATCAACATTTGTGCAGCTCATAGTATAACATGTAACAAGGCCCTAAATTGTTTTCCCTGGTTTTAGTATAAACATTGTAATTATGTACTGAATCTCAAGAGTAATTTTTATTTCAGTAGGAACAAAATAAGGTGGCATTGGAGAGCATGCATTAGTGATATTTGAATCCTTGAAGTGGCATTGGCAGATAGTACTCTTATCATCATCAGAATCTAGAAAATCAGAATGGAATGCAATTCAGCTACTTTTAAATAGCTGTCATGAATCAAGACTTCTATTCAAAAAATTAATAGAAGAAAAAAAGTTCTTATTTTAGCAGTTTGGTCCTGAAACATATTTAAATGTGTATTACTATTCAATAGTCATGTTTGCAAATATGAGCATTCAGTATAAGCTTCACAATGTGGACAATTTTTTTTCAAAGTGAAGATCATCTTTTGGGTCATTCTTACTGCCTAGTTTTCCAAGCCATATCACAACAGTATTGCCGGAAAGGAGTGTAATGGAAATGGATACATCAAGCACTAAAGGATGCAATGCTAGTATGATAAATATAGAACAGTAACACAAGAAAGTTTCATGACATGGACAAGATAACAGAATGGCTGTTGTGGCTGTATGTTGGACTCAGTGCTATTAGTGCATACTATGTATGATTGGAGCATATCTATCTATCTATCTAAAGTGACTCAAATACATCTCAGCCTTCATCTTCAAACTTTTATCCCATGGTCAGATTGGTATGAACTGGGGGGGGGGAGTGGGGGGGGGGCATTGCCTCTGTAGTGAGAGGGGGAGAGGGGGCATGGCCCTCTTCCTGGGATTTCTTGAGGTTATATTAACAACATTTACAGAAACAGGATAATGACTTCCATGGTCCCTCTGCTTTACCTATGGCTGGCTAGGTTCTTATGTCAGGGTTCATTATGTAGTTTTGCTAAGAGGTTAGACACTGAATTTGATAGGATGGTATGAATAGTGATTACATGATCCTGCCTGAGGCAAGGCTTGGACTAGATGATCTATGGAGGTCCCTTCCAGCCCTACTTCTATGATTCAGAATCTTTGTAAGGTAGGTAAATAGAATATCTCCTTTTATAGCTGGGAAGAGTGAGAATTTAGGGATAGGGCTGCCCTCATTAAATGTTGAGGTGAAATGAGAACTGAAGAGATGATGATTAAATCTCTGTTAAATCTCTTCT
>NW_005842164.1:1210773-1225602 GCF_000455745.1 Alligator sinensis | reverse complement strand
TTTCCCTTGATGGACATATGCTAAAGAAATAAAGATGCAAAGCAGACAGGAAGGATAGAGAGGGGTTGATTTGCTCTCTTGTCCTCGTGTGTGGGGGCTAAATTCTAAAACTGATGGATGAATGGAAAATGTTCCTGTAGATTAGTTGTTTCACCAGTGTGAAAGAAGTAAGTAACCATGCAGACATAAAGTAGCTTTGATAATATGATAATCATCTCTTTTGAATACCTTATGCATTCCTTTAAAATAAGCCATTCCATTTCAGAGTGTTCAGTCTCTCTCAAATCTCAAGAAATATCTCTGCTGTTGTGGTGTGGTCCTTGTGTTTGCTAATGCTATAATGAATAAGCTTCACTTGCTGCATAACTGCATGGAAACTAGGGTCTTAATTGTGGCATACAAAATAATTGTAATAATTTATAGTCATTTGGAGCAACTAAATGAGCCAACCTGCTATGCAAACTATTAGCATGTTTCCAATAATGTGAAAATACATCTTCATTTAGGGTTAAAGTGGAGCATTTATCTATAGCACAAAAACAGCATAAGGGGACACTTCTTCCCTGGTCCCCTCATTTCGGTTGCAGATAGAACATTCCACAGCATCCCTTTAAGAAGAAGTAGTGTAGCAAACTCTCTGGATGTGTTGATTAGCATGTAAGGGAGAACTGTGGGGGAACATGGCACCTTATGTTACACCTGCAGTGTAATTTAAGTTTAAAAAAAGCACTTCTAGGAGCTTTTTTCCCCACACCTTATGTATATATTGAACATATATGAAAAAGTAACTTAACTTACAGATGAACACAGTGTTTTGTGTCAGCTTACAACTGTAACTTATAAATTAATGCTTTTCACGGTCTGCTTTGATTAGCAATATCTTTTTATTCACATAATGTTTAAGTGATTTATGAATGTGTGTCTAATTTATTAGCCAATCTGCTGACTTTATCAGCCATAAAGCTGATGTTCCATCCTGACAATGATTTGTGTTCTACACAAGTTTGAAAAGATGTGCAACTAATATGTTGATTTGTGTTTCACATTTTAAATCCAAAGTCATGATTTGCTAATTCTTTATTGAATTTTAAATCAGTGAAGCATTATATACCTGTTTACAGTTGAAATGCAGTATTTACTTTGGAAATTTTGCACCCGGTTGCAGAAGGCTTTCTACACCAATTAGAGGCTATGGTAGATGTCCTGATGAGAAGGATGCAGAGAGTTCGTGTGCGCTATGGATGGAATTTCAATAATGAAATGAAGTCAATGAATCATGTGGTTGAAGCACAGGATCAGTGTCTGATATGCATCTGACATATTGGCTTATGTAAACCTTGTAAACAATACAAAGGAACTTCGACTTCTACTTCTGCTTACATACTGGAGCACTGGGATGTGGCAGCTATACTACAGCCCCTTGACCTGGTCTCCTGTCAGATAATAGGAACATAAGACTGGAAGGAACCTCTTGAATTATATAGGACATCACAGGGAACCAGATAGTAGCATTCAAAACCTTAGCATCTTAAAGGTAGTTAGAATTCTTGCTATTTGTTACTCTACTTGGAATACAGTTCTAGCATATTTGCTGTTCTGATCATTAGAAATGACATAATTTTTTGCCTAAATATATTCATGGCCAATTACTAACCAATTTTATTTTTCAGCCAACATAATTCTTTACCTGAAGAGGCTCATTAGTGTTTTTGGTGTTTTTCCCTCTTTATGTTTCTAGTGAAGAATTATATTCCCTTTCATTTTTGCATTAACAAGCCATCTTCTATACTCTTCTATAGGTCCTCCATTTCCTTGATGATTATAGTAGTCATTCTGGTCAGTTTGAATTCACTTTATACACCTTACCCACCTTGACCAGTATGCTTAGAGTTGCACAGATGATTCCCTGTAAGGAGATTCTTATGTAATTTTGGGACCAAGATCTCCCTTGATTTGAGCATATTGAACTTCTTGTTCTTAGCTTCCTTCTCTACTTGCACTTCTGTTTTCTCAACCCTACCAGCGACCAGATTTTGACTTCATGGTTAATATCATTGCTTTTATTGAAAACTAGGGTGACATTCATTTAATTCTTGGATTATACCTAGATTATTTTTAGTCTCACTACTGTATTCTCTAAAGGGAAATCTCCCTCCCCCCTTATTCTCTCTGTATTTATAAGTCTAAAGAATATATTGTAACTTGTTTTAATTGTGTGCTTAATTTTTGTTAAATCTCACTTTATCCACACTTTTCCAGACCTCCAAATCATAGCTATGTTGCTGATCAATCTTTTTTTTTTTTTTTTTTAATAATCCCCTTTTGATTTTCTAGTTATTCTTTATGTGCTTGAGATGGTTAGGTGATTAATTAATCCATTTTGGTCTGGATCTTTTACCTACAAATGATATCTCTTTTCTTAAGATGCAGGTTTCAGATTGTTTGTAAACCTTTACAGAAATTTCAGTTCTGTTCCTTGAGTTATTCAATTGCACTAGTTTCCCCAATTTCTTAAAGTTTAGCCTTTTATAAGTAAACATGTTTGTTATGGTTGTTTTTATTTTTCCATATATTTCATTCGAACTGAATCAACCTATAGTAACTTCATTCAAAATACATTCCTAGGACCAACTCTTTCATAACATAGTCATGGAAAAGGTCATAGTCAATGAACAACCCACATATAAAATCACAAAATATCTTTCTCTTGTTTCAGTGTGTTTGATGGAAGAAATCCATCCGTTATCAAATCCAGGAATGACTAGGCAGTCTTATTATTTTTCCAGACTATGTCTGGGAAATTAAAAGTTGCTTATCATGATAGCCCTGGCAGTATTTGTCTATCTAATATTAGAGAGATTTTTCAAGGCTCTGATATTTTCTTTGGTCCAAAACATTTACTTCATTCTATATTTGCAATATTGTCACTGAAGAGTCCCACACAGGATTCATGCCCCGGCTCAAATTAGCACTGTTTCTATTTAAGCTGCTGCAAGTGCATGTGCTTGCATGTGTGGATGTGCCCAGAGTGTCCTATTTCTAGGTATTGGATCATACAAGTGGGAGAAGGTGCCTAGCCATACTCAAAGTATATTCTGGATAGATATTCTGCTGCCATATTGTAGGTATTTCTGATAAGACCAAGTTCTGCATGCATTGCTTTCATCCCCAATCAAGTTGTCTTCCTCTAAGTTATTTTGTAATTGAGGTAAAATACAGAGAAGATTGTTAAGCACATCATTAATTTAAGAATTTATTTTATATCCATGTAGAGTCTCCTGTAGTTCAGTGGTAGAATCCTTGTTTGCTATACAAGAGACTTGGGTTGAATTCCCAGATGTTTATACAAAAATACAGCCATGGAGGATCCATAAGTCTGGAACTAGTCTGGCCTTTGGATTCTTTCTCAGTGGCCTGAAGGGGGAATGAAAGTTCTAGGCAGCCTCTACTTGTCCAAAAACTCTTGCCTAAGCATATGCATTGAAGATCTGGGTGACCTCTCATGCATACTTCATGATCCAGAAGGATCAACAGTTGCTAAAAAATATATATATATATGTATATCTATGTTAGTATCTTAAATATTAATATTTGATGAAGTACATAGACTGGACTATATTCTGTGGCTTTTTAATCTTGATTTAGATTAATTTATTTTAATATACCAATGTGACTTAGAGTAGATGAAGAATATAACCTATGTAGGAATCATATGGTATTTCCTTGGCAATTGCAGATAATTATTATCATCCAAGGCAAATATGATATTAGTACAAAATGTTAACAGGTTTCGTGCAGTAAATTCTAAGGTCTTTCTATACTGCAGTCACAACAGTGACTGCAGACTAGACCTGAGCTAGCTTTTCAACTAGCTAGCTTTGGTATTGCTGTCATTCTAACTGCAGCAGCACAGAACTCCGTATGGGCTAATCACACAAGTATTCATCCATCTTTTTGGCTGGCTTTTTGCAGCCCATAATGAATTTTATGATGCTGTGTAGTTTCAATCTATCTCAGGTATATTACTTTGAGCTGCAATCATTGCAGTGACTGCAGGAAACATACCCTAATTGGTTGAGAGATTGCATATATATTAAGGGGCATTTTATTTTTTAGATTTTTTTTTTAATAGAAACAGTTATTTTCTATAAATCAATATAGAAATTCAGCCAAGAGCCTAATAACAAAAAAAAAATAAAAAAAAAATTAGTCCAGAGCCGCTTGTTACCTCAGGTTATCTGAATCCTCAGTCAGAGGGGAAGAACTTCTTTGATATTGACATCTGTAGCTGATTAGTGACAACGATCCATCCCTGAGCTGCCTTCCAACCCCAGTGCTGGGGAACTGACCAGGGAGCTGGAGGAATGTTATTGTTCAGGTCCCCCACTTTGCAATTGGATTCCCCAGCTCCCCAGTCTTTCCCTCAGGTCTCTGATCACTTCCCCCAGCTCTTCCTGTGGGGTGCAGGCCCCCAGATGATGCAGGATGACAGCAGTCTGCCTTTCCCAGGTGGTGATGGCAGCAGCTCTGGGCTATTTCCCCAACTGGCAATGGCAACCTGCTGAAACCCCACCTGCAGATCCAGGGGCCCATGTCCCTCGGGAAGAGTGATCAGAGAGCTGAGGATTGAACTAGGAGCTCTGGCTGACTGCTGGAGCTGCCCCAGCTCCCAGAAAGTACGCGATACCCTGCTGAGCTGTGCTGCACCCACATGATGGTGCAGCTGCTGTGCAGGCACCCGGTGGGGGGGGGGAAATCCCTGCTCCCCCCCACTGTTCTACGCTGCACAGGGGGGCTCTGCCATGAGCCCTCAGAGACCCCATTTGCTGCTGCCACATCCGGTGAGTGCAGGGCTTTTTTTTTTAAACTCCGCACACTCTGGCTGTGGAGCATTCAAGATGGTTGTGGGGACACTTTAACTAAAGCTTACTCAATGAGCTTTTGTTAACGCGCCCCCACTACCATTTTGAAATAGGATGCTGAATACATGAGCCACTGCAGCTTGCTGGAGAATTCTGATTAGAAGACTCCATCAGACTTGATTAATCAAGTCTGCTTCAATGCATATTAATCAATATGTGTCAGAGAACATGTAAAAGTGCCCACTGACACAAACTTGACATGCTTTACCCATAAAACAAACACATTCTGGCAATCATTAAATAAATTCAATCTTAAAAGATTCTTACCTGGGACAAAGAATTGTAAAACTAGCTTAGAATGATATAAATTACTTGTTGATACCATTGTTTCACCAGCACCCGAGTCTACGAGCACCAGCACCCGAGTCTGCCTAGCACAGCCCACACCAAACGCTGGGAAGAACCCAGTGCTGGAGCTGGCCCCAGCTGGCAGCGGCAACCTGCTGTCATCCCACATGCAGATCCAGGGGCCCATGCCCCCCAGGAGGGATACAGGGCTGTGCCAGACTCCTCTCAGGGGGAGCGGAGCCCCAGATCTGTGTGTGGGATGACAGCAGTCTGCTACTGCCGGCATTTGATACGCGTTTGCTTTGAACAGTTTGAGGTGCAGTTTCACACTCCCCCGTGAACCTGTCTTCTTGAAACTTGGCAGGCTTCATGCCCTCAGCAGGGGCTACTATCCCTGCAGTTTTCACCCTGCTCTGCCTTCACACTCACACCACACAAGTTTTGCTTTGAACATTTTGAGGTGCAGTTTCCCAGAAACATCTGCACCTACCTCCTTGCAACTCAGCAGGCTTCATGGCCTCAGAAGGGGCTAGCAACCCTGCAAGTTTCTTCTTTATTAGGCATGAAATGACAAAGTTATAGGTAGTTTCGTGATTCCCCATTATAGCCTATGGCCGAAACACTGCAACCCTGGTGAAATTCCAAAACAGCTCCAAAACAGTTTCAACTGAAATGAAACAGGACAACAATTTGAAACACTGAAATGAATCACTGTTCCTCTGAAATGCCAAATCCGAAATTAAATGAAACACAGCTGTTTTGGACAGCCCTATGTAATACCGAAATGAAACAGTGTCCCCCCGAAACACCGAATCCGAAACCGAAATAAAACTTAGGCATTTCGCACAGCCCTAGTTTGCAGCTCTCAGACTAAGGGTCTGCATTCTGCTCTATTCTGTTCTCTTTCTCACTGTTTTCTTACTTATCATTGTAAATAATCTTGTAATTATTTTAAGCATTGTTGTTGTCTGTTATCATTAATACTGTCCGGTGGTTTGCAGTTTAATTGAAGAGTCTGATCATTTGTTTTTGTGGTGGGGTAGTGCTGGGCTGCAGGCAAACACCCTGCTTAGAGTCACCTGCCACCTTAAAAATCTTTTCCCTGGGCTGGGTTCTGAGAGAAGTAACACCCTCATTTGCTTAATTAAGAGTCCAGCACTTGACACTGCCCATTGATCTTGTGGGACAATGGGTAACATGTTTCATCTAGTGAAGCAGATCAGCCAAGACATCTCAACGTAGCTGATCACTTCATTTGGAGACATTTATTTCCAGCATGAATCCTCCTTCTCCAGGCATTTATATCTTTTCAATGACCATAAACAGAACTTAACATGGCAAACTGTATCTTTGAATGATTCTCCTCAGCCCAGAAACCCAAGTTTTAAACATAAGGAAGCCTAAGTTTAAAGAGCCTAGGGATCAATCTGATTTTTTTCCCCCTCGATGTGTTCAGCCATTAGATAAAAAATTAATGTTTGTGTAAATTTCCTATTGAAATTTATATAATATAGGAAGCATATAGTGCTAATTTTTATACCCTATTTCACAGATGGTTAACATAAAATTTGTCTCTGTATTCTAATTTCATGTTGCACCCCTAGTTACCACTTGTGGTAAAAATCAAGGAGCAGCACACAGTCAAGATGTAAGCTTGATAAATTGTTTACTTGAATTTATCAAACCTCTGACACTCATCTACTATTCTTTTGGTGTGCTATTCACCTCTTTTGGAGTGAGAAAAATCCAAGAATCATTCAATAACATGCTTTGTACCTCATAAGAGTGAAATGTTCACGATGCATGAGAGAGACCCCCCCACCCTATTTCAAACTTATCTTCTTCCGCTCAAACACAGCTTTCTATGCTTTACATGGATAATGTCTTAATTCTGAAAGAGGCAGCGAATAAAACTTCATAATAAACTATAGAAAGGAGGAAAAAGAGAGAGGCTGAATGTATGCTACAATCTGGCTGTGTCTACATGAGTGCAGGACTGCACAGTTGTTACTTCTCAGTAATTTAGTACTTGCATAAAAAAAATGACTGCACAGTAACTGGCATTACTGCACAGTACCATCCCCACACATGTTCTCCTAATGCTGCTGTGCAAAATAAAAAAAATAGCACTACTGAAAGCATGTAACAGATTATTGTCATGAGAATAGAGAGGAGAAGTATGCCAAAAGCTACTATAATTAAATCACAGGAAAAAAAATCCTACTACTTTATTAAGGACTGCTCCATTTTTGGAAGCACAATTCCACTACTGGGGGAGCATAGCAAATATAGTTTTTTGTGGCCTCTTTTAGGCCACAGCGTATTTGGAAGTGCCTTTCCATTCTATGTCCCTATGTGACAATATAGTATTGTAACAATTAGTGCTCATTATAGTGATTTGGGGATGAAATTTGTATGGGAAACATATACTAGAAGTGGAATTCTTTTTCTTTTGGGTTGTTCAAGTATCAGTCTTTTAGTCATGTACCTGTCTACCTGGCATTTTTGGCACTTACAGGTAAGTAGTCATTCTTTTCCTAAACCTGAAGCCCTATATGTGTGGAGGTGTAGACTGAGCATGCATAACAGGCTACACACTGGCCTTGTAAGTGTCTGGTTACATGAGTTCACCCCTTGTGGATACATGAAGACATCTAGGCTAGGAACAGACATTCAAAAAGCCTAGTCTGAATTGATTAAATCTTTGCAAGTTAATCTAACCTGGCTAAACTAAACCACTTTGTAACTGCACAGACATCCCAGAAATACAGCAAATGCCTGAAGTGGCTCAGGCTAGAAGCAACAAAGGGAAATTACCAGCGACCTGTTCATTCTACGTTTGTCCCATCTGCCACAGCACTGACGGTAGCCCACATGTGCTCTGCTAGCTAATGCTGAGAGGTGTCTGTGTAAAGCAGAGGGGACCCCTGCTTAGTAGGGAGTGGAGATGGGAGGGAAGGGGGCACCAGGGGAAAACCAGGCAGATGCCTGCAGCTTCTGCCAAGCTCCACCCAGGAAACAGAGGGGAGGGGCCATTTCTATTGTGGAGCAGAGAGCCCTGTGCAGCCCAGAGAGCATGCTGGGATGCTGTGGGAGTCTGGTTTAACTTAAACCAGCAATGGGTCTGGGACAAATATTGCATAAAACATTTTGACCCAAATCAGTTAGGTCTGATACTACATTCAACCAGGTTTATAGAAAACCATTTTCACCCAGGTTTCAAACTGGTTTATGTGCACTGAACATCTGTTCTGTTACAGGTTTAAACCAGTTTCTGATCACTTAAACCGGTTTATGTGTAATGTCTGTCCCTAGCCCTAAGACCCACAAATATAGTAAAAAACCCACAACTAATGCATATTAGACTCTGGAGAAGGACCCACCCATGCTTTACCCCCTGTAGCTGAGTGACTAGCACACACATGTAAGAAGCCAGAGAACCAGATTTTAGCCTCCTCATACTCATACCCAGAAATGGCTTGAACCTGCACTTTTTCCCAGCAGAGTGTTATAACTGGCATGCCACAAGTTGGTCATGAAAGGGAAATATTTGTCGCCATGAGAAAGAGCAAGCCAGAAGGTATGAAGTTGCTGGCTTGGAAGGGAGGGTGCTGTGGTTTTAGCCTGAAGCATTGCTCCCAGTGAGACAAAAAATTCCTCCCTGCACTGCCTGCCATTATTTTTTTCCAATTAAATACAGTGGGGAGAGACTCACTTTCAAAAGGAGTGCCAGAGAAGGGTTTGAAGAATACCTGGTCAGTGGCATGATGATTACAACGTTATACTAGCAAACTCCTATGAATGAGAGGAGCCTATTGCCTGGATCTCAGTACTTTGAATACTTTACTAAGTATTTTAGACTTTACTAAGTACTTTACTAAGTACTGAATCTAAGTACTTTGAATTTTTGACCAAAGTACTTAGCTCTAGAAGCTAAATACTTTGCTCAGTTATTTATACCTAAGATATTATATCTTCTTGCACAAGCAAAAGTAGACTCAACACTTTTAAACAATGGTATCAGCAAGTAACATATACCATTCTAAGCTAGTTTTACTGAAGCTTGAATGATTCTTTCTCCCAGGTAAGAATATTTTACGATTGAACTTATTTAGTGATTGCCAATATGTATTTGTTTTATGGGTAAAACATATCAAATTTAGTGTCAGTGGGCACTTTTACATGTTCCCTGACACATTCTAATTAATATGCATTGAATCAGCCTTCTAATCAGAATTCTCCAGCAAGCTGCAGTAGCTCATGTATTCAGCATCCTGTTTCAAAATGGTAGTGGGGGTGCTTTAACTAAAGCTCATTGAGTAAGCTTTAGTTAAAGTGCCCCCACAACCATCTTGAAACATGGGACACTGAATATACGAGATGCTGAGGGCATTTTAAATACAGCTGTTTCCAAAAGCCACTGTAATTAAAATGCACCTCTCACCCCCACACCCACCCCAGAGCATGTGCATAGGCATTCAGTCTTAAAATTTAAGTCCCATTTTTAAGCCATTAAAAATATCCACATATGTATCATTATCTCTTATATCAGCTGTTTAATTAAACATTAAATTACTAATCTTTCTACTCAATCATTCAATATTTGGTGGAAGGATATTTTGTAACTTCTCACCATGTCTTTCATTACAATATGCAGGTCTCTGATGAAATCTCATAGGTCAGAGTTTCTGTACTCAAAGTCAAAATCTTCTTCCCTTATCTCATTAACATTTCATAGGAAGCATAAGAGATTGTTTTATATTGGAGAATTTCCTGAGAAACCCAGAATCTTAAATGAGGCCAAATAAAATCATCTTACCAGTCACCATAAAAACATCATACAGCTGGAACTTCAAACCATGTTGCTAAAAGAAAAAGTAAAAAGGTTTCACAATTGCATACACTTTGGCATGATAGCCTGTGCTTATTAGCAACATGGCTCATCTCTTAAAATATTTAAAATTATCAAATTCCATCCCGGTAGCATTTAAACAGAGAGATATCAAGTTTCTAGGGCTGAGAAGGCTTACACAATCCTTGGTTTCATCCAATGAACAGTCCCAGTACTACTTATAAATTCTTATAGGATAAAAACCAAGGAGTGATTTTCCCAATCACTTTTTCTACAATGCACAAATCTGAAAACAAGGTGGCGGGGGAAAGTGTTATACATAATCTTTCAAAAGAAGAAATAATTTATATTTAACATGCAATCATTTTGCTCTGTTCTAGTGTACCAATTTACTCTTTGTGGTCTGACATTTCTTTTTCTCTGACCCTTTTTTTCCTCAAAAAGAGCAATAAATGTCCCTGCAGTATACTGATCATCTAGCCTTTCTAGAATGGATAATTAAGGCTGTGATCAAATGATATGATGCTGTGTGGTCAAAAATAAGCTGCTCTAAAAGGTCAGTTTCCTAAAATTTCCAAATACTCTCAGAAACTAATATTACTGGGTTCAGTCTGTGTTGATTTCACATGCATTATGATGTAAATATGAACATTAGGGTTTTCACAGAAGGTCCAAATCTAAGTGTTCACAGAAGCTTCAGTAGTGTAACCTTCAACAGGATAGCATATATTGTTTTTTGTTGTAATTTTTGTTAACAAGTAAAACAATATATTATTTATTCACTTTCAAGTACATTTTTATGTTAACTTTTTCATTGGTCAATTTACCTGTGCTCTAAGTATGTAGTGGAAAAGTTATAAATAATTTTTTACACTAAACCCAAACTAACAATTCCAAGCAAACAAATTCTGATTGTTTGCCCACTGGGCTTACTAAATTCAAAGTCTTACTAAATTCTAAATAATGTAATATAAATAAGATACAGGAAGGTAGTAATGATAATGATAACAACAACAACAAAGTAGGCTGAATATCATCTACAAGATTCATCTTTTACAGAATAGTTTTTCTAAGTACTTTTTAAGCATTCCTTTTTTCTTTTCTTTTTTTTTTTGGAAAAAAATAGAGAAAGAATGACTGCAAATTAAATACAAAATGGAATAAACCTCACTATAGCCTACTGTTTAGAGTACAGACCTTTACCACAAATTAGGGAATATTGTACAGGAATTCTACAGGACAGCAAATTGCCATGTCATGATCCCTGCCACAGGCTGTCAGCAAGAACAGAACATAGGATCTTCAGGGGGAAGGCAAAACACAATCTAAGATAGCAGAATAATTCAGATAGCTGATAAAAGTAGTAGGTTCTTATCCTGCAGGTAAGAGAATAAGGAGGACTAAGAATTAAGTTTAAACAGCAGCTTTATTGTGGGGAAAAAGGCATGGTAAGGTTTAATTCTCCTATTTATCTAACCAGCAGCAACATTTCCAGTAGAACTAAAAGACTCAGTGACCTAATAACTGTAAATTAAGGCTCTAGTCTATTATTCTGGAGTAGTCATCTCTCAGGAGACATAAGGGCATGCTCACCTTGCAGATAATGAATCAGAGAATCATCATTCTGTTACATTTATGGTCTTTTTTCTGGAGGCCTTGATTTTTATTTTATTGTTGTTTAAGCATTTTACAGCAGGGAAACATCCTTAATAGCACCATTAAGAAGCAATGCACAAACAGTTGTCCATACAACATTTGTAGCCAAAGAGATTTAGCGATGGGATATCTTTTGAACACATTGCCCTAGTTCACCATATTGTGCAAAAAGCATGAATGGCTTCACAAAGCTAAATGGCAATTAGGACCCTGAGAGTCTAACATGTCTAGAGTGAATGAAGGGATGTTTGTTAAAGCAAAACCTAAGTTAAGGGAACAGTTTGACTGGCTTAAGAACACTTTCAAATATTAGCTCACTTTAAAAAACACCGAAAAAAGATAAGTGGGTGTTGGTTATAGCTGTGTAGCTCAGACCTATTACTTCCCATCACCTTTGATCGTTATTGCCACACATTTGCATTTTCACAGACCTGTATTTTGCATATTGGCTTCTATTCCATCCAGGAGAGCACAAAATACCATCATGCCTGAAGAAGGGTGTCTGTGCATGAAAGCTTGCAAAGAACAAATTTTCCAACTATTTAGTTGGTCTAATAAAAGATACCACATCTATCCAAAGAACTTTGTCTGCCTAAAAATGGTAAGATCCATTGACTATTATTGGAGCAACAGTTTCTGGTATATTTAAGCCTGTAGGTGAATTATGTTCTTACTCCTTATTTTCAGTCCCTCCCAGAAACTTCCACTTTTAGGTTTTAAGTTTTCTAGGCTTCATTTATTATCTGAACCATCATTTTCCACATCAATTTTAACAAAAATGCTTCTGGTATGTTAGAGCATAAGATGATCAAGGGGAAGAATTCTGTCTTTACACATCATCCAACAACTTTTAAAACACCTTTCAGATTCAAATATTGGCACCTTTAAAATACAAAAAAAGGCAAAAAAGAATAACATATGTATTTTGAGGGGAACTGGTAAGTTCTGAGAAATAAAAAAAAGTTGGTAAATTAATACTTCCTGGATTGAGGGATATAATATGTAGACTTTCAGGAAAAATGGTTTAAAATGGAGTTTGATGGAGAAGCAACTGTTCAGTGCAGATCAGTGATCTCAATAGCTAAATCACAAGTAAATATATACCCTGCGCCCCACCTACCATAGCTCCATAAACTCAATTTAGGCATTAAAGATTAAGGGAGGTTCTTTACTCCCAATCATGTGCCAGTGAAAATAATCTACATTTGAAATTTCAAAGCAAGATGCCTGTAAGAAAGGTTGACTTCTTTTAGACAATGAACTAGGAATTAAATGCAAATTGAGGTCATGAAGGACAGGGTAGCCAACCCTGTGTCACAAGTGGCATGGGCAGCCTGTGTGTGTGTGGTACATGGTAAATCAGGCAGGGAGCAGAAAGCAGAGAAAGGGGATTGGAATGGCATTTCGGGAGGGTGTAGACTTAATTAGTGGCAAAAAGGTTGGCTCACACTGAGCAAGGGGATTAGGCACATCATAATAGAGGGCCATAAGATAACCACACATACTGGAGTGGAAGGAAAGTTGAACTTCCAGTAGAGAGTTGCTACTAAAGGATAATAACATCCACAGAATTGTCCAGGGGATGCTTGTGGAAACTGCTAACAAAATTGAAGAAAGAAGTAAACTCCACAAGACTGGTGGATCAGTAAAAAATCTGCCAGAAAAAGGGCAGTGAAATTAAGCATGTAGCAGACATTATTAAAAGACAATGAAATAAAATTAATGAAAAAAAATCAAGAAAAGTCCATTTAATTATATCTGTTGTGTTTTTTCATTTTTTTTTTTTAGTGGATAGAAGAGATAATGCTGAATGAAATGAAGATATAGAAAGTGTCATGTTAAACATGGACTTTATGAGTGTTGAAGATAAAACAGATTTATTTTCCTAGTCACTGCACAGGAATATACTTAGCACTAATCCACAACAGAGAGATTAAAGGGGATTTCCAGATATTCTCAAAAGGCACAGTCAGTGTCTGTTGGACTTCTCTGGTGATTTAGGCAATTTCACAGATCCTGAATAACACACAAGCTGGTTACTTTTGTAAACTGTCCACAGGATATTATTAATCAAACAAAAGATTCAGTAGAATTATGAGAAATCTAAAAACTGATCCAAAGCCCACAGAAGTCAGTGGAAATCTTCCTAGGAGTCTATTCACAGAAACTTTACAAAGTAATTCCTGGAGAGAGGAAGAACAACAGACAAAAGATCACACAAGATTGGATTAATGAATACGTATTCAAAAGCTCTAAACTCTCTTACTCAAATAATTGATAACTTGGGGAGTTTTATTTCATAAAATAGACCTGAAAAGATAGTGTTGTTGTACTATCTATTCCCCAAAAGAACATAGAAGTTATCTTGCTGGATCAGAAACATGATCCAGAGAGTCCAGTAGTCTGTTGGACAATAATCAGCACAAGATGCCTGAAAGTTTGATGCACAAAAGGCAGAATGGACACTGAATATCTAATAGTTAGGAATTGTTTTCAGTTCCAAAGTATAAGGTATCTTGTTTGCTATACTTTCCCCTATCATGACTTCGAATGTGCTTGTTTCTAATAAACACTGAGTGCATCTACACATGCAAATGCTCCAGGGTGGGTTTACTATAGAGGCAGGTGTCTACATGTGCGGGGATGTGGAAGCAGATTTGCTGCTCCTAGCAGCAGTATAATTCCACCACTTCCGGTCTTGTGCTGGCCCCTTGCAGCAGCCAGGGGGAGCTGGAGGTCCTGGCTGCAGTGACCTACAGCTAGTAGCCATCTTTATAAAGTAGCTCTGCGTGCTGCTCCCTGGCCACCTGCCTTCCAAGCCTGGATCAGGATGCAGAGTGCAGTGGTAGTACACAGCAGCTCTATTGTTGGAGCCTCTTCCCACTGCAACATGGCTGCTCCACCCCCAGGTCCAGGAGTGACATCCAGTGCCCTTGGCTCCTGCCCACCATGCTGCTCACTATGGTGATCCACCATGGAGACCGGCAGCTGGCCCAGGTCAGTTTCAGCCCTGGTGGCCTCCCCACACAAATTGACTGCCTGGCCTTGCTCACCATGCCATCCATGCCTCCTGCCCCTACACTGTTGCTGCCCGGACCCCATGCTGCCACC
>NW_005842164.1:1205535-1210742 GCF_000455745.1 Alligator sinensis | reverse complement strand
GGAATGCAGTGGGGCAGTCCATGCATTCCTGGGCTTAGAGTCCTGCTTCCTGTGAGCTCCCAGGTCCAGACAGGTTTGGTGGTTACGGGTCATCCAGACCATCTGGGATGATGACCAGTGGCTGGAGTCATTCCACATGTCCTGGACCACATTCCAGGACATCCTTGAGCAGCTCCACTTGCACCTGGAGCAGCAGAACACTGCCATGTGGCTGTCTCTGCCCACAAACACCTGGCAGGCCATCACCCTGCTGAAACTGGCCACACCCTCCAGCCTCTGCTACATGGGCCACTTCTTTGGAGTGGGCAAGGCAACCACAGGGGAGGCAATTCTGGAGGTGTGTGGCACCTTCCAGGCCATGCTGGAGGATACTATGCTCTGGGTGCATGACCCCATGAAGGTAGTGGCAGGGTTCCACACTCTGGGCTCCCTCCCAGTCCATCAGAGCCTTGTATGGGACCCACATCTGCATCATCTGCCTGCTCTGGGGTGACCACCCCTACTACAGCCAGAGGGGCTTCCACTTTGTCATGTTCCCTGCCATTATTAACCACCATGGCACTTTCAGTAATGTGAGCAATGGCTGGGCGGGCAGCGACCATGACATCCATGCCTTCTACAACTCCACCCTGCCAGCCCTGGTGGAGGGTAGGCACTTCATGTCAGTGGTGCAGGACCTCCACCTGGGCACCATGATGGTTCTGGCCCTTCTCACTGGGACCCTGCCTACCCACTCCTGCCCTGAATCATTCAGCCCTATACCTGCCAGTCAGCTGGGCATCTGCCAGTATTCACTCCAACTGGTGCCTGGGCTGGAACCATTAGGCCTGTGCGAGTCTTCGGATCCCACTCCGGATCTGAACCCGCTTCAGTGCTTTGGCATCTGAAGCGGAACTTCCAGATCAAAGTGGGATGCCAGCAATGGTGTCCGGAGTGGGTCAAGGGCATCCAAAGTGCTTTGGATCTGCTTCAGATGCTTGGATCCACTTCGGCCATTTTGAGGCAATTACAAGAGGGAGGCAGAGTGGCGGAGGGATGGAGAATGGGGATGAAGGGAGGGGGGGTGGGGAGAAGACTGACGTCTGTAGGTTTCCAGTGAGAAGGATTTCTCCTGGGCTACCTTTCCAATGGCAGCGTCTGTGGGGTGGGACTACAAAAACTATAAAAGCCCCTGTTTCCAGCCCTTCTCTGCCTTTTGCAGCTCGTTCCCTGTCAGCGACTGTGTGAGAGAGGAACGCTGCAACTGAGACCTGCCTGCTGCTTGTTCATGTTATAAAGGAGTGGTTAGGATTTAGCTTAGCTTTTTTTGGAAACTTGTTTTGGAAACTTTGAAAAAAGAAAGTTGTGTTTTCCCAGCCAGTGTTATCTATCGCTGTGCAGGGAGGCACAGATTGCTTGCATGCACACATACATGCACACATGCATGCACACACGCACACATGCACACAAATACACAGACACCCAAAATATAGAAAAAAAAATCACAGCAGAAGAAGACAGATACTTACAGAAGTGCAAGACACAGGTATTGAGACACAGGAAGACACACAAATAATTTCATTCACAGCATGAGACAATATCGTGACAGCCACAAAGAAGACACACAAATAATTTCATTCACAGCACAAGATAGACAAGATATTCACAGGAGAACAAGACAGACAGATATACAAAAGATTTCACACACACACACACACACAGACCTTTTGCAGCACAGGAAAGACCAATGTGAAGCGTGCTGGAAAGGCAGGTGCCAGGTCTTCTGGCAGGGAGGGAGAGGGGGTATGGGGGGAGCTAGAGTTGCAAGTCCCACCCCCCAATCCCAAACATAGATGCATTCTATTCCTGACCAGCCATGACAACAGTGCTGCCAGTGGAAGCCAGGCAGCGGGAGCAGTGTCTCTGTCTAACGCCCCTGCACCTGCACCACCTCTGCTCAGTCCAGAAGTGAGCACCAGCAGTGGAATCACTGCCTCTTCCACCCCAACGTCAGTTCTCAGAGTGAGCCTCCCACTGCCAAAGGAGCTGCAGCTGGAATCAGGGATGCTGAGCGAGCTGGCTCAAGCAATTCTGGGGATTCAGGGGGAATCAGAGTTTGTGCTCCACCCCTCAAGTTTCCCCTAGACCCAGGTGTCCTCCAGAAAAAAAGCACCTCAGAGGAGGCTGAGGCTGTGGAGGCAAATGGCTCAGCTGAGGCAGCTCCTCCAGCTGTTCAGCCTCAGCCTGCTAAGAAGGGGGAAAAGGTAGGATCCTCACCCTTAACCCAGAAGCCAGGGAGTAGTGTAGTGTGGTATCATTTTGAGGGTGGCAGATGATCCCAGGTTTGCCATCTGCCAGCACTGCTGAAAACACGAGCTGTGGCAAGGATGTGAGACACATCTCAACCATGGCCATGCTGCCGTGTCTGAGGAGGCAACACCCCCTTACCCTTCCTCCTGCTGCTCAGCCTGGCACCAGTGCGAGTGTCCTGATAGGGAAGTCCCCCACTCGCTCCAAAGCCCCCTTACCCCCAAAGCAGAGGCAGGCCAGTAGGGGAAAGGTGGACAGAAAGCGGGGCGTGTTCCCAAGGCACGCAATATCACCCAGAGCATTGGGGAGATGCTTGCTCTGGATAGCCAGCCCTTCTCCCTAGTTGAGTGACAAGGTCCAGATGGTTCGTAGCACTTCTGGCCCCATTTTACAAAGTGCCTGCATTCACCACCTTTAGTAGGTTGGTGGTGCCCTCCCTGTATGAGGCATGCAGGGAGTACTTGAGGGAGGAGTTGTGCAAGGCAGGGGCACAGGTAGTCTTGCACTTCACCTCCGACATCTGGAGCAGCCGGGGTGGTGATCACGCCTACCTCTCCCTCACGGGGCACTGGTGCACTCAGTCAGGCCGTCGGTGGGCTCTACTGCAAGCCGAGGTGCTGGATGAGTCCCACACGGCAAGGGAGTTCATGGGGGCCATGAACTGCATAGTGCAGGGGTGGCTCACTGGGCAGGCCGAGCTCACCCGCACATTCATGGTCACCGACAACGGGGCCAATATGGTGAAGGCTGTCAATGATGCCAACTTTGTTGGCATCCACTGCGTGGCATACAGGCTGCACCTAATAGTGTGGGATGCCTTGGAGGGGGACAGGGGACAGCACCACCACCAGTACTGCTACAAGCCAGCTGATTTCAAAATGCAGAAAGGTGGCAGGCTATTTCCACTGCAGCATCAAGGGGAACAAGCTGCTGTGGGAGAAACAGGCAGAGCTGAGCATCCTGCAGCACAGAATCATACAAGATGTGGAGACTCGGTGGAACTCCACATACCTGATGCTCGAGAAGCTGGTGGAGCAACAGAAGGCCATCCATGAGATGGCCTTGCTTGGGGAGATAGGGATCAGCGCCCCTCTGAATAGAGCTGAGTGGGGTACTATCTCCCAGATGTTGGTGGTCCTCAAGCCTTTCCTCGAGGCTACCGAGACCCTTAGCACTGGTAATGCCCTCCTCAGCCAGGTGATCCCCCTAGTGAGAGAAGGGGGCAGGCTGCTTTCACCAGACATGCAGGCACTGGTGAGGTAGCTGAAGGAGAGCATCAGGAGACGGCTGGATCCCCTGCAGTCCCGTATGGTCCACATGATGATGGGCATGTGTGACCCTAGGGTGAAGGGGAGCATGTGCACTTGCAGCCCCAAAACCCTTGATCACTGGATGCAGGTGCTGGTGAACAAAGTCAGGGAGGCCAAAGTGTAGAGGCAAGGGGATGTGGAAGAGAGGTATCCCGTGCCAGTACTCCCAGTACAAGCACCAGCACCAGCACCAGCCAGTCTCCTCCACACCAGCCACTGCCAATGGGCTCCCCCAACCCACTGCCAATGGGCATGGCTTCAATGCTGGGGTCCAAACACACCAGACCCCAGCCTCGGGCAGGTAGCACTGAGGCTTCAGTAGCTACCTATCTTGTGAGAATGTGGAGCCACTGGACTGCAACCCCTTGGCCTACTGGACAAGCCACAGGCAGATGTGACAGGATCTGGCCACAGTTGCCCATCAACACCTGTCCTGTCCACTGACCAGTGTTCCAAGCAAGAGGGTGTTCAGCATTGCTGGGGATGTTGTGACACCCCACCGCACCTGCTTGGATCCTACATTTGTAGAGTAGCTAGTGTTCCTAAAGGTGAACCTCCCACTGCTGGTGTTCCCCAAGCTCCACCTGCAGATGGACTGAGTGCCACCCTCCTCACTCTGTCTGCACCAATTTCCTTTTTTGAGGTTTTGAAAAGCCAAGTGATGCCCCGCTCTCAGCTGGAGGGAGCACTAACTGCATCACTAGCCAGCAGGAGAAGAACATGTCCCTGCTGATCTCATTCCCCTGCTAGGATGAACTTGAAAGTATGGGATTGGGGCTATGGGGAAGGAGGAGGCCCCAAGTCCTGGGTATGAACACTGAAACTGCACCCTGCCAGGGTAGGGAGGCCTGGAGGAACTGCTGGTGGTGCGGCAGCCCCATAAATGCCAGGACCAATGATCCCCTGGTGAAAGGTGGGCAGGAGGCACCATAACCCCCAGGTAATGCATACATGCACAAAGCCCTGGATGGGGAACACCCAGACCTGTCACGTCTTTGACAGGCCTGACGCTTGCTGGTTGCATTGCAGTTATGAGGCTCCCAGTGAGCTCAGCTTAGCTGACTGGGATGCCAGCTTTAGGGTTGAAAACCCCTTTGTCAGGCTGAGGAAGTACCTGCAGTTGGTCCTGGATGGAAGGAATAGTAAAGAAGCCAGAGGCTGGTCTGGCACGCAATGCAGGCAAGAAAGCCAGTCATTGAAAATGGAAATGGAGGCATCAGGTGGGGAGGGATAGGTTGGGGTAGGGGGTAGGGGGAAAAGGGGGATGTAGCAACACAGGAAAAAGTGCAGAGGTGCCTGTGGTGTCACATATCCAGCAGGTTAGTTTGAATGCAAGTTAGGCTTGTTTGAATGCACACCCAAGGCGGGGAGGGGGCAGCCAGATACATTGAGCCTGGCGGGCAAGCTCACCTGGGGCAATGGCAGTAGCTTCTCTGCCAATGTGGCCAGCACCCCCTCCTGCAGCATCAGGGCTTGTGTGCAATGCTGGTTCAGGCAGCTCTTGCTGCAAGGCTGCATGGAACCATGGTGAGCAGTGTGGCCAAGCCTAGGTTGGGGGAATGGTGGGAGCCCCTGGCTGGTGGAGGTGCCACTGCACCTCACGCAAGG
>NW_005842164.1:1198308-1205127 GCF_000455745.1 Alligator sinensis | reverse complement strand
TGTTCAGCATTGCTGGGGATGTTGTGACACCCCACCGCACCTGCTTGGATCCTACATTTGTAGAGTAGCTAGTGTTCCTAAAGGTGAACCTCCCACTGCTGGTGTTCCCCAAGCTCCACCTGCAGATGGACTGAGTGCCACCCTCCTCACTCTGTCTGCACCAATTTCCTTTTTTGAGGTTTTGAAAAGCCAAGTGATGCCCCGCTCTCAGCTGGAGGGAGCACTAACTGCATCACTAGCCAGCAGGAGAAGAACATGTCCCTGCTGATCTCATTCCCCTGCTAGGATGAACTTGAAAGTATGGGATTGGGGCTATGGGGAAGGAGGAGGCCCCAAGTCCTGGGTATGAACACTGAAACTGCACCCTGCCAGGGTAGGGAGGCCTGGAGGAACTGCTGGTGGTGCGGCAGCCCCATAAATGCCAGGACCAATGATCCCCTGGTGAAAGGTGGGCAGGAGGCACCATAACCCCCAGGTAATGCATACATGCACAAAGCCCTGGATGGGGAACACCCAGACCTGTCACGTCTTTGACAGGCCTGACGCTTGCTGGTTGCATTGCAGTTATGAGGCTCCCAGTGAGCTCAGCTTAGCTGACTGGGATGCCAGCTTTAGGGTTGAAAACCCCTTTGTCAGGCTGAGGAAGTACCTGCAGTTGGTCCTGGATGGAAGGAATAGTAAAGAAGCCAGAGGCTGGTCTGGCACGCAATGCAGGCAAGAAAGCCAGTCATTGAAAATGGAAATGGAGGCATCAGGTGGGGAGGGATAGGTTGGGGTAGGGGGTAGGGGGAAAAGGGGGATGTAGCAACACAGGAAAAAGTGCAGAGGTGCCTGTGGTGTCACATATCCAGCAGGTTAGTTTGAATGCAAGTTAGGCTTGTTTGAATGCACACCCAAGGCGGGGAGGGGGCAGCCAGATACATTGAGCCTGGCGGGCAAGCTCACCTGGGGCAATGGCAGTAGCTTCTCTGCCAATGTGGCCAGCACCCCCTCCTGCAGCATCAGGGCTTGTGTGCAATGCTGGTTCAGGCAGCTCTTGCTGCAAGGCTGCATGGAACCATGGTGAGCAGTGTGGCCAAGCCTAGGTTGGGGGAATGGTGGGAGCCCCTGGCTGGTGGAGGTGCCACTGCACCTCAGGCAAGGTCCGAAGAGGGCCCTGCTGCTGGGCGGTGGGCAGCTGCCATGGGGCAGGCAGGGCTAGAGCTGGAAGCAGGACAGTGGGTGACACGAAGGCAACCGTCAGGCTTAGCAAGGTGTTCAGCACCCAGCAGTCCACCTCCATGGCCTGTACTGCCCTGGCCCTAAGGACAACCTGACACTCCAAGGCCTTCATGTGCCTCTGTCTTCCAGGGAAAGGAGCCCTGGGGAAGAGTAAGATTGCCAAGGAGAGGGAGGGAGGAGAGAGGAGCCAGACCAGCAGCAGCAGAGCTGAACCAGGTTGCTTCTTGGGGTCTGGAGAGAGACCCAAGGCTGCAAGTTTGGAAGAAGCTGCACCACCACAGGATTGGAGTTAGATCCAGGCAGAGGCCAGAGAAAGCAGCAGTGAGCTGGAGGCACCTTCTCAGGGCTAGAGGCGGCTCAGGACTCTTAGTGCACTCTATATGGTCTATGTTAAGTTATGCTATTCAGTTCTGATGTATTTTGGTTATGGTTCCTGAGAGGCAAGTGTGCCCAGGAAATAAAGAACTGTGCAAAGTTTAAAAGCTTTGAGCCAAGCAAACCCCTGATCCTGCTACACACTCCCCGAGCTACATCTGAAACAGATGAGAATACATAAATTTAGGAAAGGGCACCTTTTTTGTCAAAGAACTTGCAGTAATAGAACATGACGGAATAAACAGAGTTTTGCGGGGTGGTTTATTTTGTTTTTGCCCTTGTCCTGCCTTCAACTGACGTTTCCTGATAGTTCACAAGGTAAAATTATTAAAGAAGATTCAGTTCCATCTTTATGTTCACAGTATGTTCACAGTGGGGGCGAGGGGGAGGGTGAGAGGGACGGGGAGAAGTTAATTTGGCCAATTCATGTTTTAAAAAGATTCAGTAGGTTTACAAAAGGGCAGGAAAATCTACCTATGGATATAGACTTAATATAAATTGCTGATATGAATATAAACTTAAAATTAGTACAAGTGTATAGATTTGCATTATACTTACCTGTAATTGTTGTTAAGATTTGGCAATATCTTTATAATATTGTAATTTTGACTTGGAAAATCACAAAACCAGAACCAAATGTTACACTGAGTTTTTTGGATAAATTCTGCTGGCTCATGCTATAATGAAATATCCATATTATTTGAGAGAAATAAAAGGAAAACAAAATCAAAACCTTTCCAACCTTGTTGTTAATAAAATCCCAGATCTTAAAAAAAAATTGTTGTTATCAGATTTTGTTACAAATTCAACCCTCCTAGGAAAAAAAATGATAATGCTTGTTCATGTTCCCAGTTCTCAAAACAGAAGAGGAAAGAAGCCTGAAAGTTGTACCCCACTGTTTTCAAGGTAACACTGTTTGCTATAATTAGGCAAAGGTAGACTTTTCACAGTTTTCTT
This sequence comes from Alligator sinensis, assembly GCF_000455745.1. NCBI lineage: Eukaryota > Metazoa > Chordata > Crocodylia > Alligatoridae > Alligator > Alligator sinensis. Next base: position 1,202,574 of record NW_005842164.1, on the reverse strand, counting down.
TTGCTGTCTATGAACACTGAAGGATTTAAAAAAAAATAGTATTGTGTAAGAAATGTATAAAATAAAAGTATAATAAAATAAAAAACCCTTACTTTTCAAATGTAATTTGTTTCAACAGTTCTAATTCTCCCTGAATGTTCTCTGTGCTGTAAGCCTGAATACAAATAAAATGTTATTGTTTTAGCTCTATAGCAAAAGTGTTTTGTGGCCTTTAGGGACCACCAGCAACACATGGCTTATGGAAAAGAATAGTGTGCATCTGGAAATCTGGTTTATGAAAAGTAGGAAAATATTTTGAAGTAGACTTTACTTTTATCAGAATAGTAATGTCCTTTAACCCTAAAACCAAATGTTAAATACCAGACATAGAAAAATGTGGAATACCTTTAAAAAGTCCTATAAATAATAATGAATACAATATCAAGCTTACATCAGGGTTGATTCATAGTGGTTAATACTTTATCAAGTCTTATTCATACAGCAACCTTGACAATGCATGTGCTAATGACACCCAATAAAAATATATTAGAAGCTGCATGAAGTGCATAAGGTCCAGATAACAAAAATAAGATTTTAATTAGGCTTTTAATTTTCTGAGGGCATAGATATGCAGCAGAGGTTTATAGTGGTAGACTGAGCTTCTTTATTAAACATTCTTTAACTACGGGACAGAAAATTGAATTCAAGCAATGGAAGAGTAATTCTAGTTCTAATGAAAAATACTTAGTCAGGAGTTCTAAACACTTAAATACAGAAAGTCTCAGAAGTGTGGTGAGATGATTATAAAGCAAATATGGATATTGGAAATAAAAGAAACTGATCTATGCTAATACTCTAGAAATAACTGCCTTGTATTTAGGTTTTTCAATTTATGCTTGCCATGTTGGATTTAAAATATTATTGTTGTTTGGTTACTGTATTGAATTATATAGCAGATATACATCTTGCTCTCTACAGTAATTTTGAAAATGCCATCTGAAAATTTGAGAGGTATGGCCTCCATGTGCCTTGTACTAGGAGTAAAACATAGTAAATACATGGTGAATGTGGAAGAAGGAAAAGAAACAATAATTATTTTAAACATTCAAAAACCATAGCTTTTCTAGCAAATGCATGTATAAAATGCTAAAGCCATTTCAATAATTTGCAAGTCTTTCTTGATCTTTCACATATAAATAGAGATACATTTAATTAATGGTGTACTTAAAATCATATCCCATTTTTATCATCACACAGATTCTTATTTTGAGTTCCATATCTATTTATGTATTAATATTTAAAATAAGAGAAACATGAATATCTAATATTATAGGCACACTAACCTTGTGAGTATTACACAGTGAAGGCATAATTAATTCCATTATTTAAGTGTACTTTAGGCAAACATCTATGAAAACATTTTTCCAGTGCTTTCTCATTACACAAAACCATCTTACAAATCCCTGTGAAATAGACATTGTTTGGAGAGTGCATGTGTATGACCATGGCAGGCCTGTAGCTTGTTTTATACCTTCTATATCCAAAGACTTGGTTAAGAGACAACACTTGTAGGAAAAAAAACTTTAAATATCATTGGTACTACCAGTGATGTCCAATACGTCTTTGCCTTTAGTTCTAATTCACATATATCCAGTGAGGCTTCAAAGGAAGTGGATATGTGATGGAACTGTAGGTAAGATGGATATGAAGGGTGAGGTAAAAGTTTAGAGATTGAGGTGGTCTATTTCAGTATAATAATGAATGGTCTAGAAAAGATGTATGGGAAACTTGTATTCTGATAATACCAACACAAATTTTATGAAATTAAAAGGTAAGTCATTCTAAACTGGTAAAAAGAAATACTATGACAAAATTAACTATGCATTTTATTGTGTCAGGAACCTGCTGAGGTAAAAAATTGAACAAGATTCAAACAGAGATTTACTATGCACATGGATAACCAGAGTAATAATTAATAATAATAACAAATGATGCTGTACATATTAAACCTAATTCTTCAAGTCTTAAACCAATCTCTTAATTATTAGAAATTATGAGGAAACTAGATTGTTCCATTATAAGTTTTGTGATGATTTGGGTAATCTATCCATATAATTTATGAACATAGATCCTGGTTTTCTCTGATAAAGAAAAATTCCCAATTTTCAGAATTAAAAAAGTAATCCAAAATCCACATTTTTCCATGATCAAAATGAAACAGCACTAATCCATAGATGTATATATAGTGGTGTTTAATTTTAATAATGGGAAAATGTGATTTTTGCATAATTATTTTTAAATCCAAAAATTGGGGATTTATGTCTATCGAAGAAAACTAGGATCCCTGTTTATGAATCATAGTTGATATTATGAGGTTGCCATTATGAAAAATGCTATACCATTAAAAGATTTTCTACTTATTTCTCCAGAAGGACCCAGCAGGATTGGGAGACATACATACCAGGCAAAATTATGAGTAGGACATTAAAACTCAACTCAGCTTATTCAAGGTATGGTATCTAGGAACAATGGGTTTGCTGGAACTGGGAGAAGATACATGCTTGAATGGATGGAAGAAGTACAGAATATAGAAAATCACTGTTAACAAGACAAAAACACACAAGTGACAGAAAAGACTACAGGTAATATTCACAGAAAGACTATTTGGTGATGGAAACATATATAGCAAGGGTTGGTTGAGAAAGGGAACTTGTGGACAAACTTTTATACATGGAATCCCCTGTTTTAGCCTCAGAGGACTCATCAAGTTCAGAAGACACAAATCATGAGCCTCCTGCCTCAACACAGATGGGCCCCCAAAAGAAGAGGCCCAAGTCCCTCAGCCTCTCCTCGCATGGCTTGTCTTGCAAATCCCTGATCACACTGGTGGCTCTTCTCTGGAACCTCTCAAGTTTTTTCATGTCCTTGTTGAAGTGCCTAGGGTTAGGTCAATCTAAATTCTGATCCATACATATGTTTGGGGAGGTTAGACTGGGCAAAAAATGACTGGCCCTATCTAACTTAGATTCCTTTGGGAGGTGTATAAATTTAGCTTTGGTCTGAGCCTGAGCTACTGAACATCTGTACACATTTGGGCTATTTTTAACCCCATGACCCTCCCAAACCCTGCTAGCCCCACTCCCTGCCCTGATCCTGCCTGCTCCTCTCCCCACCCTGACTTACTTAGCTCATGGTGTCAGCATGGTTCCTGGCACTGGCAGAGGTCTGTGCAAAACTCCCATCTATGATCACATCACAGGAATGGTACCCTGAGAGTGAGGATCATACATCCATGATACTAAGTTTTCTTATTAAATTATTTTAAATCTCTTCATCTGTTATGTTAAGAAATTATATCTTACAAAACTGTGTGGTGCCTGTTTATATACATGCACTTATTCCTGCTATGTAAATCCTGAAGAATTGCACTATACATTGAAAGTATTGCACTGGTGAAATTCTGGGAAGGGATATGTTTAAGTACTCTGGCAGAGCCTAAAAAATCAATACAGAACCCTGCAAACCCACTCCTATATCATGGATTTTAGTTCTTAGGAAATAGTGACAGCTATGATATCTCTGCATATTGCTACTTGACATACACAATAAGTACACCTCAAAATCCTCAGCTATGTAATTGAAATAAAATATAACTTTTCTACATTTGTTTTAATTTTGTATAAAGTTACTGTTAAAACAGTTCTTTATTTTCCTCTTGCCGTGACTTATTTAACCCAATTATGAAAAAAAATATTTACTGTTGCACGTAATGTTTAAAATTAAGTTGAATGTGAAAATGCCAAAATATGTATCTCTGGGATTTTTTTCCTCCAAACTGCTCTTTTCTATAATGATCATACATTTTTTATGTATTGTTTGAATATTAAGAGCATAAGAAGTGCCATACTAGTCAGATCAATGACCCATCTAGCCCAGCATACTGTCTCCAACAGTATACTGTAGTGATCTATCCCTTATTCAATATCCTCTGTGGCATCCAGCATTTATTGCTTTTATTGCTTTAGAAATTCCATAAGAAGCATCTCCAACCATTCTGTTCAATAGCATTAATAGATTATCATCCGTTAATTTATCTAGTCCCATTTTGACCTGGCTATGCTATCTGCCTCTAGCACCTCCTGTGACAATGACTTCCCCAAGTTAAATACACATTAAATAAAAAAAGCATTTTGTCTTTTTTTAAACCTGTCACTTAGTAATTGCAGTAATTGTAGTTCTAGTATTCTGGGATTTGATGAACAATCCCTTTCAACAACAGGTTGTAGA
>NW_005842164.1:1196438-1198277 GCF_000455745.1 Alligator sinensis | reverse complement strand
AAAGAGAGCAGGTTGACATTGTAAACCTTGACTTCCAAAAGGCCTTTGATTTAGTATCCCACAATGTCCTTATAAGAAAATGGGAGGATTGTGGGCTTAACTTCGAGACAGTCAGGTGGGTGAGAAACTGGTTTAAGGAAAGGACCCAGAGAGTCATAGTGAACAAGTATGTGTCATCCTGGCAAGAAGTGGGTAGCGGTATCCTGCAGGGGTCAGTGCTTGGTCCAGTACTTTTCAACATCTTTATTAATGATTTGGATGTGGGAGTGAAGAGCTCACTGGCCAAGTTCATGGATGACACCAAGTTATGGGAAAGTGTGGTCACACTTGAAAATAGGCTACAGATACAGGGAGACCTAGACAGGCTAACAAGTTGGGTGGATTAAGTTTAACATCGAGAACTGTAAAATGCTCCACCTCAGGATGAGCAACCCCCAACATACTTGGAGGCAACAAACTGACTAGCACCATGAATGAAAGGCACCTGGGGGTAATAATAGACCACAGTATGAATATGAGCTGGCAGTATGATGCTGTAGCCAGTAGGGAAAATAATATTCTGTCATGAATCAACTGATGCATCTCTAGCAAAACCAAGGAAGTGATTCTTACACTCTACTCAGCACTGGTGAGACTGCAGTTGGAGTACTGCATCCAGTTCTGGGCACCACACTTTAACAAGGACATGGAAAAGCTTGAGAGAGTCCACCCGTATGATCAGAGTCTTACATGGCAGGCCATACGAGGAAAGGCTGAGGGATCTGGGACTCTTCAGTTAGAGGAAAAGAAGGCTGAGAGAGAACCTGGTAGCAGCTTATCACTACACTAAGGGAGTACATCAAGGGCTCGGTGAGCAACTGTTCACCAAAGCACCCGAGAGAAAAAGTAGGAGTAATGGCCACAAACTCCTGGAAGACCGATTCAGGTTCAACATTAGGAAAAAAACTTCTTCAAAGTCAGGGTATCCAGACTGTGGAATAAACTCCCCCTAGAAGTGGTGCAATCGCCTACCCTGGAAATCTTCAAGAGGAGACTAGACAGTCACCTTGCTGGGGTCACCTGACCTATCTACTCAGATACAAGATTCACTATTTCTGCACTATCCCAGGTGGATGCCTGTCTAAAAACTCTCACTATAAAAAGATGCTTAGCAGTCAAATCTCATCTCTATTGCATTTCAAATTCAACATTTCACTATTCAGTCCTCATAGTTACCTTAACCACAACTCCACTGAGAAATGAGCCCACAAACTTTGAACACCATCATAGCAGCAGAAATCTAATGTGTACACCCTGGAATAACAGAGCCACTAAGTGAGACACCTGGACCCATGGGAAACTGTTGACTCCTGAGTCAGGGGGGGGGGGTGGGCCCCTGCTCCCCCGCAGCAGCCAGTCAGCTAATGAGTTGCCAATTGTGGCCAACTGGGGGTGGGGGGGAGAATCCCCCCTGCAGCCAACCATGGCAACCCAGAAGTGCCAGAACCATGCCCAGAAAGGCCAGGGACATGCCCAAAAGTGCCAGCAGCACTTCTCCTACCACCCCCACTCCCCAGCTGGTGCTCTTGGGGAGGCACCAGCACTCCTGCCTTCCCCCCCTGCCCATCACCTAAGTGGGGAATGCTGCCTGTCAGGGGGGGTGTTAGCTTTCTCAGGGACTGCGTGTGCACCCCCATGTACCCCCTATGCATTGCCACTGCCTGGACCTACAACATTTTCTAATGGTTCTACAGATACTTTATTATCATGGCAGTTTGTTTATGTGAAGAACTCTAAGAGTTCTGTTTGTGCATATGAATGCAGTACCAGGTTCAAAACTCTTTGGTTTCTAATCCATAT
>NW_005842164.1:1151242-1196415 GCF_000455745.1 Alligator sinensis | reverse complement strand
GAAAGGCTTAAAAAATTGAGGCTCCCATAAACAGTTGTGTGACTTATGTTGGAATCAATTGTTACAATTTTAATTTAAAAAATTGGGAAAAAAAATCAAATGAAGCCCACATTTCAAATAATTAATAAATGAAAGTTGGGTGGCCTGAAGTAAATTTGTTAATTTGAAGTTTTACATACAATTAAATAGGTACGGACCAAGAGCTAACTATAACTTAATTGTTTGCTTTAATATTGGATCAAGTATCAGTGAATCAGACTACCAGGCTGAGGTTCAAAAACCTGAAGGTAGATGCACTCTGAGTTTCATGCTTTACTCTAAATGCCCTAGGTTAGGTTGGGAGGGAACAAAACAGATATTCCCCTTTCAATGGGTGGGTGGTGGGGGAAGGGCAGGGTGCCTGCAGTGGTCAAGGTCAGCCAGCTGGGGGCACTCAAGCACACCTCTGAGCAACTGGGACAGCCCTGATTGACTGCTGGGCACATGCCTCATCCCCCTGCCCTGTCATCTGCTGTCAGGCAAGCATCAGCTCTAGGCAACCAGTAGAGAGAGGTGTACTTGCCTGTGCTTGGGGTGGCATGTGGGTCCCTGGGCTTTGTCTGGGGTAGGGGATGGGGACCCCATTTGAACTTACTCCCAAGTTGCCCTCATCCTCTGTGCAGTGGGGCTTGCTTACTTGCTTGCAGATGGAGCCAGAGGGCTGAGAGCAGAGCCCATGAATTATGTTGGTCTTGGCTAGCCCTCCCCCATACATGGATCAGACAGCTAGCCAGGGCACAGGATCAGCCAAAACATGCAATGGGAGCTGAGTGTTTCCCTCCCTCCCCCCACACATCAGGAGTACCTCCCACACATCAGGAGTGCATGGCTGGCAGCAGGCAAACCCAGTGATCCTGGGACCCATGAGGGAGAGTGCTGGCACTGCACACTTCCCTGTGCCCAAGGGACTTTGCATGAGCCATGAGCAGCTACATGCAAGGACTTAAAGAGCTGAAGATGGTGAGGAGGGCTCTGTATGTCGGGTGCGGGGAGGCTTTGTATGTGTGAGAGTGTTTTCCCAACCCTGCATACCAGTCCAGGTGTGGCATGAATCCCACCACTTTTTTTTTGCAGGCAGACACCATGTCAGATATAAGAATATAACAAAGACAAGTTTGAGAGAGCAGTGGCAGGTACTACAGCAGCAGCAGAGCTGGCTAAGTAAAGTCAGGGAAAGTTCACACATGTACACACACATGCACAGCCATTTCTCTCTCCACTTGGTCACACATACACACAAACACACTTACACACACACCCCTTCCCCAAAGCCCATACCCTGCTGAGCTCCAGCAGCAGTGGCAGTGGCACAGGGAATGTGGAGCTGCAGCTTCACTGCCCACCATGCCATGGGCCCACCAGGCCCCATGCACACAGAGCACACAGCAGGCACCACTCACTCACACTCTGCCTGTCTGGTTCTGCCCTGCACACCTGGAGCTGCAAGGCATCTGATACTTCTTTCTGTCCCCCCTCCCCCCCGGACATTGTATAAACAGAGAAAAATAGAGAGCTACAGACATTTTGTTCTGCCCTTCTGTCCCTCCACCTGTGGCTGACAGGTCAGAGAAGCCTAGTATAGCTGAGACTAGAGAGCTTCCTTACAAGTGGGTGTAGTGGGGGGCAAATATCCTGGGATGCCAAGAGAATGTGACCTAACTTGAATCATAAGGGGATTTGGGACAGAAGTTCAATAGACTGGTTTAACCTAAACTGATTAAATCTGATACAGGGGTGTAGGCTGTAGCCATGTTGGTCTAAGGACATAGGTAGACAAGGTTCTTTGGGTAAATCTGTTATTTTTTATTAGACGAAATAAATAGTTGGGGAAAAAAATTCTTAACAAGCTTTTGGGTTTAAAAACCCTTCATCAGGCTGAGGAAGCATCTGCAGTTTGTGTGTGCTATCCTGGATGAAGAGTACACACCATCTGATACTATATCCATCATTTAACGTATAGCATAGTAGTATAGCTTCCTTCATTTTAAAATTGGTCTATGTGCACTGAACTTCTGTTCTGTTATTTATGGGTTTAGACTGGTTTCTGATCACTACTGGATTATGTGTCATTTCTATCCCTAGCATAAATGAACAGATTTTATGTACTAATCAGCAATATCTTAGGAAAATATTAATCATTCATTAATCAGACAAAAGTGTAAATATGAAAGGAGAAAAAAGGAACTGGGAACCTGATTGCAAGTCAGTGCTATCAGTATGAAACAAAAAGCTTTTATATTGCACAGGACTTTTAATTCCTAAATAAATAATTTAAAAAAATATGCAAAACACTACAATTGTTTGATTAATGTTCACATGATTTGCTTCTCAGACTAGTAAAACTGGTATACATTTACTATCAGACAGAAAATGATATCCTTCCTTTGATTCAGTGGAATTAGTCCCACTGAAGCCAGTGGGGCTAGTCAAGTGTAAGCTATAACTTACTATGAATAAAGGTGGCCAAATGTTGTTACATTTGTATGTGTCAAATAAGCAAATACTGCAGGATAGACAAAAACAAGTCTTATGATTTAAAATAAACAGCATCCTCTCAAGTCGAAATGTTTTAAGGTTAATGACTTTTAAGTTATTTCTTTGCCTTTGAAAGATGTGGCTTTAAGAGTTATAAAGACTAACAACATCTATTTATTCAGGTAGCAGGTTCAGCATATCCCTTTATTGGACTTGAGGCACCTCTACATAACTTTTGTGTATTGAATAGTGCACAAGTTAAAAAAAAAAATTACAATCCTTACTTCCTTGCAGAAGATCTGGGTAGCAGGGGTAGGGGATCCTTCAGGCAGGGACAGTCCTGAGCCTATACTAATCTACTTAGTTTATATGTTTATCTCCTCACACCTCACTTAGCAACTCACACACCATGGCACCCTTCAAAGGATCTGGCAGCTCCCCAGGGAATTAAAGCACCCTGGTTGAGAATCTGAAGATACACTTTACAAACAGCATTAGAGGCATATTTTCAAGTTTTAGACTGTAGCTTGAGTCACACAATCATCACTGCACTAAATTTCCAATACAAGTGATCTCACTGGAGTTTAAACAGGAGTAAATTTGCCCATTGATTTGACTATAGAATGTATGTAGTGATTTGAAAATGCAGGGGATGAATTGTTATAAGGCATCAGGAATCTTTTTCTAAAGATATTGATAAATTCAGAAATGTCTAGAAACAATACTATTTGGTAGTGTAACCAATTGTAATCAACATTTTTGTAAGCATATTGACATTGCAAATGAAGGGCTATTTAAGATATTACAAGCAAAATCGTGCAAGTCCTCTCCTACTACAATATCAAGTATTTTCTTTACTAGGGCTGTAGGATTGAGCCTTCACTTTTAGAATGATGTTGTTCAGAATATGACTTTTACTTCTATGTGTATAAAGTCTGAACATCAGTTTTAAGAAATGCAATGACGAATAGGCAAGAGCTATTAATAAACTTGCAGAGAACTTGATGAATTGCTTTGTAATTGAAATGCCACTTTCATGCACGTATACATATCTGTCCATTGATCTTGTACAGAGACTGTGAACCATTTGCAAAAGCTTTATCCAAATCTTCATAAACATAATACTTGTGCCCTTGAATTCTAATGACATGATTGCTAGCATCAATATATAGTAGGTTTCTGCAAAGTGGCTAGTATTAGCTTCAGATTCGGCCGATTCAGGGAACAGTGATTCGATTCGGTGATTCAAATCACTGTCCCGAATTGATTCAGCTGAATCTGATTTGGAGATTCAGCTGCTGCTGAATTGGCTGAATCTCCAAATCAAACAGGCCCCATCCCCTGCCTGCTCTCCCAGCCCCATCAATGGCTGCCCAGCCCAGCCCCAACCTCCTGACTCTTTAAAAAAAAAAGCCCAGCATTCACCAACTGCTGCCAGGTGTGTGTGGGAAGTGATCCCTGCTGCTCCCCACTGCCCCGTGCTGTGTGGGGGGCTCTGTAATGAGCCCCTATCCCCCATGCGCTCTCCCAGCCCCAGCATCCCAGCTCTTTAAAAAAATAAATAAATAAATAAAAAGCCTCCATTCACTGGCTACTGCCAGGTGGGGAGGAGGGGGGGTGATCCCTGCTGCCCCCCACTGCCCTCACAGAGGGTAGCTGCTGCAGCAGCCATTGGGGCCTCTGGGGGCTCATGGCAGAGCCCCTCATACAGCACAGGGCAGTGTGGGGCAGCAGAGATCGCCTTCCTGCCTGGAAGCAGAGGGTGAGTGTGAGGTTTGCTTTTTTTTTTTTAAAGAACCGAGATGCTGGGGCTGTGTGGGGCATCCATGAGGGGGCGGGGGCTAGAAGAGTGGACAGGGGTCAGGGGGCTCTCAGCGGGCCTGAGGGAGCAGGCAGGGGATGGGGCCTGGTGGGAGTCCCCCCTCCCTTCCTCCAAGCCTGCCCAACTTACTGGCACAGAGTCTGGGGCAGCTCCCTGTGGCTGTGAGCAGGGACTGCCCAAATCTCTGAAGCTCTCCAAATCTTTTCTGAATCAATTCAGAAAGAATTGAATCAATTTGGACCTTTTTACTGGTCTCCTGATTCAATTTGGATTCAGAGATTCAGCCACCTAATCAGGCCGAATCTCCTCTAAATTGAATCATCACCCAGAGCTGTGCACAGGCCTAATATATAGTACTTCATTTCTTATACCACTCTGAGGCATGAGATCTGTTAGAGCAGAAGTCTGGGAATCATAATACAAGGAGTTCTGCCACTGTTCAATGTGTGATAATGAAAGAGTTGACTACCTTACGCTACCTCTGGGATGATCCTCAGAGCATCATGAATGTACTGTAATTACTGAAAATTAAGTTAATATTTCTATAATCAAGGAAGACACCTTTTTAGTGATGCTACTGCACAGTAGCCTAATAATACTGTACAGCGGAGTATTATCACTGTGCTGTGATGTGCTACTGCACAGTATTATTAGGCTACTGCACAGTTAGCTTCCTTTGTAGACACAGCCACTGAGAAGCATGCTCCACCCGCTCCTGTGCACATATAAACTCCTGGAAATGAGGAAATATAGCTACCTTAAATCAACCCCAGTGCCATTCTCAGGCTATGAATGAGTCTTAAAATGCATCCTGAGAGCTCTGTTAGGTACCTAGATCTGTTTTACAGGATTTGGCACATACAGAGGAAGAGCAAGCAGACAGGCAGGATGTGCTGCTTAGCAATAATTGTGTGCCTTTAGATTCCGCATTCAGAGATGGGGAAATGAGGTACAGAGTGATTTAAGTGACTAAAGTCACTCAGGAACTCCAGGGTGGAAGAAGTAATATAATGCCCACATCCCAAACTAGTACACTAAGCACTTACCGGTCTTTCTTCTCTTACCTTGTTTTATTTGTACCAAAACACTTTAATCACAGTGGGTGTGTCTACATCAGTGTTTCCCAACCAGTGTGCTGCAGCATAAAAGTGTGCCATCAGAAATGAACAGGTGTGTCATGGAATTTTGCCATGGCAATGAGCTACAATAGGTATGAGGATGGGGAATGCCTTAACAGGTGTGCCACAATTTTTTTTTTTATTAATGTAAGTGTGCCATGGGCTGGAAAAGTTTGGGAAACACTACACTGGTCTACATGAGAATTTAAGTGGACTTAAATTGAATGCACATCAAACTAATGCGGATTAAGAGGGTTTTGGCAGGTGTCTATATGTGATGGGATTTGGAACTAACTTTAGTCCCAGGATGCTTCAGCCCTGCCATGTGCCCCTGTGGCCATTAAGGAGAGCTCCAGCCTCTGGACACATGGCTGCCAGCACTTAGCAGCCATCTTGGAAGCTCTGAACCCTAGCTAGCTCCTTCCCTGCCCAGGAGCCATGTGCCCAGCACAGAGGCAGAACAGGGAAGCTCCCTCCTTGCTCATATAGCATCTCCCCAACAGGGCTTCCCCGGCCCTTGTCCAAGTGCCAAGCACCCAACTGCTCTAGCCTGGGGCCCTGTCAGTGATCACCAGCTTCTGCTTTCCATGATGCTGACCATGCTGGCCCCAGGAGGTTCCAGGATAGCTGCACTCTCATCAGCAGACATATTTTAGGTTCAATTTTAAAACTTTTTTTTTTACCAGCTGTGGGAGCTCTGCCTGACCCCCTTTTCCTGTACTTCCCACTCCAGCCCATCTACCCTGCCACCCACACACACCCATGGCCACACACATGGTTGAAACAAAACACCTTTATTGCCCTCACAACACCCACTCCATCCTTTCCCCTTTCCCCCATCAACACATACAGCCCCCTCCCCCATCCCTGCCTAACACACAGTGACCCTCCACCCCACCACCCACCACCAATAAGAACCCCTCTCTCCAGTGTCAAACTGTTTACAAGAATCCCAGTCTCTGTAAGTCCCAGAGTGGGGGCCATGGAATGGGGAACCTATGGGACAGAGCCTGGTAGCAGTCACCCAGCACCCCAGCTTTGGCCACTTCCCCTGTGGGTCCATGGGCCCCTGCGACGATAGTGAGCAGTGGCCTCATCTTCAGGCAATGCTGAACAGTGCTCCTTCATGGTGGGTAGGGCCCCCACACTCACCCCCAGTCCAGGGCCAGCATGCACTTGCTGTGCTACCCCTGGCACATCCTCATGTTTGTGTGCATGGCCTTTGGGTGAGTGGCAGGGCTGGGCCCAGGCAGGTGGTGGTGAACCTGGGGCAGGGGCTGGGCCAGGGGTTGCAGTTCTCAGGAGTCACTGGAGAACTTCCTCCCAGGGCTGGGCAGGGGCCGGCTATGGGGCCGCAGTGGAGGATGGGTTGTGGCAGACACATACAATACCACTAGGGCCAGGAGAGTGTGGGTGTCTTGGCAGTCAGCATCCCCTTGCGGGTGGAGCTTCTTCAGCCATCACTGCTCCAGGGCCTCCATTTGTGCCCTGTTATCTGTCACCACCTGGTCCCATGCCTCTACCTGGGTGATGTCATCTGCCTGCCAGGCCCACTACTATGCCTCATGCTCCTCTGCCACTGGAGCAGGATCTGGAGCAGGATCATCCATTCCTTGTTGCACTGCTGGTGCAGGCAACACATTTGGCCAGCTCCAATGGTGGGTGTCAGTGACCTGGAGCCTGCATCCCTGGTGGGGCTGAAAGGCTCTCCCCTGTGTCCAGGTGTTGGCCGTGCAGAGGCAAGATACAGAAGGCTTTTGTGAACATTTGAAACATTTCAGAGATAAAATGCACTGCATCAGGGGCCATGTGCTGCCCAGCCTCAGATCAGGGGGTCAGCTGTGCACAGGTGCCCAGAGACCATGGTAAAATTGGTCGGGCAGGTCCATGCCTAGGCAACCTCCATTCAAGCCCCAGTCCCTGATCACTCCCCTGACACCAGAAGACCTCTGGGTGTTGGGTGCATGCAACCTGCCTCCCACACCCACTTCCCAGGGCAAGACAGACGAGGCTGCTGACAGTGCCAGCACCTGTTGCTGCAGCTGCAGACCCCATTCCCACCCTTCTGCCTCTGTAGGCCACCCACTCTACCACACTGCCACCCAACCCACAGAGCCTGGGGTCAGGGTGCACAGGGCTCCCAGACAGCCGGGGTGAGGGTCTAGTCACACCCACACCCTCCCAATAGGGGATCTCTTCAGGGATGTGCCCCAGGGCTTCCCCCACCATGCCACTGCTGCCCGCCAAGCATTCCCTTGCTCTGTGTGCCCTGAGATGTGTGCAATGAGCTGTTTGTGCAGATTCAGGGCTGCCCAAGTCACTACACCCTGCTGTTGCTGATCCTGATGATGCCTTGGGCACATCTGCACTCCTGGTTCATGATCCTGAGCTATGATGGCACAGGGGCAAGCCCAGGCTGCCCCGCAACCTCAGCCACCTCCTGGAGGGCTACTTGTCTCAGTGCTATATGTCCCTTTTCCCCGTTGCCGAGGAAGACATTGTTGCTTACATTGATGCTTTCCTCGGCATGTGAGAGGCCTGCTCCCTTGCAACTGTAGGGGCACGTGCTAGTCAATAAAGTTTTACACTGTGTTTTGCCTCTCTATGTGCTGGGGGCAGGGGGTTGCAAATCCAGGACCAGGGAAATGCAGGCAGGCCGGACAAGGAGAGGGGGCAGGGGTAGGGGCTGGAGCCAGGGGCAGTGGCCAGGACCAGGCCTTCATCTTCACGTGGCACTGGTTCACCATCTGGGAGTGGCCTCTCTCACTCATCCCGACTAGCAGGGCCTCATAGCCATGAGTGTTTGAGCACCCACCCTTTGTGAATTGCCTCTGGACCTCTGCATCACCCCAGAGCACCATGAGATTGCGCATCTCCTCCTGGCTCCAGTTGGGCCCCCAGGTGGGTGCCTTGGGCATGTGCACATGGGTAGGGCCAGTCTTTGAGGGAAGGATGGGAAGGACATTGTGTCTCATGTCAGATCTGTAGAGCCCCACGCAGCTGTCCTTGTCTGGCCAGCCCTAGACAGCACTCAAGAGCACTCAGGACAGGGGCACAGTCAGGGACTGTGAGCTGTGCAACAGAAGCACTTCATCACAGGACCTGCAAAAATAAGAGAGAGTGCTGAGGGTGAGCAGCGGCAGCTATAAGCAAGTGCTGGCCCTGGTCTCAGAGACAGCCAGGCAGGAGCCCTCAGGAGATCTCAGGGCTGGGCAAGAGGAGCAGCAGGCTGCAGTCCTTTGTAAGACTCATCTGTGGCCAAGCAGATCTCCGGCTACTGGATAGGACTAGCAGCAGGAGCCTGGGTCCTATCCCAGGGGCACACAGAACTTCTGTACTGTAAGTCCTGTGAAGTATGCCCCAGGACACAAATTGTCCACAGGCTTTTATAGCCCACAGCTGCAACTGGGGCTACCACAGAGGCAGACCAGCCCTGGGGGAAGGGAGGCTCCCAACCAGGAGTCCTGAGGCTGTGCTCTGGCTCGTCCCTTAGTGGCTGGGCAGACATAGCACTAAATTCCCTGTGTTAATGTGCATTAAAATGTCTATACATGCATTAATCCACATTAACTCATCCTGCTTACATTTGATTCTTGGTTTAGGCAGCGATCAAATTTAAGTGGGATTAACCTAAAATCACCATTTTTAAGGTGCATTAAGGAGTGCACATGCAGACATGAACCTTAATACACCTTAAATTGGGCTAACCCTCATTAAATGACCAGGTGTAGACATGCCCTTGTTCCTCAGTTAATCTTACTGCAGCAAAAAAGAATATTATAATATTTGCATGTCTTACCAGAAAGTTATCAGTGTATGATTTAATTAACATTTATAAAGCACTAAAATTGAAAGGCAGTAGAGGAATGCTAATTGCTATTAGAGTTGATATATGCTCAAGTGCATTCCAAAACTGTTTGTGAATGCCAGAAGGCTTCCTAAAATATTATTTCTCTAAAAATCAATACTGTAAGTGTATTACTGTATTGTTCTGATCATGTCTATGGTTTTACCCATTAAAAAATCCCATAAAAGTTCATCTGTTCATAGGGAAGGATTAATTTGCTGCCTTGATTTGCAGAATATTAGTGCATACAACAACAAATATATCAAGTCAGATTTTTTTTCTGGATCATTCTTATTTTAGGTTTTTGGTTTTTTAAGTGAGCCCTTTCCTTGGGCATTTGACTGACCTGTGGAATATTGTAAATTGAAGAGCAGCACAAGGTTTTTATTTGTAGCGACTGAGATCCTAGTAAAAAAAAAAGCTTTAAAATTGAACCTAAAATATGTAAGCAACCAAAATGTGGTGTTGACTTATAAATGGAATAATATGGTACTTGTTATTTGCTGTTTACCTGTTTAAAATCTTTTAGGCACCTAATTAGGAAATAGAAATAGTACTTGTGATTTCAGTGACCTATCCACAAAACTGATAGCAAGTAACTGAACTAAGTAGTTTTGAACAATCCACAGGCTAAAAGATGCTTTTTTGTAAACTATTTGAAAAATACTCATGAATAATGTACAAATTTAAAGGAATCAGGATTAGTTCATAAATTATATGCAAATGGAGATAGACTGCATCTTACATGAATATTATTTATAATGAATAATTCACCCAGCTCTCAGCATAACCAGGGATATTTTAAACCACATTATCTGATGAAGAGGCAACAGAAGGTAGGACTGACAAATAGATGTAAAATATAAAATATGGATGAGGCAGAGTGCAAAGAGTTCTTAAGAAATTCTCCACACACAGAAAAAGCCTAGCACTAATGGAGGGAAAAAGATCTAACACATTTTCTTTTTCATCATTTTTATAATACATTAATATTATACAGTATCAGTTGCTAAAAAGTGTCAGAAATTATGTTAGCTAGTACATGTTGCACACTCATCTTTTGAATAAGGGAGATAGGATATAAAAGCAGAGCAGCAAGAAGAAAAAATGTACAACTGTACAGTAGACCCTCTCTCTGTCTCTCTCTCCCTCTCAAAGGGATCCTCCTTCTAGCACCATACGTGGTACATCATCTGTTACGTAGGCTTTTCCACAGATGGAATAGCAGTTGACTGTTCTGTGTGGGTCTCATAATTCTGTTCCAGTCTGAAATAACAATGCCATCTAGTGGATATTCTCGCTATGCATCTTTGTGGTACTATGAGGAAAGGAGAAGATGTTCCTATATGATCATTTCAGAAGATTTCTATATGTTAGTTCTCTCTCAAACATAATGAGGTTGAATTTGCATTTTGTTTGATTCCTGAGGAATATCTCTCTATATAGCGCTAGAGTACTAGTTCACGAAATTCCTATTTTTTTACTTTCCCAATAACCAAGTTCGTAGCACCATATAACTGGTATTTTTCCCCAAATACTTTTGGGATCTAGGGTGCTCAGTTACTGGGGGGATTTTTGTCCTCCCTGCTTCCAGATTACATAGCAGATCTTAAAGACAGACCTAATGAGGTATGTCTTTTTTTCAGAAAAGGAAGACATTTCAACTGCAATTACTTTTTATACAGGAGATAAGTCATCTGTAGGAATCCTCAGAAATGACTAATGAGATACCCAAGAATCCTTTCCTTATACCACCAACTCCAAGGAAGCAAAGAGAGATTGCACATGTAATTTACTTCCAGTTCCACTGTTAATGATTAGAAAGTTTTGTGAATGGGAGAAGAATTCTCGAACACCCTGCTTCAGCAAAAACACTTCAGCACATGCTCATTTTTAAGCATAAGTAGTTTTGCTGAATTTAGTCAAATTTAAATGACCTGGATGCTGTCAAAACTCTGGAAGATACTGGTGATAAGACATTAAACTTTTCATTACAAGATCACTGGTTTGGGTCCTGACCATATTAATAAGCACCAAGAAACTTTTGTATCTCATTGGTATACAGAAAGCACCCTAAACCCATTTCCTATTTGGCATATGTTCATGTGACAATAATCTCTTCTTTTGGCAGTAACAGCAGATAAGCTATAAAAGTGAAGAGTGAACCACACCTACATATTTCTTGCCATTCACTTCATAAAAGAACAATATTCCTTGTGCTAGTCCTTGTGTAATCTTCTACAGCAGTGAAAAGTGAGATGAAAATATTACTACTGGTTTTGGCAGCATTTCAAATACTCCTTTTGCACTGGATATTGAGTACACATGATGCAGGACAAAGTTAATCAGGTTAATACTGCTGTTGATGGTAGTCAGCTAGGAAGGTCAAAGAAAAACTATTAAAGTTAATGTTTTATTAACTATAAAAGAAATAAATAATAACTATAACTAGAAATAACTATAAAAGAAATAAAAGAAATACAGCAATAACTCAACACACAGGGCCAGATTCTAGCTGAACTATTAGGTGTCTAAGGTCCCTGGCATACATTACATTTAAGCGAGATTAACCAGTTAATCACATTTTAAGTTGTTACCTGGCCATATGACAAAATTGTGTAACAGCTTATCGCACCATTAATTGAATGTGTGGCCAGCTGCAAGGTGCATCCCTGCAGCTGGTAGCCCCATCAGCTGACAGGCTTCCTAGCCACAGAAGCTTGCTACTTGCCAGTGGAGCAGGAAGTCTGGCATCATGGTCCCAGAGTTTCCCCTGCACTGGCAGTAAGGCACGATGGGCTCTGATACTTGATTCCATAATCCTACCTCCTGGCATGCATGTATGCATTGTAGGAAGCAATTGTGGGGATTGCACATCAGATCCTATCATGCCTTTACTTGCACATCTGCCAGGGTCCTAAGGTGTGATTTTATTCCAACCTGTTCAATCCATTACTGCATTTGCTTTTGTAACTGATATCTGACTCTTAAAATTGAGTCAAGGTAAAGAAGCCAGATGGAAGAGGACCCATGCACCTTCATATTAACAGTTATTCAGGGACTGAAGAAGAGCAGAATAAAGAATTAAACTTAGTGAACGTGTCTGGATGAGCACAGATGTGTGTGGTATATGGTGCAGCAGACTATCCGTAGCACCACACACTGCACCTGGAGGTGTGCCCTGCAGTGCTGTGGGAGGGTTTTTTGACCCTGGGAGATCCCAAGCAAAAAAAGCAGGGTCCTGCACTTGGTGGCAACACACTGCCCAAAACCAGAGCCTGGCCAGCCAGAGCCACTTTCTGGCTGTGGGCCAGGCTCCCAGATGCAGGAAAGCTGTGACTGAAGCTCTGCAAGGCCCACAGGACCCCAAGTAAGGCTGCTGGGGCCAGCACGGCTGCTGGGGCCAGCACAGTTGCTGGCCCCAGCCTCCCTTACCCCACCCAGGGTAAGCTGCCATACACCAGAGTGTGCGTGGCATGGGCATTCCCTGCTGCTGGGAATGCTGCTACTTGTCCCTAGGGAGACAAATGGCCATGCTTGCCTGAACACAGCCTGTATGCCCATTTAGTATCCATACCTAAAAGCTAGAATGGAATCTGGCCCATACTATAACATATAAAACATTAAGCAATCCACAACTACCAGTCATTGATGAAACTACATTTAAAGAACTATATTGTTTTGTGAATAAACATGACTTTTCTCTTTTGCACAAGATGGTGCTGGGTCATATGAAGATTACAAGCAAATCAAACTCAGTCACCATTTAGTCAAATTGTTCTACTTAAAAGTGGTATCATGGTATTTGAAGTTCAGTCATGTTTCATTGAGGAGAGGATTCTTTCTTTAGAAGTTAGAAAGGATTGCTATTTCTGCAGCTTACTAACAGAATGAGCTTCTCCCATCTCCCTCAAGCACTTTGGGAAATTTTGTATGTCTCCAGAACTCTACTGTTTGCATCAAAGATTCCAAATGGCAAAGATAACATATAGTGTCTATTCCTAGCATATGCAATCCAGCAGAATACAGGGCTCAGCATCCTTCCTCGCCAGGATATGAATACAACTGAACAAAACCATTTAGATGCAACTTCAGCATGACTAATCCTCCCTACCTCACAAAATCTAAAATGAAAAATCATCAAATAATAAAGTCAGCTCCTGTGAAACTTTTCAGGTGAATCTTTTTTGACATCCATAAAGGTATTTGATGTTAAAATGACTTCATTATCTATTGTAAATGCATGAAAATCATTTTGACTACATCCTAAAAATAGCTTATTCCCATTCAATGCACTTATATATCAGCATGACTAAGCATATCAGCACAGGCAGCATCAAGTGTCCGCCTCTATAAAGCAATGACATGTCTCGTTTTATTCTTAACCATTTAATTCTATGTATTTGCCCAACTAAATATACAAATACCTTAATTACTTACATGTTATAAACTACTGACAATCTGTGGGACTAGATCATCCACTTATCAGCTAGAAAAGAAAAATAAGGAGAAAACATGAGAGACTTAAGAGGCACTGGAAGAGAGAAATCTGCAACAACCAGCTGAAAAGAAGGCCATTTTAGTACTGTAATTACTTGACTTTGTCAAATTTAAAGGGCCAGTTCCAAGATATTGTAGGGGTAGAGTTAAGGAAAATTGGGGAAAGGAGGAGTAAGAAACAGATCATTTACTGTGGCAGTTTCCTTTTTTCATATATTGCTTTTTTTCATATATCGCACCAACAGAAAAAAATTATATAAGCCCCAAAACAAAACAAAAACCTAGGAAACACAACATGGTTTGTTGGTATTATGTATCAGTTACTGAAAAACAGCTAAGTTATTATCCTATTTTCTATATTGCTTCTTGATGAGAATAGAATATTAGGTATTGCTCTGGTGTTTTTAACTGCCTGTTATGTCATGGTTTTGTTATTATGTTAGGGATTTCAGAATTATTTTCCACATACTTAATCATTATTAATGCTCCCTAATGTCATTATGAAATACCATAGTTTAGAAAGGTGACAAAACCTGTCAGATCATATCAGTAGAGAAGTGCTGTTCCTGCATTAAATTAATTGATAGGATGGAGATCCATCCTGTGCTGGCTTTATATCAGCTGTGCTACTCACAGTGGACAAGGTTGCTTATTAACAAAGTCAATTCTAAATATTTTTACAGTGCTTAAAATGATGTGGTCAATCACCTGCTATTTCTTTATTTTACAGAATCAACATGTGTGCATTCTATTAAATTAGCATGCAAGGTAATAGATAAGTGAACACCTTTCATAGAGGAGCATTCTAACGTAACATTTGTTCCTATGCAAAAGTGCAAACTTGTAATATAATGTGGGAGATTTAGATACACACTGTCTGGCAAAGATGTTCTGATGACATCTGTCTGCCATTAAAAACAGAGAGGAAGTCTGACCTGGTTCTCCTCTGATATAACTCTTCTCTGTATAACTCTATTATCTGGTTCTTCTCTGGTATGACTCTATCACATTCTGTGGTATTACTTTTGATTTACACCAGCATGATACAGATGAAAATGAGGCAGAAGGCCCCCATCTTCAAAGGCATGCTGATATCCAATTTGATTATATATGTCCAAATAACCAAGGAGTGTCTTTGGATTACTTTGTTCCACAAGACAGAATCATAAAAAATATCTGGAAGGGAACTCAGGAGGTCATTTAGTCCAACCACTGCCCAATGCAGGATCATTCCTACCTAAATCATTTTAAATCCTGTCTAACTATTCTTACAAATTTTGGGAACAAACCCTCAACTACTAAACATTATGTCCAAAGCATCAAGATAGCAGCCTTTAATGTGCCCCAGGTAAAGCAAGAGCACTGTCAGTGCTTGTTACAATATCTTCCTGAATTCACGGCACTGAATACTGCATTCTTAAAGTGAGCTATTGAAAATATTACCAATACTGCTACTTGCTAGTGTTGTCATCTACAGTTGCCACTGATAATCTGCACTGCCAGTCTCCTTATGGTTAGCTGTTTACATAATATTGTTTTTTACAACTTTGTTAGCTCTCCATTTGTATCATATTGGTGATGTGAGATGGGAACAAGTTTTTCAGATCTGATTAGTGGTTGAGAGATGCTACAGTTTTGACTGCCCAACTTGAAACACTTTAAAAACACTTTAAAAGACGCCCCTGGGGGTTACAAGAAATAATGGCCACAAGCTAGCAGAGAGCAGATTTAGATTGGACATTAGGAAGAACTTCCTCACAGTTCGAGTGGCCAAGGTCTGGAACGGGCTCCCAAGGGAGGTGGTGCTCTCCCCTACCCTGGGGGTCTTCAAGAGGAGGTTAGATAGGCTTCTAGCTGGGGTCATCTAAACCCAGCCCTCTTTCCTGCCTATGCAGGGGGTCGGACTCGATGATCTATTGAGGTCCCTTCCGACCCTAACATCTATGAATCTATGACTTAATTGTTTGAAGCACCTTGCTGAGCAACTGCCTGGTGAAAAATTAGAATGCCCATATAAGAACTCCCATATTTCAACTTGTCATGAAATTAAAAATAAAAACCTCTAAACAAACAAATGTTGAAAACACTAACTTTAAATGTCTTCTCAAAGGAAAGTTATAAATAAAAATATATACTTTAAACTGCAAATATCAGGGAGAAATCCTAGTTTTACTGATCAAGGATCCCATCTAGTAGGTTCCACTGAATGATTGTAATGAAGATCACAGATTACTCTGATTGCTAAGTAAGTTGTTCTGGTAGAATGACCTGTCCATTTTTCTATTGAAGAAACTAGTTGCATATAAAGAGGCAGAAAGAGAGAAAGAAACTACAGAAATGAAAGGATGAATGACCATACCAGTAATACTGAATTACTTTGTTATGAAGTGGTTTTAAAAAGAATGAGAAAGAATGTGCTGACTCCAGCTTATTCACAGACTAACAAAGTGAAGATTTTACTGGATGTCTCTCTACAAAGAAAGAAAGAAGTGAAGAATGGTCATGTCCTCATTTTTCTCAACTCAGTCATAATTTCACATATAGGAACTCTTTCAGAATTGCACTGAAGTCAGTGGAAAGACTCCCATTCTGCAACTCTAAATGCTCAGCGTAGATGTATGTTTAGCTGAGAACTGATTAATACTTAAGCATAATACAAATCCTTTCTTAGCTATTGATAAGGGAATAGGAAATGGAAGATATTTAATATTTTTGTTAAATTTTCAAGATCATCTTCTCCCAGTCTCTCTGGAATGGTTTCATTATGATATTAATTTCAGAATATAACGCCCGTCACAAAAAACCTCTATTTTAATCATCTTCAGAAAAACAAAAACAGAAAAAAAACCTTTCTGCTGCTACCGCTGAAATATTGTATCCTAATGTTGTCCCTCACTGCTAGCTTCCTCCAGCTTAAATTTATAGTGAGATAGTTTAATTTAAGAAAAGTAGAAAGTGAAGGGGCCCTAAACTTCAGCCCCTAACATTGTAGCCATCTAAGCTGAAATAAATGAAAAAGAAATATTTATTAAAGTGTTCATTAGTCAGAGACAAGTCCCCTCCTCTCCCCAAAAATAGAAGGAGATACTCTATTTGCTTTTTAACAAGCACATGGCATTATAAACCACCATCCCTCACCTTCAAATTATATGCTACTCTTGTAATATATATTTAAATGTCCATCCATCTAGCCTCCCAAAATTAGCAGAATGGCAGGCAGCTTAATGCCGCTTTTGCTTTCTTCACCTTACTGAAAGAAGGGCTAACAATGGGTTCATAGAGGAGGCAAGATGGAATACTTACATAGTTCCCCACTCTAAATAGGATCTTAATCCAGTTTTGTTCTCTTAGCCCGGTTCCACTAAAGCCATTCTTTAAAAAAGGAAAAAAGGTAACACACAGTCCTAGAGCTGATGGTAAATCCTAAAGAATACACACAAAACTCTGTTACCAGATTTGCTCATAATTTTGGGGTGTGCTCATTTTTTAGGGGTACATTTCTGAGGATCTCTGTAATTCTATCAATGTGCTGCTTGTGTTACTTGTGTTTCTATATGGAGCTGTATCTCTCCCTTCTGCAAGTCCTCACCCCCCATGGAGCTATCTTGCAGGACTGTTTCACTGGGGCTGGGTTCCTCCATCCACTAAATCAGTCACACACACACACACAGTCACACACACAGACAGAGATTAACGTGACACACCTGACCCAGCCGGGTTGATCAGCATGGACAGGCTGACACCCTCATATTCCAGGAATCAGTTCATTAAGATAACAACAAAATGCAGTCAGACACAAGCACACAGGTGAACAGAATCCCTCTGAATCCAGCTGGGTATCCAGTTGACACCCTTATGGGCCAGCATTCAGTTCATTAGGGCAGATCTGAGGCAAACTGGGTCAATCAGCCTGTACAAGCTGATTCCCTTATGCGTCTCAAAACCCCCTGGATGAGCAGACTCCACTATGGTTTTGGGCATTACAGGGATCTTTGGCTTAGATAAAAGAAGCATTGCTGCAGAGCAAATGGGGAGGTCAGGGGGAAGAAAGAGTAGGTGAGGTTCATACAAAAAGTATAACAACCAGCTTGACCATAAAAGTTATTTATTGCCATGTATATGAACTTATGATGATACCAGTAATAATAGCCACACAAGAGAGAGACAACTAAATAGTTACAATATTACATAGTTTTAATTAGGGTTTTGGGGAAGTCTAGCTTGAGTTTGATTAGCAAAAGTCAGGCATAGAAAACTGTGCCTGGAGTAAGAGAATAAAAATCAGGTTCCTAGAGTCAGAGAAAGAGAGAGAGAGAGTGAGTGTGAGTAAGTGAGTTGGGGTCTCACCTCTCAGTGAAGCTTGAACCAGTTGAGATTCCCAGGTGTTTGTTGGAGCTGGCAGACAGGCAGAGTGCTCAGCATGATCAATGGAGAGATTCCAGGCAGAAAAGGAGTGAAACTGGTGCAGCTTTGGATCCAAGCACCAGGACAGATGGTTGAGCTCAGGTAGGGGTTTTTGTAGAGATCTAACAATGTCTCAAGAGAGAACACTAGGTTTGTTTATGGGTAAACAATGGTTCATATGCTGGATAATAGGAACTGATCACTGCTGGCTATAGGTTGCATTACTCTGAGGGAGCTCACAATACAGACAGGAAGATTCAGTGTCTTGGATACCAATAGAGGAGTCATTACTAGAATTGGTCTGATAAATGCTTAGCTGGGTGCATGAGGATGTGGATTGATTAGCATCTGGATTCTCCATCATGCAGTGCTCCCCTGCTTTTCTAATCCCAGATTTCAGTGCAGTCCTTGCCTTGGAATCTCTGTTCTCCATCCTGAATGCTAATGAAGGTGCATGCCTGTCCCATCTCTCATTTAAATGAGTTGTCATCTGGTTCCATCTAGGATGCAAATTAGATGAAGGGAGTTGCTTCACTCTTGTCATCCTTGTCTGGAGGGCTTCAGATGTGTCTCCCAATACATCTTCTTTGTCTTCTGTAAGTCTTTCCTCTAATCAGTTCTTGTTCAGGCAGAGGTGGGGAGGGGGAGAGTTCTTTGTGAGTCAGAAAGGCTGCATACTGTGCCAGGGTTCCCCAAGAACACAGAGCTGAGAGGTAACAAGTTACATAGGTGTCTCTACACACAGAAGTCTCTGGAAGCCTTATTTGAATCTCCTGAGATCTGCTGTTTTGGGGACAGAATTGTTGCTTATTCTGTGCTAGTGTTACAAGGTGTAGGAAGAACAAATCGTTTCTGTGATAGAATAATTTTAGGGAATATTCACAATAGGAATTTCATAAAAATTAAAGGAGTCAGCATTTAACTTGAATTTTTACTTTTTAAATAATCCTAAATGATGTTATATTTTATATTGTATGCATTCATATATGTATGAAATACAGAGCAGTGTATCTTGTCAACAAAACTGTATGTCTGAGTTCCATAATAAATAACTAAGAAGCATAAATTACATGTGTTCGTTAAAATACATTAGATAAAAATATCTATTATTTTTCTGAGCCTGGCCCCTTAAATGAATTTGAATGGCCTGTTCCTGGATAAATATGTAAAAGTTGTACTTGTCTTGGATAACCAGTTCTCCATCTCATAGCAATTGCTAACTGCAATTTTTTGAGTAAATCCAAGTATTGGAAACTTTGTTGATTACCTTTGCTCTCTGCAAAGTCTTAGTAAACATATTGTACACAATAGCGGTTGCCACAGTATATAATTAATATTGCTTTCTCTGTTTTTTGTCTCAACTGATGACAGTACACTGATCAAAACTGAGTAGTCTTCAGAGGCTGGAAAGACCTGCTTTGATGTGGAAAAAATCCGGGGAGGATACAGAAATGGGCCCTGGGATGGAAAGATGTTGCTAACAGATCAAAAGAAACAGGCCCTGTAGAATGCTGGTTGAACAGTAATTGGATGTTTCCTTTTAAAGGGCCTGATTAATGGTAGCAGAACTGTAAATTTACCTTAAAGCTCATTCCTTGTGAGATTTGGTGCTAAAATACATGTTTATATGTATACAGTCTACACAGAGAATCTTAGTTTCAATTATACTGCAACGCTATATAGTGTTATAATTTTACATAGTGCATTGTGTTGTGTTATAAGCAGGGATCCTGGTTTTCTCTGATTAAAAAAAAATCCCAATTTTTGGATAAGAAAAAGTAACCCTAAATCCACATTGTTCCATGATTTAAATGAAACACAACTTATATAGACACACAGTAAAAGCGCTGTTATCTGGCGTCCCCCAGGAATGAGGGATGCCGGATAACAAAATATGCTGGTTAATTGAGTGGCCCCAGCTGCCACTTCTCTCGCCGAGTCCCTCCAGCCCTCCTGCCCTCCAGCGGCTTTGCCACCCCTCCCGTGGGTCCTATGGGCCCTACAGGACAGGGAGGTGGCCCCGCACAGCCCCACACAGCCTGTTATGCCCCCAGGCCATGGGGGCTCGGCAGTGCAGGCTGCTTTGCCCCAGGCTGTGGGGGCTCAGAGAAACCAGAAGTGCCACGGTGGGCACTTCCAGTTTCACATTTCCTTACAAGCCGGCATGCCAGTTAACAGAGCATGCCAGCTTGAAAGGTGCTGGTCACCAGAGAGTTTACTGTGTGTGTGTGTGTGTGTGTGTGTGTGTATGTGTGTGTGTGTGTGTGTGTGTGTGTATACACACACACACATAAACACACACACTAGTGGTGTTTTATTTTAACAATATATCAAATCAATATATATATCTATAGTGGTGTTTCATTTTAATCATGGAACAATGATGATTTAGGGTTACTTTTTTAATCCAAAGATTGGGGATTTTTTAGCAAAGAAAACCAGGATTCCTGTTTATAAGAGTGCAAAAGGCATCACCTAGTCCATTGCTTTGCCCATTGTATTGATTCAGGTAAGGAATGTAGTGAAAATAACAACTACACCCCAGGGACCTATGTGCAGAAAAATTCAAAATTATGAACAGAAACGAAAAATCAGTCATGAAACAGAGATCTGTCATTGCTAATTGAAGGTATATGATCAATTATTGGGTAATTTTTTTTTTTAATGGCTTACAACATAGACAAATGAAAGTGTTTTTTTCAAGTATCAAGACATTTAAAAATATAATAACATAATCTCTATTAGAACCTGAAGACCTCCAGAATAGAATAATCAATATCCTTAAGAACAGGATGTACTTTGCATATCCCTTGCTGTGCTCCTTTACCTTCATGTCCTCCTTACAAGTTTTCCTTACCTTTTTTCCTATGTGTATTAAGTATTTTATACATACACACATATATATGTGCATGCATGTGTGTGTATGTATACATACACGCATGTGTATATGTATGTGTATACATACACATATATACATATACACACGTACATGCACACACATACACAACTATATGTATATATATGCACACATACACATGCACTTTCAAATGCTGTAAGAAAAGTAGTATGGTACCATTTCTATAGTCGTCTCTACTAATATGTGAACCTAGATTGGTAATGTAACTTGGGTACACAGGTGTGTGGAGAATCAGACATTATAGGTGCCAGCAGATGTTGGGAGGGGGGGGTGCTCCAACACACTGTAATTTCAGCGTGTCAGAGCAGCCTTGATTAATTGAGTCTGCTGGAACATACTAATTAGCATGTATCAGTGTCCCCACACTTAAAAATGGGGGTGGGGACATTTTAACTAAAACTCGTTGGGCAAGCTTTAGTTAAAGTGACCCCACCACCATTTTGAAGCTCGGGGATGCTAATAACATGAGACACTGCAAGCAGATTAATTGAGATATTTCAGAGCCACTCTAATTAAAGCACCCACCCCACCCCACCCCCAGAGAATGTATAAAAATGCACTATCAGCTTGTGATGGGTGTGTACACACCTGCCACTGAGCACAACTCCATCAAATAAACCCTATGATGAAGGACTAGGTAGACTGCCAGGGAGGCAGTAGTCTACCTAATAGTCTACCTATTATGATACACACAGAGGTATATATATACAAACAGACAGGTACATACATACATATGTATTCATGCATATCCAAGAATCATTGTCTATAAGGCTTCATAGTGGAATGTACAAAATAGCAGCAAGAGCATCAATGTTGACTGCAAAGCAGTTTTGAAAATCCGTGACGGAGGTGGGAAAACTTCTGCATACGTATTGTTTATTCCAGTTGTGGTCTGGAAACAGGATTTGGCTTTATGACAGTTCTTCTTTAGCAATACTTGCAAAGAGGAAGGTTGAAGATTCTGATTAATGAAATACAATACTACTTGTACATTATATGGTAGGTAACTACTACAAGGATAAAGAAGGTAGTTGTGACAGAGAACTGGAAATGTTGGATGTAACAGAATTTATCAGAACATAACCTGGAATTGCTAAGAGAGAATTCACTCTTTGATCAGGTAATGGAATCTCTATTATTTTAAATGGTAGGTTCTTAATTAATTGAAAATGTATGAGTAGTGTAATGCACAGAACCAGAAGGTCAGCTCCTGTAAGAGTGCATATCCGCTGTATGTGATTAATATTACAATGGTATAACATAACACAATA
Organism: Alligator sinensis; assembly: GCF_000455745.1. Classification (NCBI taxonomy): domain Eukaryota; kingdom Metazoa; phylum Chordata; order Crocodylia; family Alligatoridae; genus Alligator; species Alligator sinensis. The sequence goes on along the minus strand of NW_005842164.1, from coordinate 1,174,022 downwards.
AATGTTTTATTTATTCTATGTTTTTGTGTGTTCTTCTCACTTACCTTCTCTGAGCTTGATCTCACTTCCATTAAAACTAAAAATATAGCTCCACAAACTTCAATGTTCAGAACCTGAATACAAAAAATATAGAATTCAACAATGAATATCTATGTAAACACAATATTTACCTAATGCTTCCTTTGTACAGCAGGTGCTATTGCTACACTATTGAAATTACTTCTCTGGTTTAGTTGTTTTGCATTTCTGTAAGAAATGCAGGATTCATTAGTTCACTACATTCACATTTAATAGTCATGGGAGTTTCTATAATGACGTACCTAATTTTGTTTGATGGTTGATTCATGTCATTCTGCCTGAGCAGAGATATTTAGTTGAAGGAGTGAATCCCAGTCTGGTGCTGGAGTAATTTATGGTGAGGCACTTAAATAAGATTTGGAAACTGATTATACAGTATGAAAATATTTTTATGACAACTGTGATGTGCAAAATGCTTTCTCATAGATTCATCACAATGGCAGGATAGAAAAATGAACCCAGCTTTAATAAATAAATAAATAATTAAATAAAAAGTAAATATTTCATCAACTGCTAGGACACAGAAATGGAGATTCAATCTTTGTTTCAAAAACCACACTTCTACAATTTTATTTATGAGAACCAACAACTCTTAAGTTTTATTACATTTTACTATAATTACCAGAATTGCTATTTATTTAGCTTAGCTCACAGCTTTGAAACAAATTCCAATGTGGATGTTCCTGAGGGAGAATTTTGGTGCTATTATTTTAAATGAATAGTCTCATCTATCTATTCACTGTTCTTCATCACTTTGCTTCTCAGTTTTTCACTGCTTTTTAGATGATGTTCACTTCCCACATGACCCTGAGCAAGTCACTTACTCTGTCTCTGCTTCAGCTCCTCATTTATAAAATATACATAATGATACTTCCTTGCTCCGAAGTGATAAGCTATTTCATGCAGGGAATGTTCCTCACTCCCTTTGTACAGTGCCTCACTCACAGGGTTCTGATTTTAGGTGTTGAAGTTGTTACAAAGCAGAGTAAAACTCACTGAAGTCAGTAGGTTAAACCACCACTCATCATTTAAAATTGTAAAGCAGACAGTAAAGCATATACATTTCCTTAACGCACAGGCAAATCAAGGTGGCTCAGGAATAGTAATGAATTTTTTGAAGGAGTTATGCTGGGTATTGTTTTGTGCATAGATGCATGAACACAAGACACTGAACAGGTAGAGAAACTAAGGATGGGGGAGAGGGGGGCAGCAGCTGTTATTTTTCTACCCCACCCAAGTTAGTGCCCAGAGCTGCTGCCCCAGTCTGCCTTCCTTAGTTATGAAACTGAGGGTATGGGTCATGCTATGGTTTCAGTAGATATTTCATGATACACTCAGGGAATAAGAAAAAAATGACTTTGTGAATGTGGTACCCCACATTTATGGCAATACTTATTATAAAGCATGTGCCTTTTCTATTTTCCATTGAACTTTTCATACTATCTGTCTCAATTTTACATACAAATTTTACCTATCTGACCGAGAACATCTTATTTGTTCTCATAAAACATTCAGTAGCACTGGGTGATCAAATGAATTAAGAATTCTTTTGTCTAGTTTATACCTCTGCTGAGGTGATAAGACTTTGGGGATTTGAGCAGGTTGTTTGAAGCCATGTCAGCTTTCTGTTTTAAGTTTGAGAACCAGTTGGTAAACATGGCACTGTTTATAGTAAGCTGCCCCTAATTACAAAGAATAAAAAACTTAAATAGCTTGGGAGACTGAGGGACAGAAGGAAAAGAAACTCTAACTGATACTTCCATAATATCAACACTTCTTCAGTTCTCTGCAATTCTCTCTTCCTGACCCTGCAGCTAAAGAGTATAAATGTGTTTGTTATGTTGACCCTCAAAAGTGGTCTGGGGACTGTCATGGTGGGTTGTAAGCAGGCATTTCTGGGATTTACTCAAGGTCCTGGGGAGTAACCTGGATCAGAAGGAGTGTGCAGAATCCAAGGGCGCTTGTACACATGACTACGTCAGGTGCCCGCTGAAGGTAGACGTGGCGAGGGGACCAAACCGTTTTTTTTTTGGTTTTTTTTGATGGAGCCTGCCTACCTCTCCTTCAGCTAGGGGACAAGCTGCCAGCAGACTGGGTGGCTCCTGAGCTGCAGGGGGCTCCAGACCTTCCCTCTGAGGTGGCAACACCCCTCAGGGACACCTGGGCAGGCTGCTAATGGGCCAGGTGCTGCCCCAGATTGAGGTTGGGGAAAAGTTGGATTGGGCCAAGTGCTGTCTCTGAGCTGGGGCAGCACCTAGCCTGATAGCAGCCCACCAAGGCAACCCCAAGGGGCATCACCACTATGGAGGGAAGGACTGGAGCCCCCCATAACTCAGGAGCTGCTTGGCCCACCAGCAGCTCACCCCCCACCTGTAGGCAGGATCTGTCAAAAATAAATAAATAAATAAATAAATAAAGGATCAGGCCCCTCACTATAACAGTGATGGAAAAATAAAACCCCAACATTGAAATGGTGAGCCCCTGTCATATGTACAAGTGACCCAAGTATTGGTAAGCCACAATCCAGGACAACAGTCCAAAGAGCCATATTAGAGAGCTGGAGTGTCAGGAGAACGGTAGGGTTAGAAAGCAAGCCATTCTGAGTAGCCAAGAGATAAAGCTGGAATTAGGTTGAGGAGAAGATTGGGTTAGGAAGCCAGAGCATCAAGACAAACATGTAATGTGGAGGTGAGCTCAGTTGGGTAGCCAAGGGATCATTCCAAGAGCTAGTAGAAGCATGATTATTGAGGCTATGGCCTGACAGGAATGAAGGTAATTTAAGTTTGATAAGCCTACTCCAATGAAATCATATATTCTAAAGAAGTGTTAGTAGAAAACCTTAATAAAAATCTTAGTAATGGAATACAGAAAATAAATAAATGTAATAAAAATACATGCGAAGACAGGCTATATTCTGCCTTCATACAATTAGGACACTCTAGCATAAAAATGGACCATATATTTGAAAGAAAAAAAACCAAATTCCTTGCAATAACCTGCTAAAATACAAAAAGAAGCCTCCCTGGGACCAAACACCCTTGGTGATCACATAATACCCCACACTGGAACTGATTAGAAGAATTATCAAACAGCTACAGCCTATACTTGACAAAAATCAGACTTTGAGAGAAATATTTTCATCTCCTCTTTAAACCTCATCAAACTGATCCTTAGATGCAAATTTACCACTGCTTAACAGTTGATTTAGCAAGAGGTGTTTAATCTGTCAGCTCATCTCCATAGCTATTTGCTACTACAACATCCTACAGCCCTACAATTGTCCCATCAGAATCCATAGATTCCAAAATCTTGTTCCCAAAATGTGATATACCTAACTGAATGCACCAATTGTCTAATTTAAGAAATACTGAATGCCAAACCAGAATGAGCCTCTTGGAAGGCGGATGTTCAAACACACAACTGAACAATGTGTAGATTAGTATGTTACTGAACTAAAGAGACTGAGTAAGAACTGTGCTTTTGGGAACTTGGCAACATTTCTAATTAGATATAGAATTATTGTGATAGTTTAGACTCTGCTAAACAAGAAAAGCTATTGTATGAGGGACACTTATCCCTAAAAAAAAACTATCTGAATGTACTGAGCAGCAGAAAGTCTGAAGGCCCAGGCTGCAGAGCTGAATGCTCCAAAAGGGTTGTCCATACAATAAGCATGAAAATATGTTGCCAGAAGAGTGGAATTTTCCATGTGCAAGGACCATGCTAAGCGGGTGAGGAAATAGGGCTAACTTGTGCCAAGTATGGAAGGCAACATGGGCCCAAACATTGTGCTGCATTTGGAAAACAATATTTAATCTGTAATGAGGAAAACTTGGCCAAGTGTTGCAGATCCCAAACACAACCCCACAAGTGCATATAGCTGAGAACAACCCAGAGGAATTTTATATAGATATGGTATAATCAAGCAAAAGCAATTAGACAGACTGGATTTTGCCAGTGGAAGTGAAAGGAACAATAGTTTCATTTCAACAGATACTGGACCTCAGTTTAATGTGATTCAGTGGTAGAATCCTTATCTGCCCTGCAGGAGACTTAGTTTTGAATCCTGGACGTACACATAAGTACAACCGTAAAGGTACCAAACATCTGGACTCGGTCTGGCATTTATATTCTGTCTCAACAGTCTAAAGAGGAACTAAAAAGTCTGGGCAGCACCAGTTACTCCATACTTCTGCCTAGGCATACATGTCAAAGGTCCTGCTGATCCCTCATGCATTCATCATGGTCCAAAAGAATCAACAGTTGCCTACTAAATATTGAAAATTAAAATTGAAACCAAAAGCTAGTCTAAAATCATCCAAATAACTGGCTATTCATCAAGAAATATATATTAGTGAAAGGGAAAAGCATTGCCAGCCTCCAATATAGAGTGCACAAAATCTCATTCATTGTGGTCCCTTGGGAGGTGACAACAATTTTAGGTCTGGCAGCTTGTAAATCTAGTTAAGTGCGTACTTACAGTACAAAAAAATCACAACTTGCATGCCTCTTGATGATCCTTTTGGCTGTCAGAGCCCAAATCAGGTCATTCACTTTACAAAGAAACCAGTTGCTCCATAACACAGGAAAAAATTATGTATGTCCTTATGGGAAGAAATGGGCCTATGGATACAAATGCAAATGACTTCGTGTAGAAAAATAAAATCAGTCTCAGTGGTTTGTAGCTAATGAACTTTGTGCTATGTGCAGAAGCATAGCTGCCAAAAGTAAAAGTCACTTGGAACCCAGTATAAGGACTGAAGTCTGTCAAGACTTGGAGGGGAAGCTTCCCAGGAAAAAAAACAAAGAAACAAAATGAAAACAGCTAAATTGGGTTTGATACTTTGGCTGTTTGGGAAAAAATATAAAACCTCTTGAAAGACTCATAGGCCAAGTACGGACATTATACATAAACTGCTACAGGTGACCAAAAACTGATCTAAACCCATAACAGTACAGAAGTGCAGTGCACATAGTCCAGTTTTAAAATGACTGAACTTATTCTAAGATAGACCTGGATGGATGCAGTGTCAGACTTAAGTGATTTAGGTTAAACTAGTCTCTTGAACTTCTGTACCAGATTCTCTCCCTTGTCAAGTTAGGTTGCAATCTGCTGGCATCCCAAGTGCCTTTGTAGGCCCTTACTTCCCCCTCCCCATGTGGAGACTCACTGGAACTTGGCTGCACTTAGATGCTCCAAGCTGTCAGCTGCAGGCAGGGGGTAAAGGGCAGGGTGTGGAGGGGCAATAAAGGTAGCATCAGTAGTTCAGGAATTTTCTTTCATTATACATTGTCCCTAGGTTGTGGGAGGAGGGGAGGAGGGGAAGGATGCTCCACAGAAAGAAGGATGAGGCCTTTCAGAACTTCGGCAAACTGCAGGCTGAGTTGGAATACAGATAGCCCAGATCTGATTAAAATTCATTTGTCAACAGCACAAAATGCCAAAAAATGTCAGCAGCAGGAGGTGTCCGGCCTGATTCCTGCAATCACAATTCCTGCAATTGTGCCAGGTGCTTGCTGCCACTTCCTGAAGTTTAGCAGAGTTCTGAGGGGCCCAAACCTTCCTTCTGCAGAGTGCCCCTTTCCCTACTTCATGGTCTGGGTGCTTCCTGCAAGGGGTCTGGGGGAGGGCTCTGGTCCTGCTCCCTGGGGTTGCACCAACTTGCACAGAGCTGGAGCTGGGCATGACCAAGCAGGCACAAGCAGAAAGCTTGGCACCATCTGTTAGCCGGGCCAGGCAGCAGGGGTGGGGATCAGCCTCAACCCCAGCCTGAGCCAGGACACCTGCAGGGGGTTACATGGTGGGGGATTCTCCTCCATCACTGCCCAGCATGGCTGGCCAGCATGGCTCCTCTCCCCAGCCATGCCACCCACTGGCTGTCCAGGGGATGAAGGGCGCTTAGACCTCTGCTGCATGGACTTGCTGCCCCGCCCCCGAGCCAGAGCCAGCACAGCTAGGGAAATCGGGCAACTAGGTCTCTCCCCACCCTTCCACTGTCTGCCCCAGATGGCCAACATAACACATCTCCACAGACCATCAGTCAGTTATCAGTCATTTTCCAACAGCTTGTAGTGCCCACAACCTGGCTGGCAGGCTGCATGCCCCCAACCCCCACCCCCAATGAAACTGTAAATGTCTGTTTTGTTCACTTCCAACCTAGGGCACTTAAAGTGCAAAACTTAAACCATTTCCTCCTCAGGATTTTTGAACCTCTGTACTTAGCCAATAGACATACAGACTTGTTAAAAGAGCTGCTGAAAAGTGGGAATAGGAAAGTAAGCAGAAAAGGCTCACTCCAGAGTAAAGTGCTAATAACCTCTCCTCTGCAAATAGTTGTTCTTTTTTGGTGTTACTTGACTTTTATATTAATTGTTGGGAGGGAGATATAATTATATAAGTTATGATTTAGAGATGTGCCCTAATGTACAGGAAGTTGGTAATTGAGACACAATCTCTTAGTTAAATAGCTATCAGTTAGTTAAAACCAGACAGGGTCAACAGAGGTTGCACACTGCTCCATAATTAAAATTTCTTATTCTTCTCATTTTTCATAGTTTCATAGTTGGTAGGGTCGGACGGGACCTGAGCAAAACATCAAGTCTGACCCCCTGCCATGGGCAGGAAAGGATTCTGGGGTCAAATGACACTGGCAAGGTGTCTATCTAGCCTCCTTTTGAAGACCCCTAGGGTAGGAGCGAGCACCACTTCCCTTGAAAGTTGGTTCCAGATCCTAGCCGCCCTGACTGTGAAGTAGTGCCTCCTGATATCTAGCCTGAATCTACTCTCAGTCAACTTATGGCCATTATTCCTTGTTACTCTCAGTAGTGCTCGGGGGAACAGGGACTTTCCCATTGCCTGCTGATCTCCCTTGGCCATTTTATAGATGGCTACCAGATTCCCTCTCAGCCTTCTCTTGTGGAGGCTGAACAGGGTCAGGTCTGTTAGCCGCTCCTTGTAAGGCCTGCCCTGCTGCCCCCGGATCATTGAAGTGGCCTTCCTCTGGACCCTCTCCATGTTTTCCACATCCCTCCTGAAGTGCGGTGCCCAGAACTGGATGCAGTACTTCAACTGCAGCCTGACCATTGTCACATAGAGGGGGAGGATCATCTCCTGGGATCTGCTCATGATGCATCTGTGGATGCATGACAAGCAGCGGTTAGCCTTCCTGACTGCATCCCCACATTGGTGGCCCATGTTCATCTTGGAGTCTATAATGACTCCAAGATCCTTTTCTGCCTCTGTGCTGATGAGAGGGGAGTTCCCCAGCCTGTAGGTATGCTGCTGGTTCTTTCTCCCTAGGTGTAGTACCTTGTACCTGTCATTATTGAATCCCATTTTTTTCTCATCTGCCCACCCCTGTTACCTGTCCAGATCCAATTGCAGCCTGTCCCTCCCTTCTAGGGTGCCCACTTCTCCCCACATCTTAGTGTCATCTGTGAATTTGAACAAAGTGCTTTTCACCCCCTCATCCAAGTCGCTGATGAAGATGTTGAACAATGTGGGCCTGAGGACCAAGCCCTGGGGGACCCCACTGCCCATATCCCTCTAGGTCGAAAATGACCTGTCCACCACCACTCTTTGGGCGTGGCCCTCCAGCCAATTTGTGACCCATCTGACTGTGTAGGCATCAACACCACAATCTCCTAATTTTTTTTTACGAGAATGGGGTGAGAGACAGTGTCAAAGGCCTTCCTAAAATCCAGAAAGATTATGTCTACCATGGCACCTGTGTTCAAGGATTTTGTGACCTAGTCATAGAAGACCACAAGGTTGGTATGATAGGACCTGCCTCTAATGAACCCATGTTAGTTACCCCTAAGCATACACTCCCCTGATTTCCCTTCATAGATGTGCACCTGGATAATTTTCTCAAAGAGCTTTCCCAGGACCGAGGTAAGACTAACAGGCCTATAATTTCCTGGGTCCTCCTTCCTCCCTTTTTTGAAAATGGGGACCATATTGGCCTTTTCCAGTCCTTTGGCACCTCGCCAGAGCACCTTGAGTGCTCGTAAAGCTGTGCCAGGGGTCCCACAATGACCTTTGCTAATTCCCTTAGCACTTTGGGGTGGAGATCGTCAGTACCTGCTGATTTGAACATGTCCAGTCCCTCCAGAAGTTTCCTGACTAGGTCCTCACTGACCCTGGGCCTGGCTGCATCTCCACTGGGACCATCAGGGATCCCGATGCGGGGGATGACCTGGTCCCTGCTCAGAAAAATGGAGGCACAGACATTTTTAAATAGGTTAGCTTTGTCATCTGGTCAGACCACCAGATTTCCAAGCGTGTCCTGCAGAGGCCCTATGTTACCTGGAACCTTCTTTTTACCCGCTATGTATTTAAAAAAGGATTTCTTGTTATCCTTGATCTGGGTTGCTAGTCCCAGTTCCATCTCCGCCTTGGCCTGCCTAACAGTCCCCCTACAATCCTGAGCAATGCTGGTATAGTCCTCCCTGGTGATGGCCCCTCTCTTCCATTGAGTGTACACCTCCTTCTTAGCTTTGAGACATTTCTGGATGCTTTTGGTGAGCCATGGGGGCTTTTGAGCACTCTTGCCCCATTTGATCCGTGCTGGGATTGCCACCCTTTGAGCTTGGAGGATCGTCTTTTTCAGGAACAACCACTCTTCTTGGACTCCCAACTCCCCACCCCTCCGGGACCTCAGTGCCTCCCTGACTAGTCTCCTTAGCTCAATGAAATCTGCCCTTCTGAAGTACAGGGCTGCTGTCTTACTGCAGGATTTTTTCATCCAGCGCTGGATGGTGAATTCCAGTAGGCGATGATCGCTATCGCCCAGGTGATCGAGCACCCACAGTCCCCTCACCAGGTCATCACTTGTAGCCAGGACCAGTTCTAACAAGGCATTTCCCCTGGTGGGACTGTGCACCTCCCAGGTTAGATGGAGGTCCTGTAACATGGCTAGGAACCTACGTGAGCAGTCAGACCTGGCTGGCTGCTCTTCCCAGCAAATGTCTGGATAGTTTAGGTCACCCATGATGACCACATCCTTTGACTTAACTGCCTCCGTGAGGTGACCTGAGAATTTCTGGTCTAGCTCTTCTACCTGGTTGGGTGGTCTGTACTAGACCCCCCACTGTTAAGTCCTTTTCCCCCTGACCCCCTTGTATTCTGACCCAGAGCACTTCTGACTGCCCTTCCTCTTGACCCAGTGCTGCTCATTGAGGATGTGAATTGTTCTTTGATATAGAGTGCCACCCCCCCTCCTTTCCTCCCTGTTCTTTCCCTCCTGTACAGCCTATAGCCCTTGATGTTCACCGCCCAGTCGTGCGTTGGATCCCACCACGTTTCGGTGAGTGGGATCCATTATATGCCCGTGTTTATCCAGTGATCACTAAAATATTTATATTTGGTGTTTTGCATGTGAATAAGAATGGTTTGCTCTGAATATTTAGAAACAGATGGACAAGAAATAACTACGTTCAATGTCAACTCTAAGACTTATATTGTTCTAAATTGTTTTAATTGTTGTTTTGTTTTGTTTTTATATAATATCTGTCTTGTCATTGGGGGGGGGGGGTTGTTGAATTAGTCATTTAATTCCAAAATATCTGGGCTTCAATAGAAATGTCCACAGACCTATTTATTTCAGTTAATATTTTAGATACAAAGTTTCATTTTTTATACCATTGCTATACATTTTTTTTTTCAGTTAAGAGGTCTGCATTTTTTATTTTTCTCATTTCATAAGGTATACTCAGAAATGTAGCATAAAAACAAAACAAAACAATTACCTCAGGGTTGTTTTTGCTTGTGGATTGGAAACTGGCTAATGTGGTCCCTATTTTTAAGAAGGGGAGTAAGGAGGACCCAAGTAATTATAGGCCTGTAAGCCTATAGGCCTGTAAGCAAATACTAGCTGCTTTGCTCATGCCTAGTGTGTTATAGCACATCATTATGATGAAGTAGCTTACGGTGCAGTGCAGGCAGTTAATGCACCATTCTTTAGTACTTCCAAAAAGAAGTACTAAAGCATGGAGCAGTAACAAGGATGCTGTAGGTCAATGTGTAGATGCACCCATGGGCACAAGACTCAGATGGCTTGATATCTCTTTGATTATAATACTATTTGTTCATATGGAAGTCTTTGTATTGAATGATTATTTAAATCTTGTTAGTAAGCTGTTAGATGTTTTATGGGGTCTGCTGGTATCATATTTCTCCTGTACTTACTCACTAATTCAGGTAATATAAGTCCATGTTGTCCTATGGCCCATAATTTTTAGCATACCTACATTTTTAAAAGAAATTACAAATGCAGATTTTGAAAGGAAAACACAATTTCTATTTCCATAAGTATAACATAAATTGTTAAGTTTCCTCTTACTGGACACCTAGTAAAATATCCCCATAATGAACTGTGTTCAAATAAATATGATTATATCTGATGGCTATGATCCTTGTTCTCTAGCAATTCTCTTCTCTAAATAACAAATCGATGTGGAGTTTGACAAATAAAACTTACAGGCTGAGTTGGAATAGAGATAGCCCAGATCTGATTAAAATTCATTTGTCAAAAGCACAAAATGCCAAAAAATGTCAGTAAAGGAAGCACAGGCAATTTAGCATTCTAAAAACTACATATCCTCTCAGTTCTTCACTAGCAGTATATAATTTTATACAGCAATCTGATTAGCTACACCAAACTCTGTAATCCAAATACTGGATCCAAATATTATAAAGCACTTCCACCCTTAACTGATTGTAAAAAGAACTCTGCAGGGAGGAGAGGAAGGGAAGGTAAGCCAACACTGGGTAGGTGAATTACACTACAATTGTTGATAAAGTGTAAAGTATCCATACCCACTGAAATTCAAGAATATCTGAAAAATATTCAAGATACCACAAGAAAATAAATCTGTGAACCTCTGGGTTTATAAAAGAAAATGCTGGGAAATTTGGATCACTGCTAACTTACATGACCAATGCCTGTTTCAAATAAGCAAATCTGACAACTTCCCTGAGAAACAGTCTAACACCTCCACAAAGTTAAAATCAGAACATATTTCTATGTGTCCCCATCGCCATCTTCCAGTTAATAATCAAAACCATTAAGACAGCCAAGCTTCAACATATGATATTGATGACAATGTAATTGGTCTTCACAGTGGGTACAATAAGAAGATAGCATTAGAAGCCTCAAAAGACATAGGCTTACACCAATTAAAATAGGCCATTACACAGTAATCATATAACCTGGATTGCAGTACAATCTCTTCACATGATGTTTTAATCTATTTTAGTAAGAGGTGAAAGAAGAGCTATTTAAGACAAAGAGCAATATTGGTATATGAATACATAAGCTATTTCCATGAATAAGCTAGAAATAAGCAAGTTTGAAGATGACACCAAGTGGAGTAGCAGGTATTCTGGAGGGTAAAGATAGTATTCAGAGAGACCTAGACAAATTGGAGCATTGGACCAAAAGAAACCTCATGAAGTTCACTAAGGGCAAGTGCAATGTTCTGCACTTAGAATGGGACAATTCCCATGCACTGGTATAGATGGGGCACTGACTAGCTAAGCAGCAGCTCTGAAGAAAAAGACCTGGGGGTTACTGTGGACAATAAAATGAATATGAGTCAAGATTGTGCCCTTCTTGCAAGTAAGGCTAACAGAATACTGGGAGACATTAGTAGGAATGTTGCCAGCAAATTGAGGGAAGTGATTATCTCCCCATATCTGGCACTGGTGTTGCTACAGCTGGAGTACTGCATTCAGCTTTGGGTCTCCTCACTATAGAAAGGATGTGGATAAATCAGAGAGAGTCCAGCAGAGAACAATGAAAATGGGGTGGTGGGGGGAGAGACGGCCAAAAAAAAACAAAGAAGGGGGGGGGGGGGGGGGGGGGGAATGGTGAGGAACATAATTTCCGAGGAGAGGCTGGCTTATTGGCTTATTTAGTCTGGAAAAAAGACTGAGGCAGGATTTAATAACAACCTTCAGCTACATGAAGAGTGGTTCTGTGACAGGTGACAGAATAGGAAGGAATGGCTTCAAGGTGCACCAAGAGAAGTATAGGTTAGATATTAGGGAAAAAAATCTTACTAGGAGGGTAGTAAAGCACTGGAACAGGTTACACAGAGAGATGGTGGAAGCTCCATCCTTGGAGGTTTTTAAGACAAAGCCTTGATTGAGATGATATAGTTTGGGATGGTTTTGCTTTGAGCAGGGGGTTGGTCTAGATGACCTCCTAAGGTTCTTACCAATACTCATTTTCTGTTATTCTATGAGAAGATTTCTAATCAGAGTAATGTCATTCTGAAAGAGCCTTCCAATAGCAAAACACTATTTTGAAGATAGTATTTGATGAAGAGTTTGTAAACAGGATTGTATTCAGAGGCAGGCTGTGATAGCAAAGGAATATGATAGGAATGAATTAAATGGCCCAATAAGTCCATCACAAACCTATGTTTCTAAGGACAGAAAAAGTCTGAGAAGTCTTTTATAAATATCAGCCTACTGATGCAATTTATCCGGGAATTGTTTAGATACTATTCTGATAGTCACTATAGAAACTGTAACATTCATTTTACCTTTTAGATTTTAGTTCAACAAAGTATATAAGTAGGTATCTAACCTTAAGCAAAGTTTGACTACAATTCAGGTATTTGTATATTCAGACTTGAGTATGAGCTTAATTGACTTCAGGAATTGGGGCCTAAGAACAAAAGTGTGAAACAAAGGAAAGCCAGCCACCTGAATGGACAGTATCCAGCTATCAACTTTGTTCGAATAGGACCCCATTCAATCTCTATTACAGGGAAAAATGGGACCGAGTCCTTTATGAAGAACCAGAAAACCTGGAAGCCATGCCCCTGAGAGCAGTATAATGTATAAAGAGCCCCAGCAACCAGGGGACAGAAAGGCTGTGACTGAGGAGAGGGTAGGACCTCTTAGGGAGTGTCTACACATGCACATTTACTATGCAGCAATTTGTGCTACTGCTCAGTAACCAAAAATTACTGTGCAGTTCAGGTGTTGCGTGCCTGTACTGCACAGTCACTATGACAATTTATGCTGCCTTGGGTATTAATTTAAATCTGCATCACGGAGGTATCAAATTTACCTCTGATTAGTTACTGTGCAGTAATGTACCTGTAGATGCTTTACTGCACAGTAACACTGTGTGTGAACTGACTCTAAAAGAAAGCAAAGCATAGTCCTCTGACATCCCAGTTTTCTCTCCCTCCACTCCCTCCCCAGAGGAGACATGTGTCCATCACTGAACTCTGCTGCTGTAGCTAAAAAGGGAGAAGAACATTCCCTTTCACAATCCCACAGTGTGCTGCAGGGAGACACAGGCTATCCCTGAGAGAGGCTGCCTTGTGAACTGTTGCCATCTGTCTCTGGACAGAATAAGGAACCCTGCGGAATACACTGAGATTTTCATGAAATTTTAATTTAAGGGTAGGTATAGACATTCAAAAAATGCAAGGCAGATTCAAATTAACTTATGCAGGTTACTCTAAGTAGACTAGGTTAGTATGGGAGTGAAGAGAATGCAAGTTCCCCTTTGGTGGGGGACAGTCACACACAGGGTGCCTGTATTGGTTGAGGACAGCAGTTTGGGAGTGCTCCTGCATACCTTCCAGTGTGCTAGAGACTGCCAAGGGCAGCCAAATATACCTGTGTGGTGGGTTACCCCTGATTGACTGCTGGGCATACCCCTGCAGTCCTTGGTGTCATCTTCAGGGATGGGAGTAGAAGGGGACTGAGGTTTCTGTTGCATGGACCTGGCTCTGGCTGTCAAACTACCGCAGAATCTCTCCCCAGTCCTGTACCATGTGTCCAGCTAGGTCTCAGCCACAAGTAGTCTCAGGATGGCTTAGAATAAAAACCAGACAGGTTTATATAGACAGACAGTAAAGACATTATAGAGACAGAGGGTAAAGACAACTTCCTAAAAACCCCGCAGCTCCCATGGTCTAGTTCCAGAATCATCCTGTGGGGCAAATAGCTTAACTTCCATCTAGCTGTGAAGTACTAAGTGCTATTGCTACAACAATACTGCTGCTTTACCACTGATAGAAGCAAAAGAAAGTCTTTGCGTGAAGTCCTTTCTTAGTTGTATTTCTTTATTTTTTGGTAAGTATTCTTCAACTGGCAGTCATCGCCATACCCTCTCTTTGATATTGAATTAAATGATTAATACAGATGACACTTAAGGAATCATGGTTGACCTCTAAGCTAACTCCTCCTGAAATAAATGGGACAGTTCATAGCACCAAGGAACAAAATTGGGCTCCCTGGAAACTGAGACAGCCAAAGTTGAAACACTTGGAATGATTATAAATTTGAAGGGTTTTGTTCCTACAGTCATTAGAGCTGGAGACAAAATTTTAATACAATATTTCTGAAGAATAGCAGAGAGGTCCAACATCTCTAAGCGACTCCTTCAATGATATATCCAACACTTAAAGAATAATTTAAAAAATTGTTGCCTAGAAAAATTGGCTTCTTTTAATTAGAAAACTGCAAAACAAAGCAGAACAACTCCTAAAAATCTTGATGGTAATATGCAAAGTAGGTAAGCTTTTGCTGTTACGGTTCAAGACTCGTTAGTATTAAACTTCAAGAAAATCAGAAAACTATGTCAACTCTATCTTTCTCACTATAATATTCTGAATAATAATGGAAACCTTCTGAATTTACTTACAAGTTTTTTGCTCAGTACGTGACTGAACATGAACAATACTGTGAGCTGATTTCATTATCAAGTTTTAGATTAAGTAAAAAAATCTTAAAGTCACAGCAAATTAAAAATAGCACCAAATCATCAGAGATTATATCATTGTACCTAAATAATATGAAGGGCTTGAGGCCATTTCAGGTACTTTACCCATGTAATATACACCTTTCCTTACTTAAATCGGTTTTGTCTCAAGATAATCACATATGGTGATTAGTAATGGTTCTGTACATTTGTTTCAACAGAAAAAAAAATCTTAAAACTTGAAAATTAAAATATGCAAAGAAAAATTAACTTTCATTAAAAAATTTAAAACAGAAGTTTAAATGAAAGAAGAAAGTTGATATTGAATACGCTTTGGATTTAAATTATTATTTTTCTTTAGAAATTGGTCAGAATCAATAAATCACATATAAACAGTGTTATTTCTCATTAAAAAAAAAAAAAAAAAAGCTTTGTTGATTTTCTTGATAAGCTTTAATATAGAAGGAGTAAGAAACCACCACCATATTGTTCCAAAAGAAAAGGAGAAATTGCCTGGCACGGCTTTGCCTCATGTTCTTCAGCAGATTAAATCATTAATGTGCAATCATGGAATAATTTTCTTTTTAGCCTAGTAATAGAATTTACAAAAGAACATAATCTTTTAATTTATTAATTTAATTTATTTGCAAATATAGGACTGCTCTTAAATGTATTTTCTCCCGTGTTTTGTCCAGTCCATTTCCACATATCCCAAGAAGTAAGACTCTTCTTATTTGTCCTGATCCCATGGCAGTGTTATTAAATTTCAAGCTGTTTTCCTTACAGCTTCTGGACGCACTGGGTAGCGGGAGTATCTCAATTTTTGTTTGCATATATGCAACTTTTGTTTGCATATATGGTAACTGCAGGGAAAAGAAAGCTTGGAAAGTGACCCCAACATTTTCCTCAAAACCTGGGAAATGAATAAAAAGAATGTTCAATATAGTGATGTAAACCACAAAACAAAACAAAAAACCTCATGTTTTGTTGGGCAGGGTCTGAGTCATGATTGAATACTTCGAGCATGGAGCGTTACCATTGTCAAAAAGAATGATGATATCCAGAAAAAAACCTGTTCAACATGTTAATTTATTTCCCTTTGCACCTTTTATCTTTATTAATATTTAATATGAACGTGTCTATTTAACTAAATTCAACTAGACAGTTCTGTTTTTCAGCAGTCAGTAATACAAAATGTTTATAGGTTCTGGCCCTATGTTTGGAATTACATAGTGAAGAATGACAGTATTGAAAAACTTTTGAGAGGAAAATTGTTGAGAGGAGGTTTAAGTCAGTCATTCTAAACTATTTTGGGGCTGCAAACCTTGTTGCCTCATTTTGTCAGTTTATTTATCAATTTATTTTACTTTTTTTAGTTGTACATAACATTTTGAAGACAAAAACATGCCAGGAAAAAATGGATATATATAATCACTTTCAGTCTATTCTGTTTACAATTCAATCAATGGAAATACTACTCTGTACAGATTTGAAGTAGGACTTTGAAATATTTCAGACTCATAGTACTATGCACAGAACTATCTATTTCTTTCCCAGTTTTATCCAGAATCTCTCCCCTTCTTTCAGTTGGCTAGTGCATTTTTTGCTCATCTATAGTCTTTCATCTTTTATTACTTGATCCTTCCTCCTGGTCATCCATCTACCATACTGTATGGTGCAAACAAGATTAGACCTTATGTCAATCACAGCTGTACAGTGTTAGCACTTCCCAC
This sequence comes from Alligator sinensis, assembly GCF_000455745.1. Lineage (NCBI taxonomy): Eukaryota > Metazoa > Chordata > Crocodylia > Alligatoridae > Alligator > Alligator sinensis. The sequence continues at coordinate 1,157,479 of NW_005842164.1, read as the reverse complement.
CTACTTTAACTGTATCCATTTCTATTATTCTCTGACTTGAGCCCAGTTACCCAATTAAGAATTTCATCAAAAAATCTCACTTTCTAACCTTTAACTCCAATTTGGTTTATACATGGCTTTGTATCATATGATTTACTGAAGTCTAAGTTGATTGTGTTTACTTCGTTGCTGTTGTCAGTTCTCATTGTCATTTCCCTGAGAAAATTAATCAAATTAGTGATTCATGACCTTCTCTTTATAAATCAGATGTGACAAGCTGGCATTTCTTGGCCCTACTGTCTCTGGCCAAAAAAGTCTTCTTCTTTGGTCTCATCACTCAGTCTGATATCTTCAAGTATATAGAATTCTGCTTTTTCTCTAGATTATTTTAGTCTTTCTCTGCCTCTTCTAACAATAACTGCACGTATTTAAATGAGAAATAGAGGAGAAAATACTTCTTCATCCTTATATATTTGTCATCTGTGGAGGAGTAAATATAGATGGTACCATACATATGTTATAGTGATATTTTGAAATCAAACAATGCAAAATTGTAGCTTTTTCTTTATTCAATCAACTTTCCTTTTCAAAAGTGGTAAGTGGAATGTACACCATTGACACTTTCTATGCTGTGATATTTTCAACTGTAATCAGTGATTTGTTCATTTGTTTTCCCTCCCTCATTTATGGAAGAAATGCATCCATGCCTGATATAATTTCATGTTTCCCTGCTTAATACCAAGGCAGAGTATCTTTCAATTCCTACCCGCCACCCATATTTCCTCTGTTTCTTGTGGTATGAAGCTCATCAGCACAAGTTCTTTGTCCTCTATAAGAATTTTAGAGGTACTGCAGTAGTGAATATGCTCTATCCTAGATTTTTGTGTTGGAGCAGCCTACATATATAAGGTCATAAGACATAAGACTCTATCACCTGTATATGCACATTTATTTGAAGAAATCTTGTATTTGTTGTCATATCTCATTATTTATAAACTTGTCTTGCTTAATAATTGCTTTTCAAAAAATAGTAGTTGTAGTAATAATATTATTGATGCACTTCTGTTACCATGCTTTACTTGCTGAATATATGCAACATTCTGATTAAGTCACTCCAAATAAAAATGTGCGGCTAATATTTGAATAAGGGGCACTATCTTTTAGTGGTATAGACTAGAGCAGCTTCCATATGAGGAGAGACTAAAGAGGCTAGGTCTATTCAGTTTAGAAAAGAGATGTTTGAGGGGGGATATGATAGGGTTTATAAAATACTAAATAGTGAAGAGAAAGTAAATAGGGTTTTAATATTTACTATCACAATACACGAACTAGGGGTTATAACCTTAAACTAGTACATAAAAAGTGTAGAACTAACAAAAGGAAGTTCTTTTTTCTCACAACCCATACTTAAAATATGGAACCTTGCCACAAAATGGAATGGAAGCTGACAGTTTAACCAGATTCAAAAAAGCAATTGGACAAATTTTGGGGGGGGGAAATGCTTCAGTAGCTACTGAGTATGGGGGTTAGGGGTACAGCCTCTGACTCAGAGCTGCCTAGACCTTAAATCTTGGAAGCTTCAAGTGGGTGAGGAACAGTGCAAAAAAACCCTGATCAACCCTCCCTCTTTCAGCATCTACTCTCTGCTACTATGTCTACATTCCTATACCTGAACTTTAATGGGTGTCACTAAAAAATGTTCCTTAGTTAATGCGCATTAAGACAGGTTAATGTGCATTTTTCTAGTATTTGACAATAGTTTACATGACCATGGAGGCTGCTCCAACATACTGGTATTCCAGCATGTCAGAACAGACTCAACCAAGCCCTACGAGGAGAGACTAGAGAAACTGAACCTTTTCAGCCTTCGCAAGAGAAGGTTGAGAGGCGACCTTGTGGCTGCCTATAAGTTCATCACGGGGGCACAGAAGGGAATAGGGGAGGATTTATTCACCAAGGCACCCCCGGGGGTTACAAGAAATAATGGCCACAAGCTAGCAGAGAGCAGATTTAGATTGGACATTAGGAAGAACTTCTTCACAGTTCGAGTGGCCAAGGTCTGGAACGGGCTCCCAAGGGAGGTGGTGCTCTCCCCTACCCTGGGGGTCTTCAAGAGGAGGTTAGATAAGCATCTAGCTGGGGTCATTCTTTCCTGCTTATGCAGGGGGTCGGACTCGATGATCTATTGAGGTCCCTTCCGACCCTAGCATCTATGAATTAATTGAGTCTGCTGAAGCATTGCCATGCTCCAGCAGCCTCCCATGTTTTGTGTATCAGTGTTGCTGTGCCTAAAAATGGTGGCAGGGGCCATTTTGAAGACATGGTAGCTCTTTAATTAGAGCGGCTCTTGGAGCTACTCTAATTAAAACACTAGTCTCCCTCCACCTGCATGCATAAAAGTGCCCAGAGGTACTAGATTTATTGTGCATTAACTAAATCATGTTACTGCACATGTAGACACACCAGAGACACAGAGCAGTGGTCAAGATTGGCCTCTGGCCTGGCCCAGTAAATGGGAATTCTTTTGTACTTATGACATTTTACTAGGCTTTCAGATAGTACTCTGAACTGAACTTTTTGCTAACATTTTAAGGTAGCAAACATTTTGGAACCTATTAGCCCTGCAGGCACACTGGATACTCAAATTGTTACCCATCATGTAGTAATGTAGATTTCCTGGGAAATAAAGAAACCCTGCAGACTAGCTCCCCTGACAATTTTTATCTCAGATAGCTGTCAGTCTAGCAGATTTGGAAAGCACAGTTATTCATGTAATCCTCTATTTTTAAGGCTATCTCTAAAGCAACATCTAGAGAGGAGTTAAAGGCTGCTTACAGACATTTAAAAAAAACAAAATGGCACTTTACATTAAGCTTGGAGGACCCATGTGAGAAGCGTAGTGCATGCCCAGAAGAGGTATCACATTAGTTTACACCCAACATCTGTATAAATCAGGCACTTTGGTGGTGCTTTTTGGTACTTTTATCTAATAGCCTATTGAATCAACTTGAGATAAGAGTACCAAAAAGCCCTCTAAAGCACCCTCCTTCCTTTTCCAGTAAAGTGCCTTTTTTTTCCAAGTCTGTCCACGCTGAAAAAATGCTAGTTTCTAGTACATCTACTTGCATGCCAGCATTTAAGTGACACATGACAAAAATAAGATGCAAGATAGACAAAATATTTTGAACAGGATACCTGTCTCAGACTTCAGAAGTGCAACAGATATTCCAGAAAGGGTCCACAAAAAGGGAATATCTTTAAATAGCACAAATTATCAGTGGTACAGTTATCCTTCCTCAGGTGACACCATATGAAATCTAGGGGAAAAAAAGGAAAAATGTCTAATAAAAAGTGTATTTTTCTTAAAAGGAAAAATCCTGGTCCCCAGGTATCAAGAACCCTGTATCTGGATCAGTAAAACAAACAAACAAATAACAACAACTGAAAACAACACCCATATGCATAGCCAAATATGAGTTCATATGAGTTGCATCCAGATGATCAGGGAAGTGCATTTGCAGTGGCACGAATAGTAGCGGCATAAAGTTGTGCTGCTACTTTGTGCTGCAATGCATGCTCCCTGCACATGTGCTTTGTTGGGGGTTGTACCCAACTCCTTCTGGCCTCCAGCTAAGCTCCATGGGCTGGGGGAGGGCGGAGGAGTTTGTGGGGGAAGAGGGTGCCTCAGTGTAGGGCTAGCCATCAGACAGCCCCCACACCGAGGCACCTTGTGCCTCAGTCAGCCAGACAGTGGCACATGGAGATGGAGAAGCAGCTAGTCCAGGGCTGCCTGCTCCCACATGTCCAAGTTTGTCCCGGCACATGCTATTTTTGTGTGCTTTGTGCTGCTTTTTTTTTTCTACCAAGAATCATGGTAGCAAATCTTGTTCCTGCAGTGTGAACTAGTAGTATCACACATGGTTTAATGTGCAACATGTGCTGGTTGTGGCACCACAAAGAGGTTTGTGGAACCACAAATCACATGAATGTGTATGTGTATGTGGCCATGGGGTTCAGAGAGAGAGTTGCTGTGAAAAAACAGCTTAGCATGGTGCCATAGGAAGACAGATTGAAAGATAAAGATGGTCAGGAGGTCTGAAATTTTATTGAGGGCACAGTATTGGAAGCATGATTTTCTCATAAACAAAGAAAAATGTGACCTAGACAAAACTACTATAGTTGGATAGATAATTGACTCAATAGCAACAAGGAATGGATAATTATTAATGGATCCATGTCAGAATGTAAGTAGGTTTTGAGTGGAGTCCCATAGGGATCTGTCCTTGGCCCAGTGCTGTTCAATATGTTTATTATTGATTTGGATGCTGGCATAGAAAGCTTCTTGAGCAAGTTTGCAGGGAATGTGAAACCAGGAAAAGTTGCTGAAAAATGGAGGATGGGAGAGCAATTTTTAAGAATCTTGACAGATTGGAAAGCTGGGCTAGAGCTAATAGGATGCAGTTCAGTGCTGATAAATGCAAAGTGCTACAGCTTAGGATGAAAAATCAAAAGTACATATACAAAATGGGTGACACATGGATGGATGGTGGCACTTTGAGAAAGATTTGGGAGTGTCGATAGGTCACAGACTCAATATGAGTCTGCAGTGTGATACAGATACAGGAAAAGGAAATGTGATTTTGGGATGCATCTACAGAAGAATTAGGTAGAAGACGTGGGAGGTGACAGTGCCTCTCTACTTGGCACTGGTTAGGCCTCATCTAAAGCATTGTGTGCCATTTTGAGTTTCACATGTTAAATAGGACACAGAGACGTGAGAGAGAGACCAGAGGCAGATGACAAAAATGATGAGGGGCTTGGAAGAAAAGTCATATGAGAAGAGGTTGAAGGAAATAGAAATATGTTCTGCTTGTGGAAAAGATGCTTAAAGTGTTATATGATATCAATCTTCAAATACCTGAAAGGTTGCTATAAAGAAGAAGAAAAACATTTTTTTTTCTCTTTCTGCAGAGAGGATCAATGGCTTGAAGTTGCAGAAAAGTATGTTTAGATGGATCTCAGGAAAAAACTTCCTGAGGCAGTGAAATAGACTGCCTAGGGAAGTTGTGGACTCTCCATCATTGCAGGTGTTCAAGAAGAGTTTGCATAGGCATTGGTCAAGCATGATTTCAGTGTAGCTATATTTATGTTATACTGTGAATATTTACCATGCTTCTGGGCCCTACTGATTGCTACATAGGGCTATGAGGTAATATTTTCCTCTCCACCTGCTGCACAAGTCAAGGTTGGGGCGGGGGGGGGGTTCAAAATTTCCTCAGAATCATTGGAAGTTGACTGGGTATTTTGACTGGGCTTCTGCTGGGCTAGAAATGCAGAGGTTCCTGGCTTAAATGGTTTTGCTCCTCCACTCAGGGTCAAACTGATTGTCATATTTGGGGTCAGAAAGGAATTTTACCTCATGATCAGATTTGTATAGACTGTGGGCATTTTTGTCTTCTCCTGTCATAGGGCATGCGCTCCTCTTCCTGGAATCCCTCAAGTATATTTTAACAACTTTTCGAGCAGCAGAATGTTGGTCACTGTGGTCCCCCTGCTTTACCAGTGGCAGGTTAGGATGCCCCCCTCCCTTACCTGTGGCAGGTTAGGACATTATGTCTTATGTTTTGTCAGGGCTGACTGTGTAGTTTTGCGAAGAGGACAATAGATTTGTATAAGATCATTTTGATAGAGTTGATCCTGCCTCAGGCAGGATGGTGTACTAGATGAACTCTTGAGGTCCATTCTACCATTATTTTTCTATGATTGTATAATTTTATGATTCATTGCATAATCCTATTATCCATTTTGACTTCAGTAGTTAGCCATATTTCAGGGTCCTGCAGTTCTTGCTAAGAGGAGAATTTGAGCCCAGCAGGTACCTATACACATGTTCGATTAATTGAATCTGTTCCATGTTCTAATTAGAACACTCCAGAATTGCACAGTGTCAAGTGTATAAGCCCCCACTGGTTTAAAAATGGCTGCTGGGGTGCTTAATTAAAGTGTCCTACAGCCATTTTTAAATATGCAGGAGCTTAATATATGTGATGCTGTAGCATTTTAAGCAGAGCAGCTTTCTGGGAACTGCTCTTATTAAAATGCTACCCCCACCCCCGCCCCCAGCTGTAGCATATATATAGACACCCAATGTTTTCTTGATGCTATATTGTTTACTTAAAATGAATATATACATAAACCTCCTGTCTGTAAACACATTAGTAATCAATGAGAAAGAGTCTTCGCTCAGAATTCCAAGCC
>NW_005842164.1:1149745-1151154 GCF_000455745.1 Alligator sinensis | reverse complement strand
CTCTTTTTCATGTTTTCATTAGCTGCTATATATATACAGTAAAATCCCTGTTATTTGGCATTCTACTATCTGGAACATTGTACCAACCAGACAAGGGGGGGGGGGGGTGGAAAACTTGCACGTGGTGGCTGCTGCTACCACCTACCACCCGGCAAGGTTATTGCTTCATGTGTGGCCGCCGCTAGCCCCCACATTCTGCTCCACATTTGGCCATTGCCACTCTCCCCTCCTCCACCCTCCCCACTCCACATCCATCCGGTAACCTGTGCTCCTCAGGTAACCAGCAATTTTAGATATCCAGCAGCCCTAATTCCACACTCATGCCAGATAACAGGGATTTTACTGTATTTATTGATGGCAGTGTCAATGTCAAAGATCATTACTTGTTTAACTTGTTCTCAATATTTTACATGGTATGATAACACCATTCTGATCCCATACCTGGAGAAACAGAACCATGGATGGGTCTACTCTTTCTGACATTATGGAAAATTCAAACAAAAAGCTGGGAAAAGCAAAATTTTCCATAGCTTCCTTCTTGAAAGAGGGTTATTTTAATTAGTTTGTGGTAAAAAAACACTTAACAATGCATGTATTTTGACAGTATTATGAGTGAGTAGTGGAAACTGGGTGGCTAGCTTTTCTCTAAATCAATGTTATAAAGATGATGAAAATAAAAATGTGTTTGAGGGAGTCTAAGGGTTAAAAAAGTTATTGTGTTTTTGTTTCTTATGATATGAAGCCATTATAGTTTTTTTAATGCAGAGTTGTGACTGTTGAAGACAACTGAAATAATATTATAGACACATCTCACAAGTAAATCATCTATAACAGGGGCGGGCAATTATTTTGGCTGGAAGGCCACTTACCGAGTTTTGAGGAGCCATCAAGGGCTGCATGGGTAGCCCTGCCCCTTGAAAGGTGCCCCACCCCCTGGTCACCATCTTGGGACCATAAGTCCCACCTCCTAACCCCTCACCTTTGCCACCAGAAGTCACTCCACTTGCCGCTCAGAATAACTCCTTTCAGCAAGGGGTTTTGCCATCTCTGAACCAGAAAAATACCAAATTATATTCTAAAAATCGAAAGTACTACAGCATTCATTAATTTCATTTAAAAAAGTATTTTGTCCTGATTTACATGTGTTTTTGTAAATATATCCAGGGGTTTAAAAAAATTGAAGTTTAAAAAAGCGGAGCAGGCAACCGGAGGCTGGGTCCTCCATGGAGACACTCTGGCTGCCAGAGTGACTCCATGGTTGGTTCCTTGCCCTGGTGCTGAAACACACGGCCAGCCAGGCCACATCTTTCAGCACCAGGGTTCTGGTGCTGGTGAATAAGGGGTTGGGGGGCCTGGAGGAGGGGGAAGGGGAACATGGGGGGTCTGATGGCCCTGCCTGCTCCCCTAGC
>NW_005842164.1:1141806-1149256 GCF_000455745.1 Alligator sinensis | reverse complement strand
TGCAATTTGGGGGGTGAGGCTGGGTGGGGCAATGATTTGGGGGCTTGGGTGCGGGGGGGTGGGGCTAGGTGGTGCAGCCATTGGGGAGACTGCAGCAGCTGGTGGGGGATGGGGCCAGGTGGGGCAGCAATCGGGAGGCTGGGGTGGGGCATGTGGGCCTTGGAGGTGGTAGCCCCTTTGGGGGCCATTTGGCCCCCATTAAGGGGCTGAACCCCTTGTTTGGGGGACAAACCCTTTGTGTAGGGGCTGAATCCCCTGTTGTGGGGACAAACCACTTGTGTGGAGGCTGTACCCCTTGTGTAAGGGCTGAGTCCCCAGTTGGGGGCTGAATCCCTTGTGTGGGGGCTGTACCTCTTGTGTAGGGGCTGAATCCCCTTTTGGGGCCTGAACCCCTTGAGTGGGGGCCATTGCCCTGTGGGAAGGCAGCAAAATATGTATTCATGAAACCTGTATTTAGAGTTCACTTTATTATTATGATAAGAGACATGCTTTAACACTGTAAGATATAGCAATAAAACATTGTCCAACTGATCGCTATCTCTGTCTCTCTCTCTCTCTCGGTATATATATAGTGGTCCTTTGTTTTAATTGTGGAGGAACATGGATTTGAGGGTATTTTACAAAGCGAGTTTGGGATTTGTTTTTATCAGGGATTTTTCAGTTTTCCAATAGGGAACACCAGAATTCCTGCTAGGGAGGCCAGTGGCAGGACCCTGCCTGCTCAGAGCTGGCACCTGGGACCCAGCTGGCTGTGGCTGACCTCCTGGCCAAATGGGGCCAGGAGGACGTGCTTTGACAGTTCAAAGCAGTCCACCACACCCAGAACATTTTCTGGGCGATAGCTGCCCAGATGCCCGGGCAGGGGGCACACATGGCAGTAGTGCCACACAGAAGCCAACCCTGCAACCATAGTCCACTGGCAGCTGGCTCAGAGGGGCAGATGTCTCTACTGGCTCTGCAGTCCCCATCCGGGTCTGGCAGGTACACAGCAGGTCACAGCCAGGCAACAGCCCCCACTGCCAGACTGCTGCAGTGGGTAAAGGGTGCAGAGAACTCTCAGGGATGCTTCAGCAGTCCAGCTGGCACAAGGGGTAGTATCCCCAGGTACCAATTGGCTGGGCCCCAGAAACTCCTGAGAGCTAGTAGTCCTGAGTTACTTGCCAGGGCAGCTTTTTATACTGCTGAGGCCAGGGCAGGGCAGCTTTTTGTACTGCTGGGGACACCACAGGTGCTGGCTCTGGGCTCTAGCTCCCCCTGGCTGCAGGTCTGGGAGGAGCCAGGCAGGGTTATTTTGCCCCAAGTGGCACAATTTGCTCCGCAACAAAGTGCATGTCCAAGCATGTGTGCTGAAGCCAAAAGCCCTGGTTCAAATTTGCACCGCTTCTAATTGAGCTGCTGCAAGCGCACATGCTAGTATGTGTGGATCCGCCCCATTCCACAGCCATTTCCCCACTTGCCTGCCCACCCATCCACTGACTGGGTGACAGGCACCATGACGTTCCCAGCTGCAGTACCGGGACTGCAGGAGGTGGTCCAGCCAGCCCTAAGGACTGGGGAGATCACCCACAGTCCTCCCCTGCCTCCCCCCACCTTTTCATCTGTATTTCCCTCAGTGCAGGGGGGCAGGAACAGTCCCAGGCCACAAGCCCCTGCTAGGCAAAGGCTTCCAGCTGGGGCTTGGGGTTGTGGGGGTTGGGCATGTGGTTGGGAGTGAAGTGGGAATGGAGATGGGCCGGACTTGCTGCTACAGCTGTTTAGTTCTGCTGCTGGCTGCCCCTGGGTTCTACTGTCATCTTTGACAGGCAGCCAGGGAAATATAAATATTAATTTTCTAAATTTTTAAGGGCCCCATGGACCAGATAGAATGGCCTGGCAGGCTGGATTTCACCTGCGGGCTGTATTTTGCCCACCACTGATCTATAAAAATATTTAGTAATGTTCATTGTAAGATGTCCTGCCCCTATTACTTTTTCCCCATTCTACTGAGCATTTGCATGGCTATTTACTTCTAACCCACAAGAGGATTTAGCTGTCATCCTCTGAAGGAAAAAAAAAAGCACATCCATTTCTGCTGTTCTAGACATTCTATTCACTTTGTCCCTGACAGAGAAAATGAGACTTCATCGTCTTAGAGACCTTGCCACAGTGCAAGAATGGAAATTACATTAATAAAAAATACCTGAGAAAATGAGTGTATATATCTTCTTGTATTGCTTTCATCCATCAGGCTTTTGAGCATGATCCTTAACAAATGTGCCTTAATTTATAATTAACAAGGCTTAAATGCTGTCACTCTTCTTCTGGCCTTTGAGTAACCCGAAAAAGTAAACAGAGGGAAACTACAGGCAGTATCCCATTGTTTTCTATGTATCACTTGCATAAATCTCCTGTTAGTTCTCTCTGTGCCAGAAGTAATGCTAATATGAAAATGACAGAAGGATGGAAAAGGGACAGAAGTGTAGCTACTATGGCTATGAATAGATGTTAATTTCTACTGTTCATTTCTGAGAAATTTTCACTGGTAGAAATCTTTATAGGAGAAGGATAGCACAGGCATACATCCTACAGCCATCCCTGCTTCCCTGCTTTCCATTACTTCACAAGACCAGGGTTAGGTCTCTCTAAAGGGATAATCATGCAGTTGTGCAAAGGGCTTAAATCACCCCAAAATAGTAAACCTGATCTAAGTTAGTTCACCTGAGTTGATGCTCTAACTGAGACCAGGATTGGGTTAACCCTATCTAAGAAAGTGTTAACCTTGCAAATGCCTGTATGTGTTTGTAACGCAGCCTTGGGGCTGGGAAAACCCGGACATTCTCCTCAGTCCTTTCTTTTCCTTTTCCATGTCCTTGTGACCAAGTATTTAGCAGAACTTGCAGATTTGTTTAAATCTAACAGGCTGTTCTGTAAGCTCTTTTGCTTTGGCCTCAAACTTGCAACCTCTGGGATGTTAACTGTCACCTTGGCACCTGTGTCACCACCCTCCCTCCCCCAGACCTGGGGCTGTGCTATTCCTACCCCTGCCCCACCAACCCTGACAGAGCCATTTTTAGACCCCCCACTCCCTCCTGACCAGGAGATCCCCCAGGCATACTCGCCAACACCCCTCCCCCCCACCATAGACCTCACAGATCGACCAGCCCCCAATCCCACCATGGATCTCTTGCACCTGCCACCCTGCTATACACCTGCCATCTACCCAGACCTGCCCATCCCTCTGCCTATCTTGTGTTACTTACACTACTTTCCCCATGTGTCTCCAAGGAGCAGCAAAATGCTGCACATGCTGTTTCCAATCTATGTTTATGCAGCTTAAAGTAAGTTGTGTGAATGACTGTACACATTCAAAGGGCATAAATTATTGACTTGCTAAGGTGCATGAGGATGGTGTCACACATTCAGTTTAACACTGGGCACATCTATATGTGATGCTACCTCACTGTAGCAGTGCACTATGACAGTGTAGTGTCAGCAGGCAAAAACTATGATGCCACAGCTACATTGCCATAGTAACATGTTTCCTTGTTATAACATGTTGCTATGGTGACATAGCATCTAAATATTGCCATGAGACACCAGTATGGGCTGTTACTGCACCATCATTTAGTACATCCAAAAGGAAGTACTAAATGATGGCACAGTAACAATAGCATCATAGGGCTATGTGTAGATGCACCCACTAAGTATTAAACTAAAATCTAAGCAGATATATGTTCGAGCAGTTTAGCATATGGTAAGTGCCCTTGTGAAATTAGAGTCGTTCCCATTCAGGCAAGAGTTATCTCCCAGCAGATCCTAACTTTAATAGGTCACTACATTTGCAACTTTGTAAGTGAATGTAAAGGTCTTAAAAGCATAACATACTTTTTTCAGGAACCAAAATTGTCCAACAGCATCCTATATGACCTCACATAACTTGAATTTCAAATTTCATTATCTATGTGATTATGTTCATCTCTACTCAGTGTGCTTGTAACTAATTTAGTGGTGCAAGAGACATGTGTAGTCTACTTACACTCTGGTGTAATTCAGTTCTGCCTGAACACCTAGAAATGCAGAGTAAATTTCCAAAATGGAATGTGACCAAATATTCAGGAGGAATACTAGCAGTTGGTGGACTCTGTTTTCAGACTGTCCTGTGTGCTCATGCTTCAACAGATACAATTCACTTAGCCTAAATCCTGTTCCTCGCTACTAAAATACAACCCAGAATTCCATTATTTAAATTTTTCTTAGGATGGTATTTTTTACTGAAACAAGTATGTAGCTGGGATGAAGTTAGGCAAGCTTTCAAATGCAAGACATTTTTCATCAGCTCCTAATAAAGGAAGTCGTGCATTCAAAAGCTTGTTTAAATTTGTCCCAACTATGTAGTTAGTCCAGTAAAAAATCTTAGCCTAATAAGTCTTTGTCTCTTGTATAATTTCTGGACCATTACAGCTACAATATCAGTCTTACACTTACTTAAAATGTATGACTTGAAACACATATCTCTGTGTATGATACATTTGGTATAAAAGAGTACTTTGGTAAAATATATGACCAGAATTAGAAGCAGGAGACAGAATCAGCATTGCCAGGTTTTTGGAGCCACAGAGTTAGGTCTCCTTTGGCTTGTTATCATTCTAGCTCCATAACTCTTTTTCTCTTGGCTAACCAGTAAATAACTCTATCTTGGATAATTTTTAGTAGGATAGGGTTAGAAGGTCCTTCAAGTCAATCTATCCCATAACTTATGTGTTGCTTGGGCATAGGAAATTTAGCTTCAAATACTCAGAGGCTAAGAAGTATCTACACCGTGTCTCTTATACCTTGCTAAGTGCTTTCACAACTAATCTACTTGTAGAGATTCAGGAGCAAGATCTTTATGCTGCTTGAGTCCTCTAGCTATCAGGAGAAAAACAGCCCTGCTAAAAATATTTTTTGTCCAGTGTAGTCAGTATGGAGTTAGAATCTGAACACCTGGAGTAGGAGTTCTGGTTGTGCTAGGCCATAGTTATGCTAAGCTATTGTTAGTTACAGTGCTGAAAAGCAATATGGGAGAAAGGGGCCTCATGATTACTGGATGATGAGATGAGAAAGAAAAATAAAAAATAATAATAATAAAAACACACTAATGAGTATAAAAAGACACTGATTCAAAGAAGGGAATATGAAAATACTTGAAAAACTTGAGAATGAATGTAAAAAGTAAAATTTTACCAATGAGACAGATATATCAAGAAACAAAGCATAGATGTGTAAACTTTGCAAATGAAACACTTAGGGTTGAACATCTCAAAAGAGAGAGAGATACAAATTGGTAGGAGTTGAAGGAGGGATACATTCAAGGAGTGATGCATTCTCACAGGGGTTGTGAGACCTGTTTCTCATAGAAGACCTAGAGGAGTAAAGTTAAAAAGTGTGAATAATATACTGTTTCTTTACCTGTCAAGGACAAGCTTCACTAAGTTGGACTGACCATTCATCAAACCAATTGGTATATTATATGAGGACAACAAACCTTGCTGAGCTTTCTCCACCAAACATGGATTTTCGTTGCTTTTTTCTGCTTCACCTTTGGGATCTGGAAGAAAGCTTGCTAGCATTGGGCTTCCAGAACACATAGGCCCCAGCAACCTGTGTATCAAAAGCAACAGCAACCAGCTGTCACCCAAGAGTAAATGCCCACCTCAGAATAATATGGATGAAGTGCTTTCCATTGAAATGAATAGGAGTGTGTGATTCTGCAGGGCAAAACAGAATTCTCCTGTAGGAGCCCATGAACTGTGTACTTGTGGTCACTGAAAGTATTGGAGAACCATGCATCTACATAGATCTGCATCAGGATATTGCCAGCAGCTACATATTGCCCATGTACTGAGTAAAACAGGATTTAGCTCAGAAATTTCAGAATTAACTTACTAATTAACCAAAGCTATTTTAGCAACCTGAAGGAATAGAAACACTTTATTTTTAAATGAAATTTTAGATTCTGGAAAACTCTGCAAAATCTATCTATATCTATATCTATATCTATATGGAGGATTACTGTCCTTGCCCATTGCAGATGACAAAAGCTAGTTTGAGAAGAAGATTTTGTCCTTCATCCCCAAATTATTCAAGAATGCAGAGCTCAAACTTTTCTGAATGGGTGATGTGTCTTTACTAGCTATAGAAATTACCCTATGCTATAGAGTCTGCTTTGTTTGATTACCAAGCTTGCTAGTACAAAATCTCTTTATATACTGAATAACTTTAGACAATGTTTTCATTGGGCCACACTATCTTTACAAAACATGCATGCAGTATTTTGCAGATTGGGCTAGGGACAATATTGGATCTAGTAAATCATTGCAGCTGCCATGTGGACAAGACAGTAGCTATGGTAACATCACATATTAGTGGCATAGTATCATGCTCTGTATTCTATCTGTGTTCTTTTTTTCAGTAGATTATCCCCAGTATATATAAGGCTGTACAAACTGAAGACCTAATCCAGTAAGGTTCTGAGCAGCCTCAAAAGAGAAATGAAAGCAATTGTTGAGGGCACTCAGCATTTCAAAGGGATACACTCAGCACGTTACAGGATCAAGCCTTGAGCCTATGGCATTCTTTAAACATTTGAAGAAGTAAGGGAGGATGTATTTCTCCATAATCACATATAGACTACTGCTGTAAGCCAAGCTAAACTACGCCTCATTTCCCATTTATCCACGCATACTCAGAACTTCATCTTTTACAATTTGAAATAATTAAAACTAGGAAAATGATCAGTGACTAAATAGCAAAATGATCAGTGACTAAATAGCAAAAACTCATTATAAAAAGGCCTCTTTCAGGTTTAATGACTGTAAAAATAGTCTTAGAAATCTTAACTATAATTTTGTTTGTCCAGTCATATATTTGAAAACCTTGGGCTCAGATTCATAGTGATGAAAGTCAAAAGTAACACTACCATAGACATTAATGGTGAATGAATTGCATCTCCTTTCTTCTACCTTGAATGTTTTCAGAGGAGGGGAAAAAAACATGTTTTCTTGAATCATTTTCAGATAAAAATGTTTTTATTGTTGGCTCCTGAAAATACATCTCTGACTGAAATGGTGGCATAAATTATGTTACCAATACAATATGGTAATACTTCAATTATGGCACTATAATTATATTATTGTTAGCATAATAGAAAAGATGCCACAATATTATTATTCTTACTGCTAGCGCTTCTTGTTTATAGCCATGCACATACTGATGACCTAGCTAGAACTTTCCCTAAAGGTTCCTGAAGTAAAAATCCCAGTGCTCTAATATCAATCTGGAAGAATCTCTTATAAGAATGTTATGCGTTTGGTCTAAAGCTCTGCTCTCCTTAGTTAATACCATCCTCCCTTCTGTTTTGGGGGGTTTTTTTAGCAAAAAGAATACAACTGAGGAAATGATTAAAGAATGAAGGGAAGCCTTACATGGCACA
>NW_005842164.1:1137743-1141796 GCF_000455745.1 Alligator sinensis | reverse complement strand
CTGCAGCCATGTACAGTTAAAAAGGAAGAAGCCTACAGTCTTTTGGACAGTAGGTGCACAGATCTTTCCCATCACAGAAGAGAACCAACACTTTTACGTTAAAGAGCTGGCCTCCTTATTTAATCCTCTTCTGTCCTCGTGTTTCAACAGGAGGGTTTGAAAGTAGCCCACCTTAATGATTCTATAGTTTGGCGCTTATGGCACACTCGCAGGAGATATGAGACACGACTATCTTAAGGTTCTGGAGGGCCTAGAATCCTTCTTACTGGGTAAATGCTATAACCTCTAGGCTATTAGTAGAAAGGCGAGTGTTGTCATTGCACCATAACTGTGTGTTAGGTGCTTACCCTCAGAAAACAAGTTGGGCTCTGAGAACCTAAGTTGATGAAGACAATTTAAAATGAAGTTGTGAACTATATGCCTATAACTATATGGGAGTTCAGACTCATCCCTATGTTAATGTTCTCTAACTGGCTGGCTATTTAGCATGTGGGTCTTCCTGATCACCAGGGATCCTGGTTTTCTCTGATTAAAAAAAATCCCCAATTCTTGGATTTAAAAAAAGTAACCCAAAATCCACATTTTTCCATGGTCAAAATGGAACACCACTAGATAGACAGATAGATATCTATATCTATATCTATCTATGTATTAGTGGCATTTCATTTTAAACATGGAAAAATGTGGATTTGGGGTTACTTTTTTTAACCCAAAAATTTGAGATTTTTTTTTTTTTTTATCAGCGAAATCCATGATCCCTGCTGATCACCATTCAGAGTTACTTGACTTTTTCCCAATCGCATGTACTAGGAGCATAGGTGTTTCTTTGATTTGGCCTCCTTGAGCTAGACACAATGTTTTAGTACATTATGATGTTTGGAGCTGCTGTAGTTCACCAGTGTAATCTCATTTACTTTATACTAGTACTCCTATCCCAGAAATCCCACTAGCTAAGGTTAGAATGGTAAAGCAGCCAGATTTGCAACTCTGGGTTGTCAGATTGCTTACTGACATTTGTGGCTGAACACTACAAGGGCTCTCATCGTCTTTCTCTGCATGTCTGACCTGAGATATTAGAACTTGAGCTACAATACCCAAGAGATTCCACAATGGATCCTTCAGGCTAAGTACAGACAGTCAAAAAGCCTAAGGCTCAATCAATTCAATCTTTGCAGTTTAGTCTCAGCTATGCAGTTTGACCCAATAAACTAGTGACCAGACATTCACTTTTGATTCTGGAAACACAGCCAAATGCCTGCAGTGGCCTAGGCCAGAGGCTGGGAGGTGCTAAAGCATGCCTTCCTGCTTGGCTGGAGCAGAGAGCTTGGGCTAAGGCTAGCCTTTCCATTCTGGTGGGAGGCAGGGGAGTTGTCAAGCATCCTGGGGTGCTGGGGAACTGTGAGTTAACTTGAATCTGAAGGGTATCGGAGACAGAAGTTCAATAAAATGATTTAACCTAAATCATTTAACATTGATACTACATCTATCCAAGTTTATTTTAAACCAGTTTGGGCTATTTTGAAAGCAATTTATGTGCCCTGAAGTTTTGTTATGTTACGGATTTGAACCGATTTCCTATCGTTTATACTGTTTTATGCATCATTTGTATCTCTAACCCTACTGTGCTGCAAGGGCACTTAACTGAATAGTATACTGGGTGCCTGTAATGACTTCTATCTAGTAAATATATATGCTATGGCAGAATGAATTTTCCACCCATAATTTTGTTAAGGAGACACAATTAGATAGCAAACTGATTCCTAGAAATAGAATTCTAATATTTTAGTGCCACACTCATTCTGAGAAGCATAATCTGGATGGTTTTAATAATACCTGTTACAATAAGAAAAATGAATAGAGACGGGGCAGGCCATATGACTCTGAGAGGTAGGATTTGAAAGAGGGGGGATTGGAAAGAGGGGGATTCAAAAGAGGATGGTGCTAGACTGTTCTCAGTGGTGACAAATGACATAACAAGGAACAATGGTTTCAAGCTGCAGCAAGGGAAGTTTAAGTTAGATATTAGAAAGAACTTTCTCACTAGGAGAGTATTAAAACACTGGAACAGATTACCTGGAGAGGTTGTGGACTCATGAAGGTTTTCAAGACCCAGCTAGACAAAGCCTTGGCTAGGATGATATAGTTGGGGATGATCCTGCTTTGAGCAGGGGTTTGGACTAGATGAGGTCCCTGAGGTCTTGAGGTCCTTTCCAATCCTAATTTTCTATGATTTTATGGGCGTCTACACTAGACACTTTAATGCACATTAGCCTAAGTTAATGTGCATTACAGGCATGTTTCTAAACATGTGCACCCTTAATGTGCGTTAACTTAAGCTAATCACATCTAAATGTGATACCTGCAAATACAAGTATCAAATCTGAGTGCAGTTAGTTAATGAACATTAATGCATGTATAGATGTGCATTAACTTTAGTGCTGGGTCTGCCCTTCCACTAGGGGGCTGGTCTTAACCCAGCCCTAAGGAACATCCAGGGGCTGGTGTGCTGGGCACCTACCTCAGTGACCTGCCCTCTAGTCCTGTCACTCCACCATGGCCCCCACTCTGTGCTTGAAGACCCAAAGTATTGTATTTAGTTTTTACCTTGTATATAGTTTCCCACTTGTAAGTGTGTTTTTATTGTTGATGGGTGGGGAGGGTGGTGAAGGGGCTCTGTTGGTTAGGGCGAGGGGAGGAGGAGGTTCTATTTACTAAGAGGGGGTAGGGGAGGGATGGGCATTGCGAAGGTAATTTTTTTTTGTTTCACCTATGTGTGTGGTGCTGGGGGTGGGCAGGGGGTAGGGAGTGTGTGGGCATCAGGGCAGGTGGGCTGAAGTAGGGAGTGCAGAAGGAGAGAGTCAGCCAGGGCCTCCCACAGCCAGTGTCCTGGTCCCTGCTCTGGGTGCATGGGTTTCCTGGGGCCTGGGCAGGGAGAGGGGTCTGCTGGGGCCAGTAGAACAGGCACCGTGGCCAGCAGGATCATGGAGCATTGGTCATTGCTGGCAGGGGCTGGGCTGGAGCAGTGGGGCACTGGGTACTGTTGGCAGGGACAGGGGCAGGGGTGGGGGCAGGAGCAGGGGCTGGAGCAGCCCTGGCATGAGAAAGAAGGGTGGTCAAGGAAGGAGCTACCGCTTGCTGCCCCTGCACTAGGCACATGTCTCCTGGGCAGGGAAGAGGCTGGCCAGAGATCAGAGTTTCCCAGATAGCTGCCATGTGCTGGCATCTGGCTCTGGCTTCAGCATGGTTGCCAAGTGCTGGTAGACATGCGGCCAAAGGCTGGAGCTCCCCCCGCTGGCCACAGGGGCACATGGCAGGACTGCAGGGACTTGGGACTAAATTTACTGACAAATCTGCATGTGTAGGTACCTGCCCAAAATTGCTTAATGCACATTAGTGTAATTGCAAATTATATTTAGTTGAGCTTAGATGCACGTGTATATATGTCCTATGTGTCACGAACTATGTGTCATAACTGTCACTGTTGACACACCCAGTCTATTACCTTTTAATTTATTTGTTCATTTATTTTTATAATTATTATATTATTTATAATTATTTTTATAATTGGCATGCAAAATCTCATGATCTAGAGCAGAACCACATTGAGCTATGTATTGTAAAACAAAGAACAAGAAAGACTATAAAAACCTCAAAGTTAAAGTATTTGTAAAACTAAACCTTATATCAGACTACTTTGCCATTCTATTTTACCTCCAAAACAGACCATCAAATATTAAGCTTAATGAAGCATTTTGTTACTTCCAAGAGATTATTCAGAGTCAAACTACATAGTAGAGAGGGGACATTTGACACCTGAGTTCTCTTGACTATATTAGATAAAGATATAACAAGGCCAATAACTAAGTCCATAAACTTCAACATGATAATGAGCAGGAATCCTGGTTTTCTCTGGAAAAAAAAATCCCCAGTTTTCAGGTTTAAAAAAGTAACTGAAACCCACATTTTTCCGTGAGTATATATATAGTGGTGCTCCATTTTGGTCATGGTAAAATGTGGATTTTGTGTGTGTGTGTGTGTGTGTGTGTGTGTGTG
>NW_005842164.1:1123236-1137625 GCF_000455745.1 Alligator sinensis | reverse complement strand
TGATATCTTTTATTAGATCAACTAGATATTTGCAAATAAATTTCTTTATTAGCAAGCTTTCAGGCGCACACACCCTTCTTCAGGCATAGGGAGTCTCTTTTTTAACCTGAAAATTGGGGATTTTTTAAAATCAGAGAAAACCAGGATCCATTATAATGAGGCGGGGGGGGGGTTGTTTTTGTTTTTGTTGGGGGCGGGGTGTGAAATACTTTAATACTTTGGGTAATTTATACGCCTAGATAGTGATGGACGACGCAGGCGAGCCTTTGTTCCGTTACAGCTTCGGTTACAGAGTTGAGTATACGCATATAACTTCGGTTATAGAGTCGAGTACACGCACGCAGTCAGGTTACAACGGGATAATGATGGACGTGGCGCCGGGAACGAACGGTCAAGCTTGCAAGACTTTCTACGTCAATATTTTACGCTGACGGGGTGATTGATTGGGAATTGATCAATTTCCCAATTCTCTGGTGACAAGCACAGGTGTTTCCTGTGAGATCCCCAGAGCTCTCCGACTTGGGTGGAAACCGTTAAACTATTTATAGGCAGAGGTGTTTTATAGGGATACCCAATGGTGAACCGTTATATGGAATCTTTAATTTTTGGCAGGTGGCAGCTCTTTGTCTCCTCAAGTTACAAGGTAGTGGGTTAGGTTTCTCTACCTGTTACGTGTGTGCTATGTGTGAGGAGCTTACGCTTATTTTTGGACCAATTATATATAGTTTCCCCTAGCATTTTATTTCAGCTAACCAATTATTTACAGTACTCCGGCCGCGTTTTGTTTCAAGGAATTTTTGGCAGGGATGTCTTTTAACCCTTAGTCGTCAAAATGAGGATGATTTGAATGGTATCTCTTGCTCAGTGACATGGGCACAATTTAATTGGGTTGTGACATAACTAAACAAAGTTAGGATACAGTTCATCTTCTACAACCTGGAATTTTTAAAGCAACATTGGATGTTGTTCTGAAAGATCTATTTATTTCATCGACAGCCTGTTGTGTTCAATGCAGGCAGGGGCAGATCCCGGGGTTGTTTGTTTGCACCTGCCTTTGGCTGTGTGCTGCATGCACAATAAGCTTTCTGAGTTCACTGGCACATCAGTGCAACTCTGGCTCAGAGCTCTGCATGTGCTGTGAGCTGTATGAGCTCACCGCTGGTTGACAGACTCTGTACCAGTTTGCTCAGAGCTCATAGAACACATGGAGCTCTCAACAGGAGCTCACTGGCATCTAATAAGATCACAGCAAAGGACTGCAGCCACATCCCTTCAGCTACGTGGCATATGGTTGAATATTATTCATCCATTATTATTAATGAGCAAACTTTGGAACAGGGATTTTTTTTTCAGATTTGATCCAAATATCACAGTTAGTAGGTAGGTGAGTAATAAATCCAGACATTCAGACTTATCACTTAACGTTACCCCTTTGTTAAACCATTACTTTAATTTTAAGGTTGAATTTTAAGGTTGAATTTTAAAAAGGTGCTCAGTTTTGGCTAACTGTGTTCTTATAAAGTCAATAGGAAGTACTATTGATTAGGGCTGTGCAAAACGGCAGCATTCTGCACAGGAGTAATGGTCACAAACTCCTGGAAGATCGTTTCAGGCTCGTTTCAGGTTCAACATTAGGAAAAACTACTTCACAAATAGGATGTCCAGACTGTGACCATTACTTCTAGTTTTCCCCAAGGGTGCCCTGGTAAACAGTTGTTCATCGAGCCCTAGATGTACGCTTCTGATGTAGTGGTAAGCTGCTACCAAGTCCCTTCTCAGCCTTCTCTTTTTCAGGCTGAAGAGTCCCAGATCCTTCAGCCTTTCCTCATATGGCTTGCTGTGCAAGTCTCTGATCATACGGGTGGCCCTTCTCTGGACTCTCTCAAGCTTTACCACATCCTTGTTAAAGTGCAGAGCCCAGAACTGGATGCAGTACTCCAGCTGTGGTCTCACCAATGCCAAGTAGAGCAGGAGAATACTTTCTTTGCAACAGTTTTGCTGGTTTTGCTGGAGGTGCACCAATTGCTGCAGGGTATTGGTGGCCCTGCTGGCTACAGAAGTGCACTGCTGGCTCATGTTCATACTGTGGTCAATTATTACCCTCAGGTCTGTGGTGGCAAGTAATGGGGACTCTTGAGTCCTGCTGCCTGATGAGAGGCAGCAGTTGCACAAGTACCCATATCATGAATTTTGCCTATCAGCAGCTAGGGGTGCAGGGCCTCAGAACCCAGAAGCCCTTCACCTATCACCATAACAGCTGGCAGGCTTTGTGGCTGCAGCAAGGGCTAGCAGGCCTGCAGCTTTCACCCTGTTGTGTCTTAACACACACAGTGTCACGCATGTCACAAATTTTGCTTGTCCACAGCTTGAGGTACTGTTTCCCCCAAACCCCTGCATGTATCTACATGAAAAGTGGCAGGATTTGTGGCCTCAGCAGGGTCTACCATCCCTGCAGTTTTGACCCCACTGTAGCTTAACACATACAAGTGACCTGAGTTTTGCTTTCAAGGTTTTGGGGTGCAGTTTCCCCAAATTCCCTGCACCTATCTCCCTGTAAGTTGGCAGGCTTCATCCCATCAGAAGGGGCTACCATTACTGTAAGTTTTATCCAAATCAGGCCAGAAATGACAACATTATAGGCTGGTTCACCCTCCCCCATTATAGCCTATGGGTGAAACATTGAAACAGCATCGGAACCGCGAAATGTTTCAACTTGCCTTGTTTTGTTTCAAGGCTATTTTGACTATATCTGTTTCATTTCAATTTTGCTGTTTCAACCTCGAAACGAGTCAAAACAGCATTGAAACAAAACTGTCGGCAAAATTTCACACAACCCTACTATTGATTCGCTAGGGCTAGAACAGTGTTGAGCAACTTTTTAGAATCCTGTCACTAATAAAGGACATTCATATCTACAGTTAATAGAAAATAAGTATGAAATATGAGTATGAAATATAATGTTTAAAAGGGCCCTTCATTTACAGTTTACAACTCCTATTGCTATTTTGTTTATCGGCACTGTCCATTTTGGTCTATTCCAGTAATGATGTTTGAGCTGTAACATCTAAAGATCTAATAGCTTAGTCAGGCACTAGATATAAGCAAGAGACTTCAAACTTATTTGGCTCTATCAAAGTTAAAACATGGAATTGTTTATATATCCTGGAAATAAACAAATGGATAGAAGAACAACCTGAAACAGGATGCCAGTTCGTTCAGGGAATTAAATATCTTTATTTGAATGAAGCCCCAACCAAAAAAAACAGCCTCATTAGGGTGATCCTGGTTTTCTCTTGATTTTAAAAAATCCCCAATTTTCAGGTTAAAAAAGAGACTCCCTATGCCTGAAGAAGGGTGTGTGCGCCTGAAAGCTTGCTAAAAACATTTTTCCAAGTACTCAGTTGGTCTAATAAAAGATATCACATCTACTTGCCTGCCTATTACCTTAGACCAACATGGCTACATCCATAAATCCAGTAAAGCACAATCCACCTTTTTCCATTATTAAAATGAAATGCCACCTATATATATATATATATATATATATATATACACCCCAAAAATCCACATTTTTCTATGACCAAAATGGAACACCACTATATATATATATATACAGTGGTGTATAATATAATGATGGTGGTGTATGTAATATATAGTGGTGTATGTAATAGATAGTGGTGGTATAAATGGAACACCACTATATATATACCACTATATATATATAGTGGTGTTCCATTTTGGTCATGGAAAAATGTGGGTTTCAGTTACTTTTTTTAACCTGAAAACAGGGGATTTTTTTTTTTCAGAGAAAACCAGGATCCCTGCTCATTATCATGTTGAAGTTTATGGACTTAGTTATTGGCCTTGTTATATCTTTATCTACTATAGAAATGGAGATGGAAATGAATTTATATTTGTAGAAAGATAAAATAAGAAAGTCATGTCACTCTAGGCAGTTTTAAAGCTGCAATTGGAGAAAAGTTGTTGTTCAGATAAGTTTTAGAGCTGATCTCTTTTTCACTATTTATTTTCCTATCATCCTCATATTAATCTAAACCATTGATTCATATTAAATAAGCATATAGTGTTTCTTATTAAATGTGACTAAGATTTTATTTAGGCACTTGATTTAGCAATTGACTAATGTGTATTTGACAAGCTGCTATATTAAAGGGAAGGAGAAGAGGATGGCGAGACAGAAACTTGAGAACAAATAGTTTTTAAAACATGCAAACCTGAAATTGCATCCAATTATCTGATTTAAAACAACTTGAAGAACTAAGAAGAACAGTAATTAAAAATGCAGAACATCTGAAAGAAACAAAGTATTAGATTATTTTGTTAGGTGCATTTTGATATGTTCTTCCAGTTAAGAAACAATCCCCTATAGATTGGTAACTGAGTTATATTGATTCATTCATTGCCTTCTTTTCTGGAACATCCAGAAAGAATCAGGTATGGATTTATGCATACTAAAAACTTTCAGTTAGGAAGTGGAAAGAGTACCAAATATAACATTTTAAGCTAATTTAGAGGCATTGTACTCACCCAAGAAACATGGTTCCAGTGCCCTGTATGCAAGATGTTTTTTAAAGTATACTTCTACTGGTCCAGAGTTCACCTTCTCAGTTTTGATCCATTTTGTCTGTATAAATATCAGATTTCTCTTCTGAAATGTACAATGTATTTGCACATGGAGAAATGAAGCCTCAGTGTTAGTTGTTGCTTAAGTTTTAGTGGAGAAAACTAAGTACTACTATAAAAATATTACATCATATTGTGTTTTTAATTGTGTTCCTAGCTCAAGTTGATCTCCTTCTGCACAGGATGGTGGAAATGCTTTGCTTCTTTATTCTTATCTTTGTGGCAAATATGCTATAACACCACATATCTTCTCTGAAGAAGAGAAAGATAAAAATCAAATTTGCAATTGAAACATTCTCTGTAGACCTTCTGAATATATTAAATTGTCATGGAAATAAGATACATATATGTATTCATCACATAACACACCTCCAAATCTACATGTTGCTTAATAAATTGTAGAGTGAGAGCTTTAGGACTTGAAAAAAAACACATGGCAAATGACTTCCGAAGGCAGGGTCAATGGTTGTTTCTGCTCTGTGGAGAAAGCATTCAGTGAGCCGAACTTAGACAAGGAGATGATATTGAGATGGCATAATCAATAAAAGCAATATGGATTAAACTAGACCTATTAGCAGTCACTTGTGTGATGGAGTACAATGCATTTCTAACTACATTGAAACCTGGTGTGTCTGGACTTTGCTTTGAGTTTTTTTAATCACATATATAAATATACACATACATCAATGCAAAAATACATACACATATTTTATATTTTGAAATTTTCTTGTTTATGAAATCCCTGGTTCTTTTCTCTTTTTACACATGCCTGTAAAAAGAAGGAAGATTGAGGAATGCTGTTCCTTGCTTTTCCTGGAAAAGATGGATTTGGATTAAAAATAGGTGTTGCAGAGGCCACAGAGAAAAAATGGAGATGTTGCTTCCTGATTTAGCATGGGCACTCCTTTTGATGCTGTAATCAGTCTAACCTATTTCACTTCACCCTACAGACTGGCTAGTACATACTGTGTGCAGCACCCTGCAAGACCAAAACTGTGAACTGGCTTCAACGTGGCCTTAATCTGGCCCACAGACCAGCCCAATAACCTTAATCTGACACACAGGACTGCTGACACCCCTGACATATACTGCCATATACTGGCCTCAGTCCTCACATCGAACTTCTACTGTTGTTAACAGGAGTTGTGTGCACAGATAGTAAGTTGTTAATTCCTTAGAAGGCAAACTATTGAAAGCAACATGCCTATGGGGAAGCATGGGGAGGAGACTCATAAATTCCCCATTGACCCTCCATTTCTCACTGTTGGAATCATGGACAGTTTAGCAACTCATATTCCACAGTATGTAAAAAAAATAAGAGAGGGTGGCATAAGCCAAAAAAAAAAAAAACCAACCCAAAACCAAAAAACGACAACTATGTATTATGCGAGTAAGTTAAGAAAAATTCATCCTTTTTGTAAAGATGAGACTGTAAGAAGGGAAAAAAAAATCTTCTGGGCTAGGTACAGACATTCAAAAAGCCCAAGACAGAATCAATCTAAGTTACATAGTTTTCTATAAGCAGTGTAGTTTAGATGGGTAGCAAACAGAATGCACATTCACCATTTGGTGGAGGGACAAATCTTAGACCAGGTTCTGCCATTTTAAACCAGTCTATGTGCAATACACTTCTGTTCTGCTATGGGTATTGACTAGTTTTGTGTGCCAAAGTTCTGTTCTGTTATGGTTATAGATAGGGACCTACTGAATGTACAATTCCGCAAATTCCACAGATTCCATGAAATCTGGAATTGCCTGCAAAACCCAGGCAATGCTTGCAAAACCCATAAAAGCTGGGGGGAGAAGCAGCTTACAGAAAAGAAAATGCTTTCTCCCAGAGGCCAGGCCCTGCATTATGTCTGTGAAATTGGCAGGCATTGCAGACTAGATAAGTCTCAGTATATACCAGCTTTCAATCACATATTGGTAAAAGTATAATGTCTGTACATGGACATGATGTCATTGTATGAAGTGTGACTGCTTTACGCTTTGAAAACAAAGAGATTCCAAGAATTTAAAAGAATATATGAACCCTTTTAGGGAAAAAAAAAAATCAAAATCTAAAAAAGAATAATCATAACAGACCCAAACATGAAATAATACGAAGAATTCCCTTGTGTGATATTCTCGAACCTTTACCTGAAATTTCAGTTGTGTATGTTAGCTTTACATATTTTGATGAGTAAAATATTATTTAGATTTTTTGTTCTCTGCCAAACTTTCCTTTGTGAATTTTTGTGGCTAAAACTCTTATATAAATAATGGATCTAAAGAAGAACCAGCATATGAATGTTAAAGAAGAAGTACAGAGTACAGTGGTCTTGCATTCATTTACATGTTCTGTTCATTCTCAGTGGCAAGCGTGAAAATGTCCATCATTTGACAAATGGTGAATAGTGACTCTTAATGCTCAGTCTCTGTATGTCACTGATCATACATAATGTATTTTATTTTCATAAACCAGAATCATACACGGACATTAAAACCCATGATTCTTGTAACTAAATTAGGTGTACTTATATTGAATACAATAGAATTACACTAGAGTCAGAGACCCAGGAGTAAAATCTGCAGGTTTAAAGAAATTTAATTAATTCATTGATATGTGTTTCAGGTTGTGATCCAACAATTACTACTGTGCCTCCTTTTAGGCAGCTATTTGTTGGAATATTTTTTTTTAAATCCAATTAATTTTCTCCGACAGCAGCACTATCCATTTCCTTGTAGTACATCAGAAATACCCCTTGTGTGAAGTTTTCCCCATGTAATTTGACTTATTCTCCAGGACTCTATGGCTACTCATAGGGTAGTATTTCAGAAACCACTTGTTTCATGCCAGTAGTTTTCTCTGTAGACCTCTGAAGAATGAGAGTGTAGCATTCGCTATTCCTGTATTTTTCCCCTGGTACTACATATTCAGTTTCTTCCTACAATTTCTCAACCCTCTCCATCTGTACGGGGGTTTCACATAGCCTGGTGTTTCTGGCACTTATGCAGTTGGCAGTCCTACTCCATGTGTAGCGTAGATAGGTAATTAATATGGTGGTAGTTGTGATCATCTGATTGAGGACCCTATAAATTTAAACCTTTCCTTGATATTGAATCTAAGTACAACAGTGCATGATGAGGATGGTTGCCTTTGCTTCATTAGGCTTTCATGTCTTGGAGGAGAAAGCCACATTGCGATTTTGACTTCCAGTCAGGATCTTGGACAGGTCAAAAGGAGTTAATCTTCCTAACCTGATATTTGCACTACCTGGATCTATTAGGGTCAGTGGGGATCCATTTGGAAAGACATTTCCAAGTAGTTCAGTTACTTAATAATTTTAAGAAGTTTGAGGCTTTCTTTAAATATAATCTGCTCCGTAGCAGGACAGACAACAGATTTCCGCCAGTAATATTTACACTGAGCTCAGTCATACTTGCACTTGGGTTTCCGAAGGGCTAGAAATGACAGAAGTCACTTTTGACATTATTTTGCAATGGTTTGATGGCACATTGTTTCATTTGTATAATTCAATTTTAGTCTCTGGTTCTATCTATCCAGGATATCTTATTAGCATTTTTAAGGTGAATCATGGTTATTGGAGAAACAGGAAATAAAAACTTAAGAGGCAATTAATATTAGTCTTTCCAAGGGGACCTGTGTTTGGAAGAGCAGTACTTTCTTTCTGGATCCCAGTCTTTCCCTCAATGGGTCTCAAATTTTCCCCATAGACCAGCTTCCTCTTTTTTATATATTCCGGCTATGAAAAACATATTCCAAATGCACTTGTCTCTATAAGAACTGATTTCATAGAGGAAGTATAATACAAACAGCACTAACCCTGCTCCACCTTATTCTGAAATAATTAATCTTTTCTATACTTTAAACATTAACTCTCTTGAAACACTGCCATTTTCTAAACTCTCAATCAGTCAAACATGGTGGTTTAAAGAGAAATAAATGGTTTAATTTCTTCTGTAAAAGATAACAGCAACTACTAAAAATGTCAGTTTTGAGGGTGGTTTTGTGATGTAACTAACTTACACATTAGAAACGAGATTAAACATTCATTGCATGTGAGTAGAGAGAGGTAGTTATCCAATCCAAGTTAGTCTGAAATCAGGTATAAGGCAAGGTAGAATTTCACTTTATAGACTGACTGAACCAGAGATGCATCCACACAAGTCACAGAAAAGCATCATTTGTCAAAGAAAATGAGAGACAATGTTTAAATCTAAGTTACTTTAATGCTGACAACTGATGGTTTTACAGTGACCTGTGTAAAATGAGTTTGTAATTCATGAGGTGTTCCTTTATAATTAAGTCTAATATTGATGCCCATGGCACCACAGTGGACATTTGTCCACAACTTAAATCATGCCATTTGTTAACATTACACTTCATTTACCCTTCAGAAAAACTACAACTCTCATGACTGCATGTAAAATCAAGCCAAATGAATGTAGCCTGTCATGATTTTGGGGGTTGCATTGTATTAAATCTTCGACACTACTCATGATAGATTACACTGACTGCCTTCCTTTTCTCCACCTGTGAGTTCAGACTATACAATCTGAATTGGGATTTCAGGCACTCCTTATTTGGGAAGTGCTCCAAAATGTATGTTGAGACATGATGCTGGTTTCTGCAGAAGAAGTTGATGATAATTAAAATGCAGCAATGAAGAGCCACATTTATTTGTGTTGCAATATTTTTAGAACCCTACAATATCATTTTGAGAAAAGAACCAGAGACAAGTCATTGTGTAGATGTGAATTAAACATCAAACAAGATCCTAGAGATGTGTGGTAAAAGTAGGGATATGGTTATGCAGTTCAAGTCAATGAAAAATTAAGGCACAAAATGCCTGTTCTAGTCACACTAACACTTTCACTAAAAGCTGTATAGCTGCATTATTATATGAGCACTAATAAGCTTCATCTCAGCTTTTCTGAGCTATTGGGATATGTATAATACAAGCACAGCTACACTGCATCCAATTTGGGTAGAAGAAGCACAGCATGTCTTGGTATGGCCCTATATTGTATAGACACTCACTCTGTCCCATTATATTTTTAAGTCTTCAGAAGTATTTCTTGTTCCCATTGATATGAATGTCTGCCCTGATGAAGCCATTTGATTTTGTAGAAACTAGATACAACTAGAGACCATTGCTCCTTGTTCTGTCATCTGCCACCACTGAAAACAGTTTAGCTCCATCCTCTTTCGAACCTCTCTTCAGGTAGTCAAAGGCTGCTATAAATCCCCTCCCCCCGCTTCTCTTCTTCAGACTAAATAAATCAAGTTCCATCAGCTTCTCCTCTTAAGTCATGGGCCCCAGCTACTGAACCATTTTGTTGCTCTCTGCTGTACTGTCTCCAACTTGTCCACATCCCTTCTATAGTGGGGGGCCCAAAACTGGACACAGTACTCAAGATGTAGCCTCAGCAGTGTAGAATAGATCGAAATAATTACTTCCTTTGATCTGCTGGCAACACTCCTACTAATGCAGCCCAGTATACTGTTAGCCTTCTTGACAACAAGGGCACACTGCTGGCTCATATTCAGCTCACTGTCCACTGTAACCCTGAGGTCCTTTTCTGCAGAGCTGCTGCTTAGCCAGTCAGCCCCCTGGCTGTAGCGGTATGGGATTCTTCCATCCTAAATGCAGGACGTTGCACTTGTACTTGTTGAACCACACCAGATTTCTTTTGGCTCAATCCTTCAAATTGTCTAGTTCATTCTCAATTCTAGCCCTACCCTCCAAGTTATCTACTACACCCCAAGCTTGGCATCTTCCACGAACTTGCTGAGGGTGCAATCTGTCCCATTTTCCAGATCATTAATGAAGATTTTAAACAAAACTGTCCCCAGGATAGACCTCCACTTGATACTGGCTGCCACCTAGACGCTCAGCCATTGGTTACTTCCTGTTGAATCTGACAATCCAACCTGCTATCCACCTTACAGTCCATTCATCCAACCCATACTTCCTCAGCATGCTTGCAAGAATGCTGTGGGAGATGGTATCAATTCAGTCTAAATTCAAGTTATGCTGTGTCCACTGCTGTCCATGCATCAGTTCATTTCAACAGGACAGACTTAAAGACACTGACCTCAAAATAATACTAGCTTAGTGGTCAGAGAACTCATAAAGGATATGAAAGAACAATGTTATTTGTCCTTGCTTCAAATCAGGTAGATTAAGGATTTAAATACAAGTGACACCACTCTGAAGGGTCCATAAACCACAGGGTTGTTGGTTTACCTGCGTTGGATCTCTCATCTTGACCAGAAATTCCATAATTCTATCCTGGACCTGAGAAAACTCTTCCTATGAAAGTGTTTTTCAAAATAGATGCTTCTACAACATTTTTTAACATAGTGTCTCCCTGACTCCCACTCCTCAAAAAAAAAAATGCATATACATATACATATACATATACATTTGGAGAAATTTCTAACTCTACTACAGAGATAGAGTTATGAACTGACTTTCCCAAAATTATATATAGAATTACTGGAATGTATTATTAGGAGTGTTGCCAGCAGATTGAGGTAAGCAATTGTTTCACTCTATTCTGCACCGGTGAGGCCACATCTGGAGTACTGTGTCCAGTTTTGCGCCCCTCACCCCTCACTATAGAAAGGACGTGGACAAGTTGGAGAGAGTCCAGTGAAGGGCAACAAAAATTATTAGGGAGCTGGGGCATATGACTTATGAGGAGAGTTTGAGGGAACAGGGTTTATTTAGTCTGGAGAAGAGAAGACTTAGAGGGGATTTATTGGTCTCAAGTTGCAGCAAGAGAAGATTAAGTTAGATATTCGGAAAAAATCTCTCTCACATGGGGGTTGGAAAGCACTGGAACAGGTTACCCAGAGATGTTGTGGAATCTCTGTACTTAGAGGTATGACCTGGATAGACAATGCCTTGGTTGAGGTGATATAATTAGGGATGGTCCTATTTTCAGCAGGGAGTGGGACTAGATGACCTCCTGAGGTCCCTTCTAATACAATCTTCTATGATTCCGTGATTCTATAAATCTGTTACAAAGAACTGAACACAGATCACTTACACCTCAGTCTATTACCTTAACCTTAAGCAATCCTTTATTTTACTGTTCTACCTATTTTGAAAATTCTAAACTTTTTTCTCAGTTGTATTAATTGAGAAAGTTTCTGACTTTGTTTCACACAATATAATCTACCTAAACTTCTTAATTTTTCTTTTTGCAATATGGCCAGATTTGCACATTTGCATGTACATACTTCCCATTTGCCTCATCTACAAGTTGATTAATTGATGGGCTATCACCCATCAGATCAACCTTGGATCTAATTTTGGGAATCCCCTAAAGAATATTTTCTTAAGTTATCCCTACATTCTTTTTTTTCCCTTTATTCTTGGAAGTTGAAGGATTACATGAACATTTTCTTTTCTTTTCATGTAAATTCTGTGGAAGCAGTTTCCCTTCATATCTCTTGCTACAAAGCTTTCATTAACAGTCAAATTAGTTTTGTTTCTAAATTGCTCAACACAAACAGAATATAAAGAGGATCATTATCATACTGAGACAGAGACTGAAAAAACAGAGGCTCTATATATGCAGCTGTAGAAATTTTATGATTTGTAGAAGCACTGCCAATTTTGTATATTAATACTGCCTCCCTTCTGATTAAATACTTATGAAATATTGTAAAGTCTTCTCTATATTACAGGGTTTCTGCTGCCACCGGTTTGCCTGCAGAGCTATGACAACAAAGCCTAGTAATGGAGAGGCAGCAGATGTCAGAAGCTTTGCCAATAGAAGCCCTCTTCTGTCAGTATAGTGGTATCCACACCAGATGGGGTTGAGGGTTGCTGGAAAAGCTATTTTAGCCAGAATAGTGAGCCTTCTGTACTCCGTACTACAGACCAAATATAAGCAAAATAAGATAGCATTTATCACAAAGAACTGGACTAAGGTAGGCAGAAAGACTAATTTACAGTATATTTGGATAGTCTTACAACTTTATGTAAATATTTTTTATGAGTCAGCATTCAGACTTATAAGCCAAGGGCAATCTAAATGCTCCAGTGTGCAAGTGGGAATTAGATGTATGAGTGCTTAACATTATGGTATCTAACTTGTTCATGGGACATGTCTCAGGTTTAGGTGGCTTAAAATAAGTTGCCTAAACTTAAGTTGGAATCCTGTGTATGTAAGCATACACCACTTACCAGAAGGAGGTACAGGCAGCTGGAGGTATGTAAATTGGGGCTGGCAAGTCTGGGTGGGGTTAATGGATCCAAGAAGGGCTAGTGGCCCCAGTGAGGGCTGGCAGGTATGTTGAGGGCATGGGGGGGAGGGAGTTGGTGGCTTTGTGGGAGGGATGCCTTATCCAGTGGCAGATAGTCAGGAGGAGAGGGAAATGGCCAGTCAGGGTTAGAGGGGAAAACAGTACAGTGGCTGGGCTATGAATGCATATGTAGGCATTCACTAGGCTGAGTTAACCCTTGCTAGACTGAGTTAGTCCTTTGCCAATCTGAAGTTAGTTCATATCTGGGATGAACGAATTTTAGAACAGACACACCATTTTTAGGATGACCTAAGGAATGTGAATGCTTGCACACTAGGGCACTAGGGCTGTGCAAAGCTTTGGATCATGATTCAGATCTGGAGATGATTCAGATGATTCAGAGGATCAATCTATGAATCCAGATTGAATCGTGGGAAGCTTTAGGCTTCCGAATCGATTTGGAAAAGATTTGGAGATTTGGCCATAGGGTATAATGGGGAATCAATGAAATATCTATAACTTTGTTGTCTTTTGGCTTATTCAGATTAAACTTGTAGGGATGGTAGCCTCTCTTAAGGGCATTGTGTGTGCCAAGTGTCAAGATGCTAAGTGAAGGGGTTTCTGGGAAACTGCACACCAAGTTTCTGAAAGCAAAACTCATGTCACATGTGTATGTTAAGCCACAGTGGGATGAAACCATCAGAAATGATAGCTCTTACTGAGGCCGCAAAGTCTGCCAAGTTTCAAGGAGATAGGAGTATGGGTTTGGGGAAAACTGCACCCCAAATTCTTGAAAGAAAAACTCATGTCATGTGTATGTGTTATGCCACAGTGGGGTAAAAACTACAGGCATGCTATCCCTTGCTGAGGCCACAAAGTATGCCACATTTCAAGGAGATAGGTGCATGAGTCTGGGGGAAACCACACCTCAAACTGCTGACAGGCAAAACTCGTCTATAGATGACCCTGTGTGTGTTAAGGTGCAGCAGGGTGAAAAATGCAGGGATAGTAGCCCCTGTGGAGGCCACAACGCATGCCAAGTTTCAAGGAGATAAGTGCAGGGGTCTGGGAGAAACTTTACCTGTGTTTGTTAAGACACAGTAGAGTGAAAGCTGCAGGCCTGCTAGCCCCTGCTGAGGCCACGAAGCCTGCTAGATGTTGAGGAGATAGGTGCAGGGCCTCTGGGTTCTGGGTTATGGGACCCTGCACCTCTAGCTGCTGACAGGCAAAACTCGTGTCATGGGTGCTTGTGCAACTGTGTCTGTCTTGGGGCATGGCGGGAGCAGGGCAGGTGGAAACCACTGCAGGCCCTGCTGCTAAGCTACTGTGTTACCAATCAATCCTGATTCACTCAGGGAACAGTTCAATATACAGTAGCTAGCTAACAAGTTAATGAGCAAGGATTAACACCTTCAAAACCACAGACTAAGGAGAGGAAAGAATCAATACAGACAATCAACTGCCCCAAGACAGATACAG
>NW_005842164.1:1081613-1123205 GCF_000455745.1 Alligator sinensis | reverse complement strand
TCCTGCTGATATGGCATAGGAATTTCCCCCAGTATCTTCTGTGGTAAACATTGAATCAAATAATTAATTTAGCATCTCTCCTATGGCCTTATCTTCCCTGAGTACATCTTTTACACCTTGATCATTTAATGGTCCCAGAAGTTCTCTAGCTAGCTTTCTGCTTCTGATGTATTTTTAAAAGTTTTTATTCTCTTTACCATCTTTTGCTAGACCGTCCTCAAATGCTTTTTTGACCTGCTTTATTTTGCTTTTACACAGGGTTTGTGAGCTTTCCTGTTTTCCTCATTTTAACATGCCTTCCATTTTTGAAGGGTGTCTTTTTGCTTTGAATGGCCTCCTTAACTCATTTATTAAACTATGAAAGGGTTTCATTGGTCCTTTTGGTACCCTTTTTTGATTTGTTACATACTTTAATAAGATATATATTTTTAAACAACTTACAAGCTGCTTGCAGGAATGTTATATTTTTGACTGTTTCTTTAAATTTATTTTAACTAACTTTTTCATGTTTGTGTAATTTCACCTCCTAAAGTTGTATATTGTCATAGTGGACATTTTTGGGGCTGCTCCCACCCATTACAATGTTGAAAGTGATTGTGTCATGTCACTATTTCAGAGTGGCTCTTGAGCCAGGTCCTGTGTGTTACTCTGGATTAGGTCTAGAATTTCTTATCCTCCTGTGGGTCCAAGATGAGCTGCTCTAGAAAGCAGCCATTTTTACTTACATTTTATTTTCACATCTTGCCCTGATGAGGTGTTTATCTGCTCTGTGTGAAAATAGTTGAAGTCTCCCTTTATTATTGATTGTTCCATTTGAGCAGCTTCTCTAATCTCCTTTATCATTTCATAATCAACTTCGCCTTCCTGATCAGGTGGCCAATAGCACAATCCTAGTACTATATTCTGTTTATTCAAGTACAGAATTTCTCCCTACTGGGATTCTATGGTAGTTTTCCTTTCAGGTAAGATTTTTATGCTGTAATTATCTATATTGTCCTTAACATACAGAACCAGTTCCCCACCTGTATGTCCTGCTCTGTTTTTACTATATAGTTTGTAACCTATTAAAACAGTATCCCACCGATCATTGTCCTTCCACCAGTTCTCTGAGATGCATACTATGTCACGGTCATCATTTGATACCAGCCAATCTAGTTCACGCATTTTATTTATTAGAAGGGATCCTGCTTTTCCCTGATAAAAAAACAGTTTTGGGGTTTAAAAAGTAACCCAAAATCCACATTTTTCCATGATCAAAATGAAACAACGATGTGTGTGTGTACATACACACACACACACACACACACACACACACACACACACATATATATATATATACATGTTTCATTTTGATCATGGAAAATGTGGATTTTGACTTACTTTTTTAACCCAAAAATTGGGGAATTTTTTTTTTTTATCAGAGAAAACCAGGATCCCTGTTTATTAGGGTTTTGTACTGAGGCACTTATAAATTTTGTCCTTGTTCAGCTGCCTGTTACTGCTCATGCTGTTTCTCGGAACTCTAGATATTCTGACACATCCTCACTATTATCTAAAGTTATACTTCTTACTCTCCTACTATCCACTTAAAGAGAATATAGAATCTAAATGATGTTCTACTTGGGTCTGCATCAACCTGACCTGTGATTTTTTTTGCTTTTATTCCAGGGGTATTGTAACAATTGCAAAATGTATTAGCAAAATTGAAAGTGTGGCTTGCTCTAAGCACAATTATTTCAGTTTCTGGAGTTCAAAACATAATTGATGAGTCTAGAAGAAGAATACTAAAGCTAAAAAAATTACTCATGAGAAATATTTAAATGTTTTAATCTTAAAGGGCCCAATTTAGTAGTCCTTCTTGAAGCAAAGCTTCAGACAGATAGGAAGATACTTATAATATAACAGGATCTGACTGTAAGGCCTTACAACATACAATTTAAACTTTACTCTTACTTTAGCAAAGATCAGGAGACTAATCTGTCTCCTCTGTATGAAGGTGTATTTTGTGTATGTAATAGTTTCAAAAATGTTTTTTTCTTATAATGCAATATTTCAAATAGAATGTGTTAATCAACTCATATTTGTTGCAAATACATATGTGTTTTTGTATCACTTGGCAGATGGAAATTGATTTTGCAATTTTTCACAGCTTTAGTTATCACACAAGAAAGAATATTCTTAATCATCAACTTGATATGAAAACACACACACAGATATACTAAAAAAAACCTCCACCTGATGTAAGGAACATGTTTTTCCTGTAAGTAGAGAATCCTTTTATCTTAGACATTTTACAATAAACTGGTGTGCACATGTGCACACACACATGCACATGGAAATCTGTTTTATGGAATCAGCCTTCATTGGCAGAGACTTATGATGATCACATATGTATTCTTTCATCCCTAGCTTACATGATCCATTATATTCATAAAGAAAGGTTAAACAGAATGATAGTCAGAGGAACAGGTGGTCAAAATCTTAAATTCTAAATCTTTTAATTCATAAAACAGGCATTGTGTAATAGAAGCATGATAAGGTTGGATTCAGGTTTTCCTCAGTTAAAGCACATCTTTGACTTTATTTTGCATGAAGAATCTTATGTCCTTCATACATTAACAAAAGATAAGGGTATTCAGTCTGAATTTCCTGGCTATTTTACATTTGATTAGTTTATCAGTTAAAATTAGCATTAAAATGGGATTTTTCAGTACTTAGAGCTACTGATCTTTTTTTCCTCAGGCCTTTTAATCATTAATGGTTGTTTTGTTATCCCTCATCATTTCCACATAATTAAAACTACCTGCCATTTAATTTACAAATGAAGAAATTTACTTTTCTATCATATTTGCAATTTGAAAAATGAATTACATCTTAGCAAATATTCAAGTTTGATAGAAGTACACAGGTGAAGTGTGTGGCATACTAAGGTATGTTTATAATGATAAAATTGTCAAGATTTGTAATTAAAGTTGTCTTGTAGGATGTGAAGCAGATTTATGTAGTGTGAAGTGTTACTAGGTGCAAGCAGGAAAAAAAAAAACGGATGGTTTGGAGATTAAGAAATAATTAAGATGCATTCCATAACCTGGCATTTCCTAGATTTTTTAGGATTGTGATGGTCACACTTAACCAACCTTAATCTGTTTTAAACAAAGTTTTGTTTATGGAATAGAATAATAAAATTAGAGACAGTAAAATCTTAACCTATGAGTTTATCTCATCTATTCCAGTAAGAATGCAAGTTTGCTCCCTAGAATATATTGTCTATTGCTTTGTCCAGTCTGATTTTAAATGACTAAAACAATTCATTTTCCTTAATTTCCCCTGGGAAGCTGTTGCACAATCTAATACATTTGATGTTAGCAAATGTTTCCTCATTCGGTCTTAATTTTCCATTGCTCATTTCATCTGATTACACCCAATTATGTGCTTATGTATCACCCCTAACCATTCCTCTCATTTCTTGTTTACAGCCAAAAAAAATAATGAGGTAGTTCCCCCTTTTCTTGTCCTTTTATCATTATTTAGCCCAGCTAGTTATCAAATATATTGCTTTTCTTAAAATATCTTTCCTTAGAAATCAGCTTTCAACCTGTCCATTTTTTGCTGATTTCCTTGCATCTGTTATTCAAGGTAGTCTAATTTTCAAATTTCTAAAAAAATAAAAGGAAATAAAAATATAGACTTTAAAAAAAAATGTATATGACTGCTATAGTTTTATTGTGTGTGTACATAGGTATATAGAATTCTTCCTGTCGGTATAATGAGCAAGATTCCTAGTTTTCTCTGATTAAAAAAAAAAAAAATCTCCAATTTTTGGGTTAAAAAAAGCAACCCCCAAATCACATTTTTCTGTGATTAAAATGCACATAGATGTATATATAGTGGTGTTTCATTTTGATCATGGAAAAATGTGGATTTTGGGTTACTTTTTTTAATCAAAAAATTGTGGATTTTTTTTTTTTAATCAGAGAAAACCAGGATCCCTGATAATGAGGCAACCGTTGTCATTACAGGTATTGAACAAATATTCTATTCTATATTATAATAAAGAGGAGGACCATCTTTTTTCTGGTTACATACCTGTTCTATGATGTGATTTTTATATATACCAGACAAAACACATTGGCAGTTTTGCTACATATATAAGAATCCATATGTAACTTGATATTCACATTTCTCCTTAGTGATCTCTTATCAGTATAGCCCTCTAAAACCAGATTTTAACATCCTTCTAACATTAATAATAACGTACTATGGAGTAAGACCTACTGAAAGATATTACTTATTACAAATAGAGATATTAGAGTCTGAAATATTGACACCACTGAAGCGCTTCCTTATTCTGAATGTTTTAAATGCAATTCCCCCTAAATATCATTTTTTTAAGGTATACTTTGCTTATCTGTTTGCTTTTACTCTTATTTGCCTTTCTGTTCATATTTCTCATGCTCAGGTGCCACATTTACACAAGATGCTGACTATGCAGTAGCCCAATACTACTGCATGGTAGCATCACATGGCAAAAATTGTAATATGATGTTGATGCTCAATAGAGTCACAAAAAAGGCATTTGCCAGTGCTACTACACAGTAACTCATATAAAAAAATATTAAATAAATGTGCAGTATCCACTGTGCAGTAGGGTCTTTTGTAAACATGGCCAGTGAAAACAGTTCTTTTTTAAGAGAATGACCTCTTCTTTGTGTTTAGGGATGTCTTCTTCTTTTTAATGCTTTAGAAATCCTTTCTCTTTTTGTGTTCTATAAGTAACTCTGTTGTTCAATGTACTGAATATGATAAGTTGTAGCTCAATTGAATAGCACACTTTTTTTTCGTGGATGTACAAAGTGAACCTTTCACAGTCATGAATACTATGTGAAGAAATACATTGACTTAGATAATTCAATATACACTTGAGTCTACACCTAAATGATTATTAATTCCAATCCCCACTGAGTAACCTATGGTTAAAACAAAGTCAATATGATTAAGTAAATGAGAGTAAACAATAGGGAACAGTGTAATAAAAAAATTATGAACCTTTGAGTACTATTAATCATTCAGGCAAATATTTATGCAAGTAAGGTTTTAATGGAGGCAAATCATGTTGTTATTTAACAATTAGGGCAGTATTAATTTATATGTCAGTTGTACAGTGAAAACGCATACTTACTAACACAGATACTAAGTACTTAGTATTGTTAAATAGAAATGTTACAGATAACATAGGGAGACATTCGAGCTAGAGGAGACATGTAATTCTGTTTTATCCACTAGATGTTTAACTGATAACTTGGCAAAATCCTGATTTATACAACCAATATCAGGGAGGCCTTCTGCTTCCTTAAAGTATGTAGTCCTCTCCCATTTTAATGGGGACTAGTAAGCACTTTGTGCTCCCTAAAAGGTGACTTCTACTTCACACTGCAGAACCACATTGTTCTCTGTTGATTTTCAGCTATCCATTCTGCATTTTAACTTGTGCTAAAGGCTTCCATCTGCTCAGAATTCTATTTCTTCCTAACTGTTGAGTCATATGCATTTTCGTGAGACTTCTCACTTGAGCACATAGACTTCGATGCAGACAAATGTGTCACCCTAATAACTAGCATATGGATTGTCTAATAGTATAGTGTTAAAATACTTACTGGGAACATGCCTAGAGCATTTGCCCTTAGCCTCTAGGGGCATTTATACACATACATTTGCCTGATCCAAGGTGCTGGAGATCTGGGGCATCAGAGCAGACCCAATTAATTGAGTCTGCTCTGCACATGAGCTGAGGTGCCTGGGGCTGCGGCGCATGTATAGCACTAAGTTAGGCTCCATTCTGCTTGTTCAGTTTCTGGTTACCTGGAAGCCAGTTTCAAAAGAAATGATCTCAAGTATACCTTTCCTACTGTTTGACACTTATGGTACATTGCTGGGACATTGGATATGAGGTTTGGGTTCAAACCTAGGGCATTTGTACAAAAGCTTGTGCTGCCGCACCAGGAACCTGTAAAAGCATCCAGTACTGCAGCGCACGCACATGTATAAACAGCAAAATGCATGTCAGTGCTAAGAAAATGGTGGTGGTGCACTTTTGAACTTTTTCTTTAGATTGGTTCACCAATCCTTATTCCACCTTATTTCACTCTCCTGTATAAGTACGCGCTAGTTGTGTGGACAGAGGTTCCAGAAGAAAATTAATTGTAAATACAGGTACTATCCGGTTATGATGTAAATTCATTTACCCAGAGGCTTTCAAATAGTGCAGTATGGCTTTTTATTTCAATGTGATAGGAAGGAAGTTTCAGGCAGACAGACCACATGTGAAGGAGAGAAGAACACATTTCTACCTCTACTGCTGTTTATACAGTTTTCCCAATGACTCGATAATGCAAAATGAATAAACAAGATTAGAAGAAAGGGCTCAAAACCTCTCCTGCCAAAGAATTTTCTACCCACTTGGTCCATAAAGTCAAGCTCTCTTTTGTTTGTTTTCCTTGTGTTTCCATGTTTTAGTCACATAGTGTAATAATATAGGCAAATATGGAATTCAGGTATTTAAGCACAATTCAGGCAATTATGTAAGGGTAGTAGAATTTTATTGGGTTACTTGGATTTTTAAACAATACTTAAGTGTCATTTATTCATGTTATCAATTATAAAGTTTGGCTCTTAGGGTATTGCTTAAGGGTCAACCTTGATATTTTCCTCAACAAACCTAAATGACTTCTGCTGCCCTTCCTTCATATATGACATTCTTCATAGACTGCATGAAAGGTATCCACTTTGTGCTAAATATTTCCCAAGCACATCATTAACATTGAATAGCCTTTCTAGGAATTGGACTGTGGAATTCCTATCTCTTAATTTGTCTTTAATAACAGGTAGTAAAAAAACAAATTAGATGAGCAATGGCTCACCAGGCAGGAAGAGGTAACTGCTGCTGGTGGACTTTATAGGTTCAAGTCTGCATACTTTCAAACAATTACAAAAGTGGCAGGTTTTGAACTTCCCATGCTCTTCTGTCCTATAGAAAATAGATATGTTATGTGAGAAAGCAAAAGAAATTACTATATTTTGGCATGGCCACACAGAAAGGCACTTGTGGTGAAACAAAAGTCATGGGCATCTATTTGGTTCCACTTTGCTCTCCCATAAAAAATGTTTCCAACCTAAAAGTCAATAAAAAGCTAGCTTTTTGTTTTATATTCAAATAGTGCCAATATATCTGTCCTGAATCTTCCTTTCTCTAGACTATATAATCTTCAGTAACATAATTGAGGGGAGAGGGGGCACAAAAGTAGCCACTGCCAGAGTGATGGCTGATTGCACAATTGCAATCATCATGGCAGAAGCCAGTGCTGCTCCCCAGGTGTGAAGCTGCCCTGCTAGGCTTCTGATAATCCCAACTCTCACTTATTCATTCATGTCATGTTTCCTAGTCATCTCCTCATTTTGGTTGCTCTTCTCTGAATTCTCCCAATTTTGTCCAAATCTCTATTAATATGTCCAAGCCTGGACACAGCACTCCAGGTGATGCCTCAACAGTACTGAACAGAATGAGAGAATCACTTCCGGTGACTTGCATACGACACTACAGTTTATACATCCTAGTATGTTATTGGTTCTTTTTGCAACAGTGCTACAATGTTGGCTCATTTAATTTGTGATACACTAAACCCACATATTTTTTTCTTCAATACTGTGGCCTAACCAGTCACTCACCATTTTTATTTGTGCATTTCGTTGTTTCTTTCTTTGTAGTTTGCACTTACCCCTTTGATGGGACAATCTAATAAATACCATATAGATGTAATGTTGCTTCTATCTCCATGACACTATTTTGAAAATAATTTCAAATTCCTAATCCTTCCTTCCACAGTTTGTATTGTTTTGTTTCTTTTTAGGTTGTAATGAATTTGCTGTACACAAACCAAGAGTGAGGTATTAGAAATAATAATAAAAAATAACTTGTTTGAATGAGTCTAAACTTCTTCAGGTCTCATTTTCCTTCCTAGTCTACTGATTGTTTGCCTTTCCCAGTTTATCTTCATCTAGGTTTCAATTTGATCATTTTAGCTTACAGTATACTTTAGGAATACTTTAGTTAGAATATATTAAACAATACTTTCTAGCAGTCCACCTTTAATGCTTCTCAAAGCCCCTGTATTTGTGGAAGAAATAGTAGTTGGCCATGTAATTTAAACAGTATCATAATGTGTGTGTGTGTGTCTATCTATATCTATAGAAATATAGATATCTATATAGATCGATCCCTCTTTCCATATATATAGATATAGATATCTATATATAGAGAGATCTATATAGATATAGATATCTATCTATCTACATAGATATCTATATAGATATAGATATATAGATATATATACACTCACAAGGAAATGAAGAAGACTTTTACTGTTCTACCTGCAATTATTCTGGTATATGTACCTAACTATAAACATGCAGATTTTATTTTCCATACATGTGTCACAAGAAGATACTAATTTGTTAGAGTTGTCACGTATCTCTGAGCATCACATTTTTTAGAACATCAAACATCTTTATGGATCATTTCCTAAATATGTCTGAATACCATTTTGGAACCAATCCAGACTTTACTATTAGGCATAACTTGTACCTACTTTCACTGTTAGAGTGACAGTACAAATTAAACCTACAGGATGTTTGATGTCTGATGACAATGTTGAATATACAGTAGCTTAACCGCTGAAAAATAGTGTTTGTCTGATGGCATAACAGTTATAACTGATCCAAGTCATGTAAAAAAATCACTGGAATGTATTCATTCAAGAATTAAAATAAAATCTAGTGATGAGCACACAGGACAACTGTGATCATCACTTAGCAAGTCTACATGTGATGCTACCTCGCTGTAGAAACACACTGGCAGCTGGCATGGCACAGTACAGGCTGTTACTATGCGGTCATTTAGTACCCAAGAGTTCTTTATGGCTACATGTAGATGCATCTACTGTTCTCAATGACACTTTAGAAACTTCTTGTGACTTTGCTGTCTCCATGCTCCAATTTAAATAACATATCATTTAAAGATAGGGAGAAAAAAAAATACCTCTTGGACTGTGTTGCTTTCCAGCAACTATTAAACCTATATCTGGATTCCAGAAGACAAATTCAGATTATATTAGACTGTAAATTCATTAGCACATGGATGTGCTAATTTACCAGCGAAGTTTAAGAACTTTTGTTAGCCAGCTGTAGAAATATCTACACAATCCGTAGGTTATAAAAGAAAACATTAATTGAAAAACACAATGTGCAGGTGCACTAAGGGTGTGGACACACATAACAACTAAATCATTCCACAAGTTCACTAGTTGTGAGCCAAGTCCTACTTGGTATGGAATAGGGTGTAGGCTTACCTAACAACTGAACCATTCCCAAA
The DNA here is from genome assembly GCF_000455745.1 of Alligator sinensis. Taxonomy (NCBI): domain Eukaryota; kingdom Metazoa; phylum Chordata; order Crocodylia; family Alligatoridae; genus Alligator; species Alligator sinensis. The sequence continues at coordinate 1,113,781 of NW_005842164.1, read as the reverse complement.
TGCTACTGATTGGGAACCAATTCATAATTGCCTGGAGAACTGTGGTTTAAAAAATGAGTGGACATTAATACTTAGCCTAGCATGCCTCACAGTGGGCAAGCGGGAGAACAGGGTTTGCACCCACATTAGGGGGATCACAGGGGATAAGTAATTAGTGTCTGAGTGTATTTTCACGTTTCTGCTTTCCCTTCTGTTAAGCAGGAGCTCAATAAGCTTCAATGCTGTAGCAGGTGAGTGCTTCAGGACCTCTTCAGCCAGCTTTTGGCCCCTTCCCCCAGCATTTCTCACCTAGACTCATCATTATTCAGCCTTTAAACCTGATGGACTTTAATGTCTGGGGTATCTCCCAGCCTGTCCCAGGCATATAGTCTTTCATCACACAAAACAAGCAAAGAAGAATCTTATTGTTTTGGACCCTGGCATGGGTCTGCTGTGGCCTCAGACTTCCTTTTTCAGGATTGTCCTCCTCATAGCCCAGAAACCTCCTGCCTCTGATACTTCTCCTCTACCTCCCCCACTGGTTTTGCTTGCTGGAGTTTTTGTTTCCTAATGAGCCACACCCTCATTAACCTTCCCACAGCTGAAGCCCTTCAGTCTAACTAGCTGCCTTCACTTAAGGGGTACAGGGCACCTTGTTATAAATACCCTGCAAATGATCAAAGCCTGATATGCGGTTGCTGGACTTGGGAGTACAGGTACTGGGGGCAGTACTTGGATCCCTGCTTTTAGGTTCCCAGGGACTTGGGGCTATGATTAGGGTCTGAGGTCAGGAGTGAAGATATTGATGGTTGTTAGAAAGATAGCTTTTGTTGGCCTAGCAGTGCAAGGAAGCTCACTTATAAAAGGTGGCAACAAAAGGAAAAACTAAAAAAAGAAACCTTGAGGCAGGAGACCTTTGTCTAGCGCAGTTTGTTATAGCAGTATTGGTGGGGTTGTGTGGGGAGTTATGAACAAAGCACTATAGGATTCCTTGACACCTGAACAAATCGGTATCACCAAATTTTTGGTAACCATGCCAATACTGCACTGATTCACAGTGAACTGGTTCAAAATAGCACCGGATTGTCTAGGTCTGCTTTTGAACCACTCCAAGCAGATTTAAACCATTTGAACAGGGTTGCATGTCTAGCTACTTCTGGCTTAATCCCAATTCAAACCATTCTAAGTGTTAATTGTGTCCATGCTCTAGATATCACATTGACTGGTACTAGAATCTTATACAGTATTTTTAACTTTATTATCTTGTTGCTCTAGTTTGTAACTTAAAATCAGCGTAGGACATCAACCTCTATGAAGATGCATATTTTGGTAAATAATGGTGAAAGTGTCTGTGTGGAACAACACTTAAAACTGAAGTTCATGTAGGTTATACTTACTATGATGAATTGTGAGTGGGGAGAGAGAAATTATTCTGTTAAATTTACAGCTACCTCTGCTCCCCAGTGAAGTTAACAGTAAACATTCTGTTGATTTTAATGACCTAAGAGGTGAGCTTAAATGGAGAGCTTTTTTTAAGAATCCCACCTGAAATGTATGATGAATACATCATTCTATAATGGCTAAAATATAGTCACTGATTATATTTGGCTACTATCTACTGAAAAAAGTGCCACAATAACAATCCTAGAAGCAACAGTATCATCCTGTTACTAATTAACTACTACAGGGGACATACACACTTAAGCTATGCTTATTTGGAATTGGAAGTGATTTTGATGTAGAGATGAACAACAGAAAGTTTTTGGCTCAGTTCAACAGACTTATAGAATCATAGATTCATAGAAGTTAGGGGCTGGAAGGGACTTCATGAGAGGTCCAGCCCCTCTGCTCTAAGGCAGGAAAGGAAAGACTGCTGGGGTCAGATGAGGAAAATAAAGATGTACATGCTACTAGGAACATATCATTGCTTTTCATTGTTGTGAGCAGTAAAGATCCTTCTTCTATGTCAATGTTATATATGCAACTGACTGTTCTGATAGCTAAATCAGTGATCCTTAGATTATTCACATATAATATGTGAATAATCTAGCAGAAGGAAGGTTTAGTGAATACAGTGTTCACCATCAATTACATATATTAGAAGATCTTTCCAGGGGTATTTTATATGCTGTACATAGCCATCTAGTCATTTTATTACTTTATGATTGCAAAAATTTTGGATGGTGTGCAAATAATTTAATGCTTCCCTCAGTATCTCAAGATATACTTTTTATTTTGGGAGCTTGTAGTGTTGCCAATAACTAATACTGTCAAACCTTTATAATTATGAACCTTGCCTTCAGTTGCTATAACTTTCCAAATTGGCACTGCTTGTACTTCCATCTTCCATGCTTAACTTCTGTATCCAACTAAAGTTTATACAATATAACCTCATAAATCTGGATATCAAAAATCCAGAATTCTTGAAAACCTGGCACACTGGGGACTAGCAGCAGCTGGTCCTGTAGCAGTGGAGGGGGAAGCTTGCACAGGGCGGTACCGCCACCATCCACCACCATGCTCCACTGTTCCATACGCAGCTGCTGCTACCCCTTCCTCCCCCCCTGCTCTGTGACCTGCCATTGCTCTGGTTTAAAAAATCCAGAATTTTTCAAATTCCCAGCAGATACTCAGTCCCAAGCATGCCTGATTTATGTGATTATACTGTATCAAGTTTCTAAGGACTTCCTTCCTTCCCAAGTACAGAACATTGAGTAGTTTTGGTGATGTTAAAACATTTGAATTAAAGTTGCTCAAAAGTAAGCAGCCCAGAGGCAACTGGCATAGGAGCTACCACTGACTATCCTAGATCTAGCTGCGCTGTAAGAACTCCAGGCATCCAGACTGCAGAGTGGCTGGGTTGATTGTAGCAGAGGAGGACAGACTAATCATCAGGAAAACCTTCTATGTGGAGTTGAAAAGTCACATGATTGAAAGGGGCAGCGTTCAGAGGAATATAAACCCCTTTCCTGAGTCAGAGCAGGGCATCTGGCTCTGCATTCTGCAGGGAGATGAATGAACCCTTGTGGAGTAAGGCCACAGGAAACAGACCCACCTATACTACCTTATAGAGTTAGAAGAAGACGGCTAAGAGGGGAGTATGAGCTGTTGTGAGAGAGTGAACCAGAGCTGTGTGAATTTAAGTTGGAAGCAGTTTGGTCAAAAACAGAAACATAAGCAAACTTGGATTGGGGATGGTTTGGAAGCCACAGGTGTGTCCAAGGGGCACCTAGTGCATAAAGGCCTGTAAGGGTCAGGGACCCAAGGGGCTAGAATACAGCAATCAAGGGAGAGATGGCAACCTTGTCTGAGGTTGGAGACCCAGAGAGCTGGAACAGGGATTAAGACAGGACCAGAGGGCTCATGTATGAGACTGGCAACCTTGCTGAGGTCAGGGACCTTGTGAGCTTGAGAAGTCCTCATGGGGTCAGGGGCCTAGAGGATTGGGGAAGTAGAGACAGGGCCAAGACCCTGAAGTGTGAGAGAGGACAGGGCTATGTCTCCCAGTGTAAAAAGGAGAGGCAGGGCCTAGGAAGTCCGTGAAAAGAATCTGTGGCAACCATGAGGCATGAGAATAGATTGAGGCCATGAATACTATCCATTAGGTGCCCACAGAAGGGTCCCAAGTTAGTGCCTGAGGGGCAAGACTGGTCCCAGTAGTATGAGTAGTACTTGAAGTCTGGTTAAGCAGCAAGTTGAGGTAAACTGAGGCTCACTCTAAGACCTTAAGGCACCTATCTTGAGTACTGTAATTTCCATTAAGGCATTAAAAGCAAGGCAGAAAAAGGGAGGGTACCCAGAGGAGCTGGAGTGAGGCAAGAGTAGTTTGGCCAACAGGGGGCATCATGGCTGCTCTCAAGGCTGGCCCATCACAAGGACCTTAAAACTCCTGCATGCTTTTTAGTTTCTTGTCTCTGAACTTCCCACAAACTTCTCAGTGCTTTCCTGAAATTTGATTACCTGAAACTGACTGATATACAGCAAATTTGACTGACCCATAGCTATTCAGAGAGGGACTATTACTTCCGTGTTCCATGATGTGTTATCTCTTTGGCCTTATGTACGCTGACTTCTTCCTGAGCCAAGGACTACTGCTGAAGTTTTCGAATTCACTAATTACTCCTGCTCAAGGGTTCCCAAAGTCCAATGGAGAAAGCTTGAAGTGGGCCTGTTGTGTCTCAGGCTGTCTTGAAACAGAAACTCTGAGAGTAGAAAGGGAGGGGGGGTGGCGTTGCTGTCAGGCCTGCACACATAGCAAAAGCAAGTGGTTAAGGCCTATTCTCCTGAAGGTAGTCCCAGACCCAGCACAAAGGCAATATCTGAGTAGCTTATGAATCCAGTCCAGAGGTGCAAAGTACTATTTTGGTGTCATTTCACATTGGATATTCATGTCCAGTCACTTGTATCATTCCTGAGTTTTATGATTTATAATATTCTATAAAAATCAGTGATACAGTGGATACTTAATGTAACTTCTAGTGCCCAATTGATTATAAGCTTCTTCCTGTAAACATAAGAAACAGAAGCTGCACAATGTCCTTAAAACTGGCAAACCATATCTCCTTGAATCCTTGTGTTGTACTTTTTGTACTTGTACATATTTTACTTTATCTTATTATATCAAATTGTTAGCACCTACTATACTTTTGGTGCCTTATGAATAAGTAATAACAAATGAAGATTATTTACATTCACTGGTAGAAGTCTCGAGTGTGGGTTGAGGAGAATTTTTAGCCCCAAATGCATCATTGAACAAAAGGAAAATTGCAGGCTGGAAGCAAATGGCAATATAAAAGTAAATTGCAATTTAATCTTTCAAAGATATAAGAAAGGTTAGGATAAAACAGTTTTTATTTTCTTTTAATATTGGAGTTGATCTATAGAGATTCTACCTTCACAATTTATTAGTTTCAAGTATGGTCCTTTAAAATGTGGGCCTTGAAAAGAAAAATGCATAATAAACAGATAGGAGAAATATGAATTAAGAAGATCAGTCTGTAATGAGATGGCTCACTATTCAAAAGAGTTTAATGGATTCTTCTTTCTTCTTTTAAAAATGTGAGCTAAACAAAGCTTAACCTGCAGTGGGAACTGAAGTGTGTTATAACAAATAGGAAGTCATGGTGAGAAGCACAATAAACCTGAAAGAACAATGTTAGCTCTGCATGCTTCTGAATAATGAAAATGTTCTTGCATTTATACAGAGCCTTTTTTTCCCCTTGTTTGACTGGATCAACAATATTTCACAAACTTTACTACCTATAGTGCTTATTTACATATGGCACATTTCATTCAACTCCAAAAGAAAGCCACTTCCAGAACAAGAAACCATACTGCAAGCGAGATGGTTCTTCCCATTTCATTAGATCCCAGTCAATATGGTCTGTTAAACATACTCTTCTACTTGAATACTTTGTACAGGGCCAAAAAAATCTATTCACATACCTCTGTTTCTTATAATCATAATAGTTGAGCACAAAATATACATTGTGCCATAGTGATCCATGAAAAAGTCCACATTTTCTGAGAGATTTAATGGCTGGGTGAGAGTTTTTTTTGCAGCAGACATTACAAGAGGTTTACTTTATTTTCCCGGAGGATCTTTCTGTTTCTTCATTGCAGTAAATTTAACTTTGTAGGAGTCAGGTGTATAAAAAGATAAGACTAGTTATTGAATATTTTGTGGTCAGCAAGCAGACTCTCTGAGGGGATGAATTACAATCCTTACTGCATTGTCCACCACGCTTCAAGTTGATTCAGTTTTCAGTTATATGGACAAACTGTTAGGCCTACGGAATGTAAGGAAATCGCCTTCCCTTACATTCTGAGTGCATCTACATGAGGTGCTTAGTGCTCATTGGACTAATTCTACTGTGCATTAGTGAAGTTGGCAACAATTGTGCTAAGGCACAGTAGATTTAGTCCAATGAGCATTAAATATCACACAAAAAGCATTCATCTATACTAATATGCAGTGGTGTTGATTTAAGGTGTATTACGTTAGTAGCTGTTTTTATAGGTACTAAATTTAATGTGCCATAACTTATGTTGAGGCATCGGCGGTGGCGGCTCCTGCCTTGTGCAGGGTTGGGGACCCACACTGTCTCATGCAGCAGCTGAGGCCCTGTCCACCCTCCAGACCCTCTGTGAATTGACCCATGCACTGTTGTCATGCCTTTCCCATGGTGGATGCTTCCCTATTGCTGGAGGTGTCTTCAGGATGCTACTGGGGCAACTTCTCCACCCTTGCTGGTCAGCTCTACTGTAGCCCTCATTCTCATTATCCCTTGTTGAAGCTCAGCCCATAGGCTTTTATTCCCTTTGGAGGCTCTGCCCCAGATTGGGAATGGACCAATAAGGAAGCCTGGGGGTTAGTTCCCTTTCAGGTCCTCTCTCACCTCATCCCTGGGTCAGGATGGGGCTGCCTATCCTCTGCTCTCCCCTGATTGGTGCAGAAGGAAAAACTGTCTCCACCAATTGAACCTGAGCCCTTTGGGCTAAAGCTAATAGTCCAGGCTGCCAGTGAGCCCACCGGCCAGCCTGCCACATATTTGTATAAGGCTTGGAGCATATCAGGAACTCCTGGGTCCTCCAGCATCAGAGAGTATTCCACTCTACCTTCCCCTATTCTCCTTCACCCCCTGCCCCAATGTTCTAATGCTCTGTCCCCAATCTCTTGGGGTGCTTCCCATCCCCTGCCAGAGCTGGTGACTCCCATACCTTCCCACATACTCCCCACGAAATTGGAAATGTCCTCCTCCCTGTTTCCCTTGCTCCTGGAATCTAGATTCCAGCTTTTCAAACCCCAATCCCCATCTACCTTTTTGCTTCTGATCTCTTGGTTCTGGCAGGAGACATGGGGTCCCTGATCTCCCAGTTTTGGTGGGAGAGGCTACAGGCCCAGAAGACTGCGGGTGAAAAATGGCATTGACATTCCCTGTTCTTTCTCTTCCCAAAAGTAGGAGAAAGCAGCACAGGTCTCCGCAGATTCCTGTTACACTTTCCTGGCTGGGCAGCATGCTGCTGCAAATAGCCATGGAAAATCTGAAGTGTTACAGCTGGGGACCATGGTAGTGGCTCTATGTGTCTCCAGTGGCTGAAGTGCTCTGTTTTCTAAATATTTGCAAACCTGTTACATTTGGAAACATTTCAAAAGTTATGTCTGTGTGCACCCTACCTGACATTAAAATATACTAAATGAATCCACTACTAGCTTTCTAGCTTGTTACCACATTATTGCCTATTACCTTTGAACAAATCATGCCACACACAAGGCCAGTCATAACCTGAATTAAAGATTTGGTAGTCATATAGAATTTAGTTATTTAATTTCACATCTCAGGTAGCCACACTTCAGTGAGCTATAAAATATAAACTCAAAATGGAACTCAGTGGGTGCATTTATATGAGACGCTTTACTGAGCAGTAGACTAATCACAGACTACATGTATAGGGGTATATACTGTGAAGTAAATTAAGCTACTGTGCAGTTAGCAAGTACCTGTAAATACAGGTCCAATATTAACTGTGCAGTAGTTACTGTGCAGCCCTGCACTTTTAAATGTTGACCAGAAACAAATTTACTCCTGGTCAGTCTAAGCAGTAGGACCACAGGGGATGTGGTGCTCTCTGTCCCCAGTCCTGGCACTGCTTAGATGCCCCGGGAGCTGAGAGCCAATCGGCACCAAGGCTGGAGAGCTCTCTGCCCCCCATCCTGGCTCCCAGTTCTCAGTGTGGAGGTGGGAGCTCTGGAGAACAACTCTCTCTCCAGATCAGCTCTGCACAGCACAGAGCTGGTAACTCCAACCCCAATTCACTCTCTGGAGTTCCCAGCACCATGCTGTGCAGAGCTGCTCCAGGAAGTGTGCAGGGCTGGGAAGCCAAGCAGACCAGCTGCTGGTGAATACGGGACTCCCTCCACTCATCAGGGGGCTGGCTGGGAACTGTCCTGCAAGTAAGCCAAGTGGGGGGCATGGGGATCACTGGCAGCTGCCTCACATGTGGGACAGTTCCTGGGCAGGATCCCCACACAAAGGAGACTCCCCAACAACTACCCCACACTTAGAACAGGTCTGGGCAAACTCCCTGCTGGGCAAGGAAGCACTGCCCGGCAGGGGGCTCAGCAGCAGCTCTGTATCTCACTGTGCTCAGAGCCAGGAGAGTTCTGCCAGGTACAGCAGCAGCTATATCTCAGTGCCATGCACATCAGGTCCTGTCCTGATGTGCATGGGGCCAGAAGACAGCTTATGCTGCAGACAGCAGAGCTTTCCTGGCCCCCTCTGGGGCTAGCCCCAGTGCCCCTTGCCTGCCCCTGGCCTAGCACCCAGGGAAGCCTGGAGATCCCCTTGGCTGCTGCAGTGGGGCAGAGGAGGGTGGGAGCAGCCCTGAACTGAGCTGTTCCTGTTGGGAGCAAATCTGCTCCCAGAAGGATGCACATGGAGACTGCTCAGGGAAGAAAAAGACTTAATGCACAATATTGTATTGCATAATAAGCTTAAAGTTTCTTAATAGCATGTTTAGACATGTCCAGTATGTATTTAACTCTATAAAAGTGGTTTGTGATTCCTTGAGATAAAAGGTGAGATTAACAAATAATAAAAGATAGTAATTATTGTTTTAGAATGCCTAGTCATTTAATTCCTTTAGCCAATTTTGAAACTCAAAGGAACAGGTAATGTGCAGGTTTGATCAAAAGGTTAGAAAATCTTAAGAAACAAACTAAAACATACATCAAGGTAAATTTCAGCTTTCAACTGTACAGAGAAGCATGCATCTTTGCTATCAATTTAAGTAGAAAGTATTGCTGAATATGTGGACATAATGAAATAAAGCATATAAGCATATTCCTTCCAATCACAGTGACAAATAGCCATATTTATGCATTGAGAAATGCATCCTCTTCCTGAAGTTTACAGGATGTTAGCTCAGCTAATTCAGAGTTTTGGCACACACTATTGTCTAAGGATTTAGCATAAGTGGCTATATTTATTATGTCATTATCTGTGAAGGAGCAATGAATGATACTGTTATCATTTCCAAAGTATAGAAGAGTTGGCACTGAAAAATAGGTTGATGGGTACTTCTTTACTCATAATGGTACTATAGAATTGTTTTTCAGATATTTGACAGTATCTAGGTTGCATCTGACAACTTCATGAGATGGATTTTTGCATGTTGTTGTTTTTGATGTTGTTGTTTTGATCAAAGGACCCATTTTTATGGCCATACATTTCAAAGATTTTAAAAAAGAGAGGAGTTGCAACCATGACCCCAGCTTCCAAACTTTCCCATATATTTTTCAGTTCAGGTTTCTTCATTCTACATAGGCAACCTTCAACAAAACAGTGAGCTATAGGGGTTTAGCAGAGCAGCCTATGTGTATCTGTTTCAGAAGATGTCTTTCAGAATCTGCACAGCACTTAAGTACCAACACAGTAACATGTCCGCAACTGTTTAATTTCTTTCCAGACTCAGTGCTACACTGTCTTTGACTCAGAAATAACTTTCAAGAGTTTAATAGAAATAAGCATTATTAAAAACAAGAGCATCTGGCCAATATTTTTCAGAGACAGACATTTTGATAGAAAAAAAATACTGGTTTGAAACACAGCTTTTGTCTTAGGTCCTAGGGACAGGATATCTTTTAGTACAAAACAATTTTAAAGAGATTTCTCCACTTCTCACATTCAGAGGTTGTATTCTTGTTTTGGTTCCATAAGATCTCAATACCATTGTCTTGAAGGCACTTCTGAGATTATCATGGTTCTGATGAATCAGGTGAATTAGTATCTGGAACGTGCTGAAATAAAGACAGACGCTTCTCAGGAGACTGTGCCAGTAGACTCATACTTCTGGCTTTGGTGAGTATACACTCATCCATTTGAATACTGGGGTCATCAAATAGAATAAGACAGGGGAAGATAAACTAAGCAGACAGATATTTCCATGCCTTTACTATTCAGTACTTTTCCTGGATTTTAGCCTCATTGTGAAGGTTTTGATCACAGCTCAATAATACATTTTATCAAAGTGTCCCAGGCTTTTTTTTTTTAATGTTTTCCAACCAGCTTCTCAATTCAACAGAAGATCCTAACTTCAGAGGCCACATTCAGAAAACTCCATAAAAGTCTTTGGATTACTGAAAGATAGAAATCAAAGGGTGTGTGTGGACCAGGAGTGGGCAAAATGCAGCCTGCAGGCCAGATGTGGCCCACCAGGCCATTCTATCTGGCCTGAGGGGCCCATAAAAAATTAGGAAATTAATATATATCTGTTCTGGCTGCCTGTATTGTGGCCCTCGATGGCCAAAACTCAGTAAGCAGCCCTCCACCTGAAATAATTGCCTGTCCCTGGTGTAGGTGAAATGGGAGCCCTAAATCGAAGCGGTGGGTTTTTAAATTTGCCGCTTAAATTCAGGGCCCTTAAAACCCCTGTGTTGTGCACCCTGCACTTACCTGCCTCGCCAACAGCGGGGAGGGGAGGGCGAGCTGCTGGCGGGCAGAGCAGTCCCTGGGCTGCAGTAGGGGAGGTGGTTGGTGCTTCCCCCTATGGCAGCAGTGGCCCCCCCAGGTGGCACCTGCTCACAGGCACCCGGCTTGGGTGGTCCCAGGGGGACACCAGAGTCATGAATAGAAGCACCAGGCCCCCACGCAGCTCATGCAGACAGGCAGGCTCCAGTGGGGTGGCAGGGAAGCAGGCTCATCACTTTTCTTAGGTGGCAGAAGCCTGCCTTACCAGGCTGCCTGAGCTGCACGGAACCCAGTGCTTTGCTCCATGGCTGAGAGGCAGCAAACTTTTAGTTTTTGTTTGCTGCACCCCAAGTCACCCCAACTCCAAACTTTTAGTTTTAGCTTGCTGCACCCCAAGTCACTTAAGGTACGTTACACTACAAAATGTCCTATAGAAGCTGGAATTAATGCCCAATGCACCATTGAGGCATGCAAACATCAACATCATTAAAGCAGTGCAAAACCATTTAGCACACTTTAAAGTATCATACACACACGCCCCTCATTTCATCTACACATGGCCAAAAGTATTAGAAATATTCTGATGGTAGGAAAGCATGGAATAGATTAGATTAGTGAAACAAGTTGGGTTACATTGGAAATGAGTATGAGTGCTTAGAAAAAACATTTCCCCCTTAAATTTACACAAACACACAGATGTTATGCCAAGATCACAAATTTTCAATCATTATAGGACTGTGACCAGCAGAGAACCTGGTTTTCTTTGATTTAAAAAAAAAAAAAAAAAAAAATCTGATTTTTGTGTTAATAAAGTAGCTCAAAATCCACACTTTTCTGTGATTAAAATGAAACACCACTAATACATAAATACATACATATATAGTCCTTTAAAATAGATATATAGATAGATAGATATAAAAGGAAAATAAAATCATTTTAGTTTACAAAAACTTAATTACCTGGAACATATTTTATTTTTGCAGTGACTTAAGGCAAACAAAGTTGTTGTGTGGTTTTTTTTTTTTGGTTTTTTTTTTTTTCTTAGAACAGAGGTGGGGAATAGATACTTCAATAAGTGAGATAAAATATCACCTTTTAGTGTAGTCTGGCAATCTGTACAATTACTGATGAATCACTAGAAAATCTATGGTGTGTGCTTTATAGAAGCATACAGATATAGATTTATAATTCTCCTTTTATATCTTAATCAAGACCAATTATGTATTACATTCAACCAATACCTTGAATATCTTGAACTCTCCTGTACCATGGGATTGTTCTACATCCTGATCTGGATGTTCCTGTTCCAGTCTTATTATCTTGGTACTAGACAATTCTATATCTTGTACAACCACCTTCCCCTTCCATCTCTAGACAGGAGGCCTACATGCCAAGTCTTGCTTATGTAAGATACTTGTGCATTGATCAGGTTCACTGATCAGGCCTACTCTGGCTAACATTTTAAGAAAGGCTTTGTGTGAGTAGTATATATATATTGATCAATTTTCCAGTAAGAACTACACACTTACAACTTAATTTAGTTCTGAATTGAGGGGAATAAATCAAAATATGTTGTTGCTATTTTAATTACGTTTCTAAACAAATTAAATGGAGTGCATTTGATCTACCTGTCTTCGAGATTTGACCTATGCTGTCATTAATTCCTCCAGCAAAGATGAAGATTAGTACAAGAATTACAAAGGAGATAAAGAACTGGCAACAGGGGAAGTAACAGTTTGTGCTAAAAGAAACAGATTGTGTTAAAAGGAATCCCCTGGTTTGGAGACTGAACTTATTTACTAATTTGCACTTATATAAGGTCATTAGAAGTATGGTAATGGAATCTGCTGATGACAGAAAATGACTAAACAATGTTGAAGGAGAAAAGGACCAGAGGAACTAAATATTATATGGGAAGAACTGGATGACCTTAAAGACCAGAGTAAAAGAATTGAAATAGTACTATGCTGTGTGATCATTGATCTTGCATATAGGGGGTAATAACCAGAATTTCCTCTTTAAATTGGAACTCTAGATGAAGATGAAGAGCAGGGAAAAATCTTGAGCCATAGCATGATTTATGATCCACCTGTGTGATATGTCTCCTAATAAGTCAAATATAACCCTAGAATATAATCAGACAAACTATTTCTATTAGATATTTAGAACTATCAATGGCATTATACAATGCACTTGTAAGATCTCAACTACAATATTCTGTATGATTTTGGTGACTTGTGTTTTGGTGCTTTTCAGTGATTTCCTTTGAAGTATTTAAGGAACGTCATGATTTTGTTAAGCATTTTTGTTTTACGATATCAGACTTTTTGAAGGAAAATTATTCTGCTAAAAAAAATTAGAAAAGCTCTAGTATATACTGTTAGTTGATGAGTGAGTAAGGAACCCGGTAGTCTTTGAATCAAGTGCTCTTCCTGTGCTACTGACCCATTAGTCTTACTGCTTTACAAGTAAAAATATGGTCACATCATTATTATGTACTCTAATTTCAAATGTCTGTCCTATGAAATATCTATCATTGTTTGCCTTGGCATAAAAATAATGAAACTAAGATTCAGATCAGTGAGCTTTTTTTATAATGTGAGACGTTTATGTCAGTTTTGGTAAAAAATTTTCATGGCAAAGAGGAATAAATGCAAAAAAAGACAATATATTTTAAACACTATTTTAAATTGTAAATGTTTTAAAAATTACTTTTATTTATTAAATATATGTTAAAATCAGATTAAGGGATGAGTCATTTCAAGTTGCACAAAACATTTTAGACAGATGTAATTGTGCCTGCAATTGAGCCACCAGTATATCAAAAAAGAAGCCATACAGCTTATCTGTTTCCTGAATTTGGCACATTGAATGAAATCTAATAGTGGACCTTCAGTGTGCTAGGACAAGGAAAGTGCTAGAATTACTAAAAGAGCATTCAAAAAGTAGAACAGTTTGGTAGTTGTCTGTATGGCTCAATCAATCAATGTGCTATTCTTTTCTTTGGCTGATTATTTCTAACAAAATTGTAACATTATCTCAAAATAAGTAATATTGATGATGCTTCTATAATGCACACATCATAGGTTCTCTAGTGATTCATCATTAATTGAACAGAATGTCAAACTACACTAGAATAAGTGAGACTTTATCTCACTTTCTAAAGTAGCTCATTTTCCCCTCTGGTTTAAGAAAGAACACACAACATCTTTGTTTGCCTTAAGTCACTACAAAAATAAAATATATTCCCACTAATTAATTATTTGTAAGCTAAAATGATTTTTTTATTGTCCTTTAATGGCAGGAGACAACTCTTTTAACTGTGCATATAAACCATCAAAGATATTTATGTCTTCTCCTAATACAATGCATTAGGCTCCACTTGTACTCTTGTACACAAAGTGGCTGTTTGATTCAATACATTACTCTCTGATGCTCCACTCATTGTCCCACTATACTTAATAAATAATGGTAATACATTATTGGTGCTCTCTTGAATATATCTAAATATCTTGTTTGGTAAAATTTAGCTTGAACATTTTCATTTTTCAATATAATTAAAATATGAGAATTTATATAGGGATAATGTGTGATAATGTCAAGATACCTTATTTAAAACTAAAGGCCAGTTGCAAATTGTTCTTGTAGGCAACCCCATATAGGGGTTGCAATTATTAAAATTGGAGTCTTGCCCCAAAATAGGTACCCATACTGACACAATTAGGCTCGTACAAGCCCTCTGCAGCAGTGTTTCTCAACCCATGGATCAGGAGCCAAAAGTGGGTCACAAGAATATATGAAAGTGTCACAAACAAACTTTAGAAATGGATTCTCCTTAAAGGAGAAAAACATTGGAAACTGGCTTGTCCCTTGTAGGCATGCCCCTGCCCCACACAACCCCCCAATCCCCACACCCTGGGGGGCTGGCCTGAGGGCAGGGGACAGTGGATTGGGAATGAGGGGTACTGGGTCAGGACTGGTTATCAATTTTTATAAATGGGTCTTGGTACAAAAACGGTTGAGAACCACTATTTTACAGTCATAAGCAAGTCCAAGGAAGATCTAGGTGCCTAGGTGTTGCACACTAGGTCCCCCACTCATCCTTAGATCTAGAGTGCCCAGAAGGGAGGCTCCTGCTTGAATCAGGATGCCTAAATCACATGGATAGCAACAATAAATTCAGTATCACATGTAGCATCCTCTCCCCTCCATTTATTCTTGAACTTAGCTGATGATGGTGATGCCCATGTTTTGCCCAGCAGCCTACTGGTCAACCTTGAGAAGGACGCTACTACATCTCCTTCCTTGGAGAAGAGCCTTTCCCACCAGGCTATTGAATATATTGTGTAGAATACACAATCAATCTCTTCTTCTGAATCTGGGGCACTGGGAAGCTAAGAGTATAGGATACACGATGCCAGAAGAATATCAAACAAAAGGACTATGGCTTTAAATCCCAATGAGAGAGGCTTTCCTCTGGCACAAGGGGAGACATGGATCCTCAATCATGCATTTTATATGCATTTTATTAGTTAGACCTGCCCAACTTGATTTCTTCTCTATGGGGACAAAGTCTGGATTGGGGGAGAGCAGTGCGTGAAGTATACCTTGACTTTTGCAAGGCTTTTGACACTGTCTCCCACACCATTCTTATTAATAAGCTAAGGAAATATAGATGAAATAAAATACAGTAAGGTAGATTACAATTGATTGAATCATCACGCTCAACAAGTAGCCATCAATGACTCAATGTCTAGTTTGGAGGAAGTATCAAGTGTGGGGGTTCCCCAGGATCTGTACTGGTACTGTACTGATACTATTTAGCATCTTCATTAACAATCTGAATAAATGGTTCTCAATTCTTTTAAACTCAGCAAACTCCTCAGAAAATGGCATATCATACATTTCCCTTTTTGTTTCTTGACTACAGAAAAATAATAGAGCAATTCTTCTATTGAAAAGAACTCAGAAAAACCAAAATGGGCCAAAATGGTTTTAACATTGTGGATTACTATTTTAAATCTCTAGTATCTTCTGTTGAATCATGCTGGTACACCTAGCAGGACTAACATTGAGTGGCACACCACAACACTGTAAAGGATATCAAGGTACTCCTGGGTGTTGGTTACCCCTGTTGAGAATTACTGGTTTGGATGACAGGGTGGAGTACAAGCTTAACAAATTTGAGGATGACCTCAAGTTTGGTGGAGTTACTGATACCCTCTGGAGGGTAGGCTAGACCCAGTATGACCTGGATAAACTGGATAAATAGTCCAAGATCAGATTAAATTCAACAAAGGTAAATGAAAAGTTCTTCACTTGGGATGGAAGAGTAGCATGTACAAATGCAGGCTGGGCAGTGATTTGTAAGGCTGCCATACATTCGTAGAAGGACTTGGGGTTGCATTTGAATATGAGTCAGTGGTGTGTTCTTGTTATAAAAGTTGCCAACAGTATACTGGGTTGAATTAATGTGTTAAGAGAGATGATTCCTCTGTTGTATTCATCCTTGGTGAGGACTTTCCTGGAGTACTGTGTCCAATTTTGGGCCTCATACTTCAAGGAAGATGTGGATAGATTGGAGAGAGTCTAGCTGGGAGGGACAACAATGGTTACAGGTCTGGAAAGAATGTCAAATGAGAAAAGGCTGAAAGAACTAAGACTATTTAGTCTCGACCAGGGTGTTGAGAATAATCTCCAAATATCCAGGCAAGTGGAATGACCCTCATCACGGAACATTAAAGTTTCATCTACATACTGTTTTCTATGGCCTGGGTAAGAGCACTGTCAGGGGAAATGCAAAATATGGTTTTGATTCCCTTCAAGCTGAGAACATCCCACTTTCTGGGTAAGTTGCCTTATCCCTAATTTGTTTGGTAAAAGGCAGCATGACTACTTTTCTGGCTATTGTAAAGATCTGCATCCATGTCTGTTAGCTCACTAAGGAATTGCAGATTTATACTTAAGATTCCTTGTAGCACTGATATTACCAAGAAACAGGTTCTACATGGCCAATCTGGATAATTCCTGAGAATGGGCAGTAAGTAGGTCATTGTAACTCACAGCTGCCTAGCGGTCTTTACAGGCTAGAACAGAGGTACTAAAGAATGCCTTAGTTTTTCTTCAACTATCACTTTTTTATATCTGTCCACACCATGTCATTGCATTACCATGTTGCCCTAAGAGAAGCTTCACCATTACTTTTCCTGTTTGGGCATTTCCTGGTGTGGGTAGGAACAGACAGGTGGGTTGTAATTGGAAACATGTCTCCCAGGCAGTGGAAGTGACATCAATGTGGGTATAACTCATTTGAATATGCACCAAACTTCTGCCTTGGTTCTCTTTAGGTGCCTATAAGAACAATCTGGACCTGTCCCTAGATTCATACATTTTTAAACTAATCTACATGCCATTTAATTCAAAAGAGAATATTTACATTTTCTTGATTGCATATTAGATCAAAAGCTTAATACTAGATCCATAAAAAGGACTTAGACAGCTAAGTTCTGCCTAACTCCAGTTGTATTCCTTAAAACCCCTATTGGACAGCTGCCTAATGCTTGAAACAGCTACATTCATTAGTGTGCATTTTTTTTAAGTTGGTGTGCTCCATGATCATAAGGTTTTGCTTCTGGACATACCTGAAATGCTAGTGTTGACAAGTCTGACAAGCTCAGTGCTTGTCTTACATCTAAGTCCACCAGCATTCATAAGCTAGGCTTTTTTCTCAATCTATGGACATGTCTATAACTGCAAATAAGCACAACTAAATTTAATGTGCATTAAGCTAATGCACATTAAATGATTTTTGGCAGTTATCTACATGTGCAGGGACTTGGGCCTACAGTTAGTGCACTTAGCACTAAAGTTAGTCCCAAGTCCTTTCAGCCTTGCCATGTGCCCCTGTGGCCACTGGGGTGGGGTGGGGGGGACAGGGAAGGGAGCACTTGAGGCTAGAGCCAGCACTTGAGGCCAGAGCCAACTGTCAATGCTTGGAAGCTATCTTGGAAGCTCTGATCCCTAGCCATCCCCTTCCTTGCCCAGGAACTACATGCCCAATGCAGGGGCAGCATGTGACAGTTCCCTCCCTGCACCAGGGCTACCCCTGCCCCTGCCAGCTTCTCCCAGCATGCCACTGCTCCAGTCAGGCCCCTACCAGTTTTTAGCTATGTGGTTAAGGGGGGAGAGACAGGGCCAGGCCCAAGCATGTGGCAGCCAGTACAGGGCAGGGGCCAGGCCAAGGGGTCTGGCACACAGGAGGTGCATGAGCACCTTCTCCCAGGGTGAGGTGAGGGCCTGCTGTGGGCCACTGGGGCTGGTAGGATCTCCCTCATGTCCAGATGTTGGCCCTGCATGGTGCTCCTGGACAGTTGTGTCAAGGGCTCGCCATGCCCCCACCCTCCAGAGGGCCCCTCCAGGAAAGTGCCCAGGGCCTGCCCCCCAATACACACAGTGTTGCTGCACCCTGAGCATGCATCTTCTGCCAGAGACAGCCAGGCAGCAGCCTTGAGGGGATCTGAGGGCTGGAAAAGGGGTGCAGCAAGCTGCAGCCCTTTGCAGCACTCATCTATGGTCAAACAGTAACTCTGGAGAGGGACATGCCAGACAGAGACAGCCTGTGGCCTGTCCACAGAGCCATACAGGGCCTGCTGGGCTTCTGGACAGATGAGCTCTCTCCTTCAGGCTTCTGGTGTGTATGCCCTAAGGCATAACATGGCTGTAGGCTTTTATGCCCTGCATCTAGGGGCTACCACAGAGCAGCCCAACCCTGGAGCAGGAGAGGTGCCCAGCCAGGAGCCCTAGGGCTGGGCTCAGCTTGGCCCTCTACTGGCTTGGCCAACCTGGCACTACAGTTACTGTCAGATCACATATACATGTATACTAATGCACTTTAATTAATTGTGCCTAAATTCGATACCTGCATCAAGTATCAAAGTATCAAATTTAGACGTGCTGAGCCAAAATTCACCATTTTTAATGCTCATTAAGGGCATGCACATGTAGACACAAGCTCTTAATGCACATTAAATTAGGCTAATGTGCATTGTGTAGATGCAACCTATGTGACCTGAGAAGTCTGATCCATTAGGCAAAGTCAGAGTATGCTCAGTAAATCAGCTTCCATATAAATCATAGCTACTAGAAAAGAACATCTCCCTTCCCTCGCATATGATGGTTCAGGAGTTAGTCATCCATAGGGCTAGACAAATAAATTCAATACTTTCTTCTGCCTGAACTAGCCAAGAGAGTTGTCTAATTGCTATTCCATTGTGGTATTGAAATTGTGTTGCTTTACATGACATATTTAATATGGAGCAAGCATGGAATTGTAGCTCAGTAGTCAGGGTGTTTATTTGGAGGATAGAAATACGGCTTTCAATTATTGCTCTCATAATCATATTTTCAAAGTGAGGGCCCTTACAGGGGCGATGCATAGGGGGTGCAAACAGGTGCACATGCACTCCCTGAGCATGGCAGCACAGCCCCTACGAAAAGGCACCACTGACAGTGTCAGTCGCACCTGCAGGTGGTTTCTGCTCACCACTGTCTGAGGGTGGTCAGCAATCCCTGCTAGCTGCCGCTGCTGACAGTGTCTGCAGGTGGTCGCCAACCCCTGGTCGGTGCTTGCCACCCCCCTCCCCTGCTTCCAACAGTGCTGGTGGCATCTGTGGGAGCTCCTGCTTACCGCTGCCATGCTCTCGCCACTGCTGATGCACTCCTGCCACTGCCGTCGTGCTCCTGCTGCTGCCATGTCCTTCCAGCCACCAGGGGTAATGTTGTTCATGGGCCCTTGCCACTAGGTTACAAAATCGTTCTTTTTTTTTTTCCTATGGGTCTCTGGCCCAATTAATTCCTCTTTTTGCAAGGTGGAACTGCTTCCAGAGGATAGAAAATACCCCAGGATATTGCATCACTGGGGTGCTAAGATATTTGCTTGGACAATGGGAGAAACCAGTTTGAACAAAATTGAAATTAGAAAGGAATTCAATCTAGGTCTCCTAAATCCAATGTAAGTACTCTAATCACTAGACCAGGAGCTGGAAAACTACAAACCATCAAATAAGAACTTTTTATTCCACCTTCCAGGCACTTTCCAGAAAAAAAAAATATGCCATCCTGTGGCTGTCTTCATCAACTGCCAATTCCTGCCCAAGAAGGATTGAACTGTGTTAATTGACCTAGTGCTAGTGAAAGGCTGCTGACTTCTTCCCTAGATATATGTATAAAAGGTCTCCTCAACCAATGTTTTAAAAGTAAGTGACTATTACTCATGTTTTGATAGATACAACGTAGGCACCTAAATCAAAGAAAGAGTTCCAGGGTATCAAGTCCAAGTGGTGGAGGCAACTTCCAATACAGTTGGACCCAGGCAGACAACAAATCCCTCTTCTCTCTTATTGCTGCCTTAGACAACCATCTCTTTGATATTGTGGTTATTTTAGATTGTTTTATTACTCTGGGAATTATGTCTCAAGCACAAAATCAGAGCTGCAAATTCTATTCCAGAGGCCCAACATCTAAGAGTTCCTGGCTGCAATGGTTAGCACCATGTTGTCTAACCAGTACCTTTATCAATCTATCACTTAATGAAAATAGTGTAAAAACATAACACCTGAAACATGCCTGAAAGGAGTTTCTGGTTTTAAAAGGTATATCTGACCATTTTAATTTTCAATACTATGTAAGTAATCGTGAAAAAGCCTTAATCTTGTGAGTAAGCGTGCTTAATAAGTATATCCACTGAAATCAATGGAATTATTTCCTCAATAAAGTTTTCCAAGCCTGGGACTTATATGATTAATATCTTCTAGTTACAAATGAAAGAAGAAACTAACATACTGCACAGCAACAGCAGATTTATGACAACACATAATTGCTCTGCCATTTGCATAAAAATATTATTTTCAACTAGCTAATGACTAGGAGATGCAACAACAACATTGCTGGCATCAATAGCTTGGATACATCATCATCATTGTCATAACCGGTGATCCAGTGATAGAAACTGCTTGTTTCCTAATAAATAACAATGAAAAATTAATATAAATCAATGGCTCAGTCAAGTCATGCTGTTTGAGAGGGTTTTTTTTTCCCCCCTCTCTCTCTCCCCAGATGGTTTGTGATGCAGACACATTAGACTGCCAGAAAGGACACTGACACTACTTTCAAAAGGTTCTTTTTCAAATAAGCTGAAGTATGAGTAGAAAAAGAGATATTAACCTACCCTAGACTTGATTCTGGATATGCAGACTTTTATCATTTTCTAACACTCCTCAAAGTAGATAAATGTTTATTAACATGTGGACAGGAAGATGACATTTCATGAAAGATAAAATACAAAAAAACCCAGTATGGACTTTCATCCCAATTCTGTAAAGAACTTTAACACATCCTTATCTTAACAGCTTCCCTGACTATCTAGAGGGAAAAGTAAAAAATGACAAGAACCTTCTTAGACTGTTGGACAATTAAAAAAAAATCCAGACTTGTTCTCTCAGAACACAAAGTTTCTTGAAATTCCTTGCTATAAAATTCCTTGCTCTCTACTCCAGCTGCACAGCTGACCCTGCCCCTCTGCTCTGTAGCTGAAGCAGGGACCAGCCCTAGTGGAGATAGTGGCTAGCTTGGCCCTGTTAAGGCAAAGTGGGCAGGGAGGGGGTCAATTCTTCCCTCCTTCCCCTCTTCTCCCACTGCAGCTGGCGTCATCCTGTCTGCTGGGGAGTAGAGGGGATGGTGCTGTAGCAGCAGCCCCATGACTCTACTCCCTGAGCCTGCAGCTCCAGCACTTGCAGCTGGGGGGAAGCCCAGCACTGGAGCCTGCTGCTTCCCCTGCTCCCTGCCAGGCAGGTTCCCTGCCCCCTGCTTCCCCGCACAGTCTAGTGGGGGTCTTCCCCTCTGTGAGTGTGGAGCTGCAGGCATGCAGTGCAGAGCCCTGGGGATAAAAGAGGCTGGGCAGGCTATGTGGGGCTGCACGTCTCACTCCCAGCGTAGTGCTGGCTGCCTCTCTTATGGCTCATGATTATTGCATTTCTTATGTTCATATATCCTTAATAAAATAATGTTAAAAGAAAATGAGCAATTGCAATCAAATTGCATCAGATGAATAAGCAACTGGCTGAGAGCTAGATAGAAATGCCATTAGACTGATAAATGTTAGGAAATGTTTTAATGCATTACAAGATATTTAAATAATTTGAGGGAATAATGCTGACAGCACTGAAAAATGTCTATGAACATGCACATATATACTAAAACAAACATTATTTCACAAGTGAAATCAGTCTCTCCTGTGTACCAAGCTAAGCTGCAGAAGTACAGGTTGGATGAATGGACTGTAAGGTTAATAGAAAACTGGCTGGATCATTGTGCTCAGAGTAGTCAAGAACTTGATGTCTAGTTGGCAGCCACTATCAAGTGGAGTGCCCCAGGGATAGGTCCTGAGGCTGTTTTCGTTCAATAGCTTCACCAGTGACCTGAAAGATGGGATGGAGTGCACCCTCAGCAAATTTCTGGATGACACCAAGCTGGCGGGAGTAGTAGATATGCTGGAGGCTAGGATTTGGAGATACCTCAACAAATTGAAGAATTGGACCAAAGGAATCTCATGAGGTTCAAAAAGGACAAGTGCAAAGTCCTGCACTTAGGATGGAACCCTCCCATAAACTGGTAAAGTCTAGGGACCAACTGGCTAAGCAGCAGCTGTGCAGAAAAGGATGTGGGGGTTACAGTGGACAATGAACTGAATACGAACCAACCGTGTACCCTTGTTGTGAAGAAGGCTAATGGCATACTGGGCTGCATTAGTAGAAGCGTTGCCAGCAGATGGAGGAAAGTATTTCTTGTCCTCTATTTGGCACTGGTAAGGCTACATCTGGAATACTGTGTCCAGTTAAGGGTCCCATACTACCAAAAGGATATGGACAAATAGGAGAGAGTTCAGTGGAGGGCAACAAAAATGGTGAGGGGGCAGGAGCACATGACTTATGAGGAGAGGCTGAGGGACCTGGACTTATTTAGTCTGAAGAAGAGAAGACTGAGAGGGGATTCAATAGCAGCCTTCAACTACCCAAAGCGTGGTTTCAAAGAGGATGGAGCTAGACTGTTCTCAGTGGTGACAGATGACAGAACAAGGAGCAGTGGTCTCAAGTTGCAGCAAGGGAAGGTTAGGTTAGGTATTAGGAAGAACTTTCTCACTCTGAGGGTAGTAAAGTACTGGGACAGGTTACTCAGAGAGGCTGTGGTTTCTAAGACCTGGCGAGACAAAGCCTTGGATAGGATAATAGTTGGGAACAGCCCTGCTTTAAGCAGGGGTTAGACCAGATGACTTCCTGAGGTACCTTCCAATCCTAATTTTCTTTGATTCTATGATTAGAAATCTAGTACTATATGGTAATACTTGGTGCTGCCCATCAATTAGATGTATGAACAAGTAAAATATTCAACACAAGTATTCTCTTTTCTCTAAAGACTCTGTTACTTAAAGGAAACATTGATTTTTGCTAACAGATATAAAGAAAGACAATTAGTCAATGACAGTCTTGCAGACAGGCTACTAGTAAAACTCTCCTTGGTTCCCTGTTCTCTTTTCCTTAAGGTCATGCATTTACTTTAATATTTTTCTCTGATTTCTTTGGGAACTGCCACAGTGTTATATAATTTTAATCTTTCATAAATGAAAGAAATGCAAGTAACATGAATAAGATACAAATAAATTTTAGTGAAATTAAGGTGTAATTGAAACTCATTAATGTTTTACTTCTAGTTGTTTTCCATCTTGTGTGTTTCACTGTACTTGTGTACCAATATATGCAATTTAGTTTGTACAGATTCAGTTACTTAATTCACATTTCAAATTCTTTTTAACAACCTTTATTGCTGAAGTTAAAAATACATATTCAATCTATACTATTGAATACATATTCAGTCTATACCAATATCCACGCCTGTATTAAATTTGACATGGGATGCTTAAAAAAGACATTTTGTAAGGTGTTCTGTCACAGGAAAACATTCAATTTGAAAATGACATAGGTATATTATTTAGTACAATACTACTCACTATAGTACAATCCTCATTGTGTTTTATCACCTGGTATTTATTACTTTTCAGGAATTTCTACTGGGTCCTTCAAGCTAATGTTCAAAGACTTATTTTGAAGTTGTAGCTGGTTTTGCTTTAAATTATTACCAGAAATTCTGGTTCTCTCTCATTTAAAAAAAAATCCCCAATTTTTGGATTAAAAAAGTAACCCCAAATCCACATTTGTCTACGATTTAACATTTGATTTAACATAGACATTGTCTATGATGAAACACCACTAAATATAGATATATATAGTGATATTTCATTTTAATCATGAAAAATGTGAATTTGAGATTACTTTTTTTTTTAACCAAAATTTGGGGATTTATTTTAAATCAGAGAAAATCAAGATCTCTGATTATCATTCTCCTTAATGTCCTTTCCTGGTTATTATATAGCCTTTTATTTTGTTCATCTTGGCAAATTTGTTCATCAGTTTGGTCATGCATTTTTTGCAGGAGAGACTGGTCTGAAGCTCTGGTAATAATGTTTATAGTGATATTCATTTACTAAAAGTAGATAGAAGATCTGACTGTTTTAGTATTTTATCAAGTCCTATGGATCTCTCTTTGCTAATAATGTCAGAAAAAGAAGTACATCTCTGATATTTTGTAATTCCTAGGTGATATTAATTCATAAGTGATCAACAGTGATGTTGTAACCATGATGATCCAAAAATTATGCAAGATCAAGTATTTATTAGGGTGATATATTTTATTGAACAAGCTGTGTCACTAGGACAGTTAGACAGACTTTTAAATGCAAGATATGCACTGATGAAGAATGCCTTACATTTGAAACCTTGTCTAACTTTATCCCAACTACACAGTGGGTGCATCTACATGAGATGCTTACTGTGGATTCGACTAATTAGCTCCACAGAAAAGTGGCACAAGTGGTGCTATTAGGCCAGAATAAACTATTTAACTTTTCTTTAGGAAAGTACTGTCCAACACAAGTACTATTCTATGATGGAGTTGTTTACTCTGCCACAACATACATGTAGATGGTGACTGGGGCAGGAAGGTGCTACACTGTGGGGCTGCCTGCCAGCTAGCTCTGCAGTGTATTACCATTGTGCCCCAGCCAGCCCCTCTGTAGCATGTTGAGCTGAAGCATAGCAGCTCCAAGCTGGCAGGCTGACCTGCAGGGCCCCCTGGCAGCTGGGGCTATTTTGCCGTGGCTCAATGTGCTGCAGTCTGTGTAAACACTGTGCTCAAGAGCAATACACTCTGGTGTGAACTGCACTGGAGTTTACTGCATCACAGTAAAATCATATGTGCATGTGCCCAGTTAGTCAAATAAAATACATCACCCTAAGAAATCCTTGCCACTCACATAAATAAGATGGTTCCCCAAAAGAGAAGAATATTCATTTTTGGGGGGTGTGATTCATAGCCCAAACACCACAGCATATTTTCCACTGATTGAATTTGGTTTTGCATATGTCATATATTCGACAAAATAGAGAGAATGGGTGTATGGGAAGGAGATTTATTTTTTGATAAGTTTCTTTTTTTCTGATGTATTTACTTTTCACTTTCCTTTTATTTAATCAGAGCTTATTTTCTATTATTTTACTAGTTTTGATTTAAATTGTAGGTAATGAAACAGTACCACAAGTTCTGGCTTTTCCCCTCAAGCCATGGTTTACTGCCAGGCCAAGTGAGGAGCACTGGCTCCTACTGGGGAGCCAACATTTCATTTTTATTAAGTTTTTGTTGTTGTTGACTTGGTGGATTTTGCAGATTCTGTGGTTTCCACAAAACCATTAATTATGTAGGTCCATATATATGTGTGTGTATCTCTGTCTGTCTGTCTGTCTGTCTCTCTCTCTCTCTCTTTTTTGGAATAAGAAATCTAGCAAAGACTAACAGTTGCATGCTATTGCAAAGTACATGCTAGTCCCAAACCATTGTAGGCTTCCTGAAGAAAACCTTTCTTGATTCTAAAATAGCTGAGGTCAGGAAGATGCTTTAAATTTAAAGAGTCATACTATTTCTAATAAAAAAGCCATTCAACAGCAACTATAAAAAATACTTCAAATGAATTAAATCACAGTGTGACTCATGCAATCCCAGTACCTACTGAAGAATATGGAGTTACAATAAACAGGTGTCTCATGGCTTGTAAGAACTAACACAAATATTATAAATATGTAAGCTTAGCAGCAAAGACTATCAGAATATATTTCACAGCACATAACACGTGGAATTTAGATAAATCAAAATACCAACCATCTAAACGAGAAAAAAGGTCATTTGCTTTCTCAGTAGCAGCAATTGCTGGATTATACACTGGTTAGCAACATTCCTTGCAGTGAATGTTTGTTGAAATATTGCACCAAAACCTGATCCTAAACCCAGTCAAGTTAAAGGCAAATTTGCTGTAGATTTTAATGATGTATGATCAGTCTCCCTATAACTAATTGCATATTACTCTCTATAAGTAATTGAATATTATACCTACATATTGCATAATATACTTAGCTTTGTTAAATAACTATGACCTTGCCTGTATGTTTCTTCAAATATATTAAACATTTAAAATATGAGAAAAAAGAATCAAGGCACAATGTTAATTTCTCAAATATTTTTTCAAAATTAATTTGTCCTGAATGAGAAGTCTTTTGCCCTAGACTTAAGGTTTCCAAGCAAACATGGTAAAAATACGGAATGCTTAATTATCAAATGCCAAAGGCATAAGGCTATGAAATAATTCCCTCATAGAAATAATACACAGGAGGTGGATAAGAGTGGTTCCTTAATTATAGCTTCATGATACAAAAGGGACTAAGGAAGAATTCCAACTACTTCAGAAAACCTGACGTTATTTCCTTTGAGAAATCCAAAATGTATTTATTTCTAGATTTCATTCCAATAATACAAAATAATAGAAAAATAATTAGAGACCTTGATAGCAAAGGAAATACCACATAAAGTTCTATATCTGTATCCAACTATGTATCAGTATTACACATAGGGACCACTGATTTATAAAATATGATATAAAAATGTGTGTGTGTGTGTGTGTTCCACCTCCAGTAGGTGATGACCATCTAGGCTGCTTACAGACATGAAGAAAAGCGAACAAACAGAGCTTTACTTGCAGTTCGGCACTCCTCTGTGCCTAGCACAACGCCTGCCCAGAAGAGGCATCACATTCGTTTGACTTGGCTCACCCACCATCTGTATAGACTGGGCACTTCAGCGAGGCTTTTTGGAGCTTTTAGCTACTAGCCAGGTCAAACTAACAAGCTTCCTTTTTTTGGTAAAGCACTATTTTGTTTTGTTTTTTTTCACATCTTTCAGAAGTTCTAATGTATTAGATACTTTGGTTTACACACTGTATGATAAATGCTTTGTTTAGCAATAAACTAGATTAAGTCCTATTTTTCACTTTTTAATACATTAGAAAATAGTGTAAGTCTGCTGTGTAGATATGTTGGCTGTTCTCCTTTGTTTGGAATATTATTTTCTTCTATACAATTGTAAAAACCAACCGTAGTAAAGTAAAAGGGACCACACATTCCATCACAAGTTCTGAAAAATTTTTGCCCACTTCTTCAAAACTGAAATATAGTACATATGTGGGAGTACTGGTCTGATATTCTATTTTTAAGCTTCACAGTTTTCTTAGTATTTATTGTGTTGACCAGTTTTGGGCATATAAAATATTCTGAAGATATTTTAACAGTAGAGATGACAAAGCACTTACTAGACTAATTAGTGTGTTGATTACATTTGACATATTGATACAGTCACAAATGATGCTCTATTTCATTGATATCTTGGGTTATTCTTTAGTATATCTTGGTCCAGAACATTTCAGTTTGAACTATCTCAAGCACTACTTCTCCCACTATTTCCCTTTAGAATATTATTCTGTTAACATGTCAAGAAATGGGTTCTACTTATCAGTACCAATTGACCACGCTTATACTTAAACATGATACTTTTTCCTAAGAACTGAAGCAATTTCCAGAAGTAAATTAATTAATTAGAAAAATCCTCTTAACTTTAATCCTTGATGGTCAGACATCTAAGGGTACTGAAAAGTAGGAAACTCAAGGCATTTGCCATCAAGGTGTTTCTGCACTTGCCATTTAAAATTGATTATTATGCCAAAAACCTCAGTTATTCTTATTCCTTCTAACTCAAGTTTTGAAATTATGCATCAGATGTGCGGCAAATATTTGACCTAAATATCAAATCAACCCAGTTTGAACCTATTTTTTTGTAACCAATGCAAACATCCACATGCAGTTGCTAGTGCAATAGGACAGTTTTATAATTTCCTTTGTCTTCTGAGGTACTATGGAACTATAGACTCCTCTTGTGTCAAATATCATATAAACCCTAGAAAAAACAGCAGCCCTCAGGTTATTTTTCTTTCAGAGTATTAATATTGGACTGAAGCTCATTCATTTGCTCATGTGAGTATTCTCAAAAAAAGCAATCACTCTTGCAAATGTAAAGGTTATTCATGGATCTAAGAGCTTATAGCACTGGGCCCATGGACACTAAATAGCAATCTTTTATATCCCAGCTGCTGGCAGTGAAAGACAATACATTTTGTACACATAGTTTGCATTTTTGGCATCTTTAGTTTCCTCTGTAACAGAAAAAAAAACCCATTTCTTTAGCATTTTTGTTGTTGTTTCTTGGGTTCTTCTGTCCTTCCATGAAGTAAAATAATTAAATTATGGTTTCATATCAGTTATACTGTCAGCTCACTGTAGTGATGCTTGAAGTCAGCTCTTCAAAACTGTTTCGATTTTAGTTCAAATCTTTATGAAATTTATCTCAGGCAGCCCTTTCCTTTGACATATGGCAGGTCTTCATGAAATATCTAGGTTTCTTATATGGTTATCCATATGATTATTCCCTCATCCTTTTGAATATTGATCATAAGATATTAATTCAGCCCCAATTTTTAGGTTAAAAAAATAACCCCAAATCCACATTTTTCCATTATTAAAATTAAGTATCACACACACAAGGCCTTCTGCACCATTAATTCTCTCTAGCATGGCATGGGCACAGCAGGTTGCCAGTTATAAAACCTAACAGGGATCTGAAAAACTTGTATGCTGGAGAAGGAGTTTATGGGGGCAAAGGTCTTCAATGTAGTGTATCTGCATAGGAGCCACAGAATTAATATTATTGCAGAAACAATAGAGTGTGAGGCATTTTTCAAGTAAATAAGGAAACAGCTATATAAAGTTTTGTTCAACATTGCAAGGCTTAGAACAAAAACCAAGGTGAAAGGGCTGGTTGTGAGAGATTTCCTGTTTGTGGATGATGCAGCCTTGGTTGCCCATAGTGAATCTTCCCTGCAAAATCTCTTGTGCAGATTTTCTGCATCATGCAAGAGATTCAGGCTGACAGCTTTTCTCAAAGAAAACTGTGTTCATGTACCAAAGGGTGAAAAAGCTAGTTCCTGACATCACTCTGGAAGGTAAATCTCTTGGAGTCCTTGACAGCTTTTGCTACTTGGTTTCTATGATCAGTAGGAATTGTGACCTTCAGACTGAACTGACTAATAGAACTGGAAAGACTTTTGGGCAGATAAGACTTTTGGATGATGACAGAAATGTGCATGGAATAATAACAAACTATCAATTAAGGTTAAGATGTAAATCTATGAAGCTTTCTTGCTGTCATCCCTGCTTTATGGTTCAGAAATGTGGACTATATATGCTAGGACCATCAGGAGACTGAACAGCTTCCACATGAGATGCCTGTGTAAAATCCTGAAAATAAAGTGCCAAACACATAGGCTCTGGACTGCACAGGACTGACACACTTAAAAACCACTATCAAGAAAAGGAGGTTGCAATGGCTCAGCCAAGTCAGGAGAATGGGAGGAGCTCTAAAAAGTGGGGTCACCCTGTATAGCAGTGCCACAACACATGCAAAAATTATATGAAGGTGTTCCATACCAACATGGAAAGCTGGCAAGAGTGTGCAGTATCTAGGGTGGCCATCATAGGGGACATTACAGTTTTCTGCTACTCTGTCCTCTGTCCTCTATTGATACGAAACCCAACCCAACACCTGACATAAAGGCATCAGGTTTCGTATCAATAGAGGACAGAGGACAACTGGACTGTCCTTTGTGATGGCCACCCTAGCAGTATCCCATACAATTTGGAGGGAACATCTGTGACTGGGTGCAGCGTAACATGAAGCATCTTTGATACAAAAGATGGAAGCAAAGTGGGAAAGAAGGAAGCAGCATGCTGCAAACTTGGCCACCAACATATGATCTGTGAAAACTTGTAAGAAGCTCTTCCACTCTCAAATAGGGCTTGTCAGCCACAAGTGGATTCCTCAGGTACCAGACTAGACCTCCTACATGTAGACCATGATCAAGGTAAAGAAGATATATAAGGAATTTTTCAAATAAATTAGGAGGCAGAGTAATTTTTCCAATAAAAATCTCAAAAAGCCTATCAATACTATTAAAATAAGAGAAAAAATCAATAGAATTATGTTTCCCCAGAAGACAATATAAGCCAAATCATTTTTCTGTAGATGATTTACCTGGTAAACCTATTTTTATAAAATAAGCAAGGCAAGGTGCCCAAAATAAGTAAAACTACAATTTGATGATGAATTCCTTTTAATGACTCCTTTTAGGCCAAGTAGCAATGGCATAGGGTTTTGCTTTTCATTTTCGGTTTTTTTCTGTTAGTTTTTTGCATTTTCTCCTCCTTATATGTACTGAGGCATGAAACTAATACCATTTTAGAAGAAAGTATTTCTATCTCATCCTCAGTCGAGAATTGTTGAGGCTTTGAGGGACAAACTTATTTTGGGGTGCTTATGTTTAATAACTATGTTATGAACTGCTGATATAGCAAGCTCCCCTTACACCTTATGTTCCCTGATACAAATATAATCTTTTGCCTGTTAATAACCTTTTATCTTGCCATTTGACTTAAAGTTGACATCATGACACCTTAATTGAGCTAAAAAAAGGTTGCTTCTTCTCTAAAATGGTCATCATTACAAAGCTAGATTTATTCAAATATGGAGAAATAGATTAATGGATATTCAACACAGCATTTTCATATCTAACAAAATCATGACTCAGTTTCATATCCTGTTAACAGTCAAAGAAATATTTTTAAGAAATGTTAGTGTTGTTCATAGTGTCATACTGTGATCCATTATCTTTAATGACTAGAAGAGCTAGAAACTCATTGACCTTTTCTTTTTCACATTAATGAATAAAATCTTGAGGCTCGGCATGCTGGTCACCACACAAGTGTTGAAGGAAAAAATAAATAAACCAGAAAAAATCAAGACAAAATAGATGTATTAAATCAGGCATCTTTTATAGTGTTTAAAATATCCAAATGCCAACTCAGTTCTTTTTTTACATGTGAATTATAGGCTTGAAGTGGTAATGGAAAGCAAGTAATAAATTCTTGTTTTTCAAAGAAACCTACTTTTCTACATCTGGCTTTGACAAAAAAGAAAGTGGAAAAGAAAACAAAAAAAAATAAAAGGACATTTAGATTTTTAAAAATTATCTTAGAAATTCTCACATTTTTTCCTAAACCACTTACAAATTTCCATGGTAGGTATTGAAACTCAACTTAAATATCATTTTGGCAAACATTCATTCCTGTTTAATTACCTTGTACATTTTATCACTCCGGAGATTTGAAGTAGTAGGCTCAACAGAAGTGTAAAAATGGTTCACTTAATATTCAAATAATTATTCACTTGTTTTTTGTTTTCATTTTTCTGCAGTTAAATTCATGAAGAATTAATCACTGTGATGAGGCAATAAAAAGGTCCTCCTCTATTTCCAGAGAGAAGACAAGATAAATAAGCATGTATAGTTGCTTTAGAGTTGTTATATGAATTATAAGGGCCAAAAGGGGAGCACACAAAAAGTGGAAACAAGGAGAGATCACCAAAGACAAATATACCTCCTCTGCTCGTGCTTGTAGGGAGGCAGTTAGACGGGCCAAAGTTACCATGGAGCTGAGGATGGCATCCCAAGTAAAGGACAACAAGAAATTGTTTTTTAGATATATAGGGAGTAAAAGGAAGGCCCAGGGAGGAATAGGACCCCTGCTAAATGGGCATAAGCACTTGGTGATGGACAGGGGGGACAAGGCTGAACTCCTCAACGAGTTCTTTGCCTCAGTGTTCCTAAGTGAGGGGCACGACAAGTCTCTCACTGGGGTTGCAGAGAGGCAGCAGCAAGGTGCCAGACTTCCATGTGTAGACTCTGAGATGGTGCAGAGTCACTTGGAAGAACTGGATGCCTTTAAGTCGGCAGGCCCAGATGAGCTCCATCCAAGGGTGCTGAAGGCACTGGTCGACATCATTGCAGAGCCACTGGCGGGAATATTCGAACGCTCGTGGCGCACGGGCCAAGTCCCGGAGGACTGGAAAAGGGCCAATGTGGTCCCCATTTTCAAGAAGGGGAGGAAGGAGCACCTGGGCAAATATAGGCCAGTCAGTCTCACCTCCATCCTTGGCAAAGTCTTTGAAAAAATTATTAAGGGTCACATATGCGATAGCCTGGCAGGACAAATTATGCTGAGGGGAAACCAGCACGGGTTCGTGGCAGGCAGATCGTGCCTGACCAATCTAGTCTCTTTTTATGAC
>NW_005842164.1:1054106-1080620 GCF_000455745.1 Alligator sinensis | reverse complement strand
GGACTCGATGATCTATTGAGGTCCCTTCTGACCCTAACATCTATGAATCTATAAAGAATGCAAAAATTCATTATAAATCACATAATAAATAATGTTCTTATTCATCTCTGAGAACTGAAGGATAATTTGTGAACCTGGCTGCTGTTGCTGTTGCTGCTGTTTCTTTGCTTTTATGTATGTAAGATACTTTTGTAATTGGCATAATTGAATACATGGATTTTTAAATTACTGCAAACACATTTTAAGTTTCTAAACTAGGGATTGTATGAACTAATATATTAATTACACTGCATTACATGTATATTATCATAAATATAAGTATTTATCTATTGTTTTTCTAAATAAAATGGAATCATTTGTATAAAAGAAATTAATGAAAATAGACCATTGATTTATTCATGAACTGTAATCCAATAAATAAATAAATAAATAAATAAATAAATAGAAATCCACAAACAGATCATACTGCTGAAGTAAAGGATACATACCAACATACTAGTACAGGGCCTGGGAGATTCACAATCTTGTAAGTCCACAAGACTACAACCAGTATGCTGGAACAAGAGTATTGAGACAGGGATGACCTATTGCCATTTATCTTCATGGATGCTTATACTATACTTTCCTATAGATAATTCAAAAACCATCCAAATATTACTCTGGCTTCCTATGATTTGACTTCATAGTGCCAGTATTAAAAAAAAAAATAATGGCATAATTCAAAAGCGAATAAGATATTAAAACCTTGTATTGTTGAGATTTTTAAATGAATCTAGATCAGGTCAAATTTACAGAGGGTTCTTGTTTATCCTCCTCACCTCACTAGCCTAGTCAGCACAAATTGGTGATCTCTTTGTGGATAGTCAACCATATTACAAAATCTAGTATTTGACAAAATTTGCTCTGATTAGCAGATGAAACAAACATGTTGAAACTGAATCAAACTGTTAGAAGAAACATTTAGTAAAAGTTTCTTCATGCTGCCCACCTGGCAGTGGCAGTAATATTTCTATTCAGGCAGCAGTGAGACATCCACTTGACTTCCTCGCTCATTATAATCTACCTGTTTTCTTCTAAATGTTTTATTCCACAGATATCCATGGCCCTTCTCCTTCTTAATGGTCTTAATGTTTCACTAATCAAGCTATTCATTTGTCTGAAATGTTGCTGGCTCTTGTTCCTCCTGCTAATGTAACTTCTATTTCACTGCACTACAGACTATTTTATGTCTAGCTAGAAACATTAACTCGGGTGTAGAAATAACTTTCTGTGAAGTATTGGATGCACCATCAAGATGCTCAATAACACTTGATTTTGTTCTAGGAATCTGAAAGAGATGAACATTTAATTATAATTACTATGGGACTAAACAAATGGCATTTTTAATTATTTTTTCCTAGTTTGTTCTATTTTTTTGTTAATGTAAAATGTATGTTATAGGAATTTAATGCACATTCCAATACAGTTATTTTTGTTTTTACTTTGACCTTAAACTGAATAATATAGTCCTATGCCCCTTTCATATTAACAAAGCTTCTAGTTTATTTTTACTTGGAAAAAACTCTTGAGTTTGGTGATGAAAGGAGCCAGTAGGGAGAAGAGCCCGCCCTTTTATATTTGGGCGAATTGCCCTCAGCCACAAGTGGATTTCTTCTGCCACGCCTTGATGTCCTATTGTTTTGATGTTAATAGGTGGGAGGCTGCTATTCTATCTTCTCTGATATCAAGAGCCTGATGTACATGCTCCAACCAACCCTACATGTGTCCCATGCCTCACAGATGTTTTCTCCAGCTAGGTAGCACACAGACTCAAGTTCTGGAGTCTCAAGTGATCTCACTCTCACTACCGACAGGAGTCCCACTGCCCTCGCGGATGTTTTCAGGCCTAGCACCCAGCCTCCAATCTAGGGCACACACTGGGCCTTCAAATATATGGCCTAGCACCTGGCCTTGAATAGTATGATTCACACCGGGCCTTGTCTACTACCTCCTCTGCCCTGGGACCTTACAACTGCACCCCACAACATTCTGCCTTCTATTCAGGCTGCTTAAATGCCTCCTCACCTCTGGGGCCTTACAACTGCACCCCACAACTCACATGCCTCTCACAACACTGCTTCAAACTCTGGGCCTTGCTACTCTGCCCCTCTCAGGGCCATGCTATTCCATCCTACCATTCGGGCTTTGGGTCAACCATACCCATAGGCTCAGGTGGCACTCCTCTTGCCATGCCTGGCCCACCACTCCACCCTTCCACTCGGGGCTTGAGGTACAACACCTCTGCAGCACTCTCCCTCTGTGTCTGCCCCCTCTCCAGGGTCTACCGCCCCACAGGGCTCAGGTGCAGCTAGTCTGCATGTCTGGTCCTGAACTGCCTCCAAAGTTCACCCAAAGGTGGGGGCAAGGGTTTAGGTACCCTGACTCACTTGACACCAGGATAGTCCTCAAGCCTGGCATTTAAGGGGTCCTGCCCCAACACAGGCAGGACTACCAGGCCTTCCTATCCCAGCAGGGTACAATTTCAGGTCATGTACAGGACCAATGAGGCCTCCTCCTTCCCCATAGCCTCACCTTTACCTCCAAGGTATTCCAGAAGCAGCTCAGCCCGATGTTACCTCCTTGGGACTTCCACACATACTGCTCTGCTCTTATACCAGAGCTCTTCAAAATGGCCATCCTTGTCAGACACCTGCTGGCTGGCTGCTCCAGCCCTTAATGTGACGGAACACAGACGTTTCTCCATCACATGTTATATGCAGGGATACTCATTTTCTCTGATAAAAAACAAAAAGATCCCTAATTTTTTGGTTAAAAAAGTAACTTTAAATCCACACTTTTCCATGATCAAAATGAAACATCGCTATAGATATATGGTACATGCTGGAAATGGAGGCAGGCTTCAGACAAGCCATAGAGCCCATCTATTACCTAAGCATGAATACCCAACAGAGAACATATATGAAGAGATTACAACTCACAAAATCCCAAATCCTTCCTTCCTTACTCTGATAGAATAATGTATTCATAATAGATATCTGCATGGGCAAATCTAGGATTTTGAAAAGGGGATTGCAGATGGTTTGGTGCATCATTACCAGGGATCCTGGCTTTCTCTGATAAAAAAAAAAAGTCCCCAATTTTCAGGTTTAAAAAAGTAACTCAAAATCCACATTGGCAAAATAACATCTGGGATTGGGTGAGATTATTGTACAGAATGTTGTTTTCTCCCTGAATATAGAAAATGCTAAGATAATACTTGTTGAACTAATTAAGTTAGACTTTGATTTTAGGACACTGAGTTGTCTGTGTTCATATTTCATGTCCCATTTCAGGATTAATTGTGCTTTAAAGATCCCTCAGTACTATCTGGGAGACACAGGATAACACAGGCAGGGGCCTGCAGGCTCAGGGTGTGCAGGGCTCCTGGACAACTGGGGTGAAGAGCTGGCCATGCCTCTGCCTTACCCATTGAGGGATTTTCTGGGGAGGTGCTCTGGGGCCAGTCCTCACTGCACCATTGCTGTGTCCCAAGTATGCCCCTTCTGCGTGTGCCCTAGGTGGTGCATGATGAGCTGTATATACAGGCTGAAGGGTGCCCAAGCCACTACGCCTTGCTGCTGCTGATCCTTCTGGAGCCCCAGGCACACTTGTGCTCTTGGTTTGGGATCCTGAACTATGGCGACACAGGGGGCAAGCCTGGGCTTCCCCACAACCTCTGCCACTTCCTGGAGGGCTACCTGTGGCATGTCTCTGCCCCCCACTGCCAGCATCAATGCCTTCCTTAGCATCTGAGAGGTCCATGCCCATCCAGCTGCAGGGGCATGGACTGCTCAATAAAGTTTTGTACTGTGTCCCACCTCTCTGTGTGCTATCAGGGGGAACCCAGGGCCTGGGGAGTATGGGCTTGCCAGGCAGGGATGGGTGGCAGGGGCAGGGGCAGGGGCAAGGGCAGGGATATGGGCAGGAAGGGCTTTCCCCTCTGTGGGGCTTATCACATGTCTGGGGCTGGCGAGGCTTGTGTCTTGGCATGGACCTCCCCTTTGCCAATGGTGTCCAGCTGCACCCGCTGTCCTGGGCACATGATGTGTGCCATGCAGGCACCCAGCTGGGGGCCCTTCCGAGGGACAAGCTGGTGCTGCTAACAGTCGGCAGTGTCACAGCTGACCATTCCTCATGGTGGGATGTGGGCCTGTGGAACTGGTGAGGCAGCCACTGGCCAGGGGTCCCTGATCTGCTAGCAGATGCAGCAGCTGGGGAGATGGGTAGAGCAGGGTGCTGAATGCCAAAGGGCTCCTCTCTCAGTGACATGTCACCAGAAGGGTCAGGGTGAGGTGGGGCCTCAGGCAGGCTGCCCTGCTGGTAAAAATCACATGCTTGCAGCATGGGTCCTGGGGCACCAAACGTCTGGTCAGCTGCCACATAAAGGGCACAGTCTTGCAAGCATGCCCAGCCTGACAACTATGGTTGCTTATGGTCACCCACTGTGCCCACCAGGTTTTGACCTTGATGTGGCACTTGCGCAGCAACCGGGAGTGCCTTCGCTTCTGCATACTACCTGACAGGGCCTCATAAATGTATGTGTTGAAGCAGCTGCTTCACTTGAACTGCCTCTGCACTTCTGCATTACCCCAGAGTGCCATGTGGTCACCAATCTTCTCCTGGCTCCAGTTGGGGCCCCAGGTGAACGGCGCAGGGATACACATGCACGTGGGGGCAGGCAGGCCTGAATGGGGAAGATAAGGACATTGTGGGTCCCATGCCAGCTCTCTGACTCCCCATGTGGCTGTCCCTGTAATGCCAGCAGTGAGCAGCTGCCTGCAGAACCCAGCACAGGGCACAGCACAGAACTGGGAGCCGCACAGCTGAGGCTATGCCCTGCATCACTTGCAGTCACAGAATGGGCTGGAGGGGCGTGCAGCAGGGAGGTGGTGTGGGCCCTGCTGCACTTTGCTGCCTGCAGGTGGCCCTGTGAGTTGGCAGGCCTACCTAGAGATTGCAGCAAGCTGCAGCCAACAGCCAGTCTCAGCAGACAAAAGCTTCCCAGTTAGCAGCCAAAGGCTCATCATCCAGCAGCCACTGACTGATCAACAGCACTGGGGTGGTGGGAGCAGGGCACAGAAGGTCTGTGGCCTGCACAGGGGGACACATGGTGCCTGCAGCTCCCTCAGGTTCCTCTGGTGTGTGACCCAGGGCAGAAAGTGGCTGCTGACTTTTCTAGCCTTCAGACAGGGGCTGCCAGTGCTGCAGCCCGGCCCTGGAGCAGGAGGAGTTCCCAGCCAAGAGTGCTGGGGCTGGCCTCCTGCCAGCCTCCTAATGGTTGGACAGACCAGACAGCAAACTTGGTGCCGGATCATGTCTATATGTGTGTTACTGCACATTTAGTAATAATGCTTACATTTGCTCCCTGCATTTGCAGGGAGCGATTTTTAAAGTGTGATTAAAGGAATTTAGTGCACACTAAGGGCACACACCTGTAGACACTCACCCATACTGCGTAGTAAATGAGGCTAATGCACAGTGATGCATCTTGTGTAGACACATCCAGTATGGATATCAGTTAGGCATCTCAAAGGGTAAAGCTGGGTTGGACTGGAGGTAATGTTGTAAGACTAAAATTATGAGAGATGGATTAGAGCAGAAGAGGAGAGCAGATGTATGTCAAAAGAAAGGATTAGGATGCCGAGTCTCACCTGGAGGCTTGGATCAGCATCTACTCAGCATAGTATGTATTCAAATGTATGAGAAGATGGTTGCTTCATGTGGGAGTAGAACATGCCTTGCTCTGAGCTATCCATATCTCTTGTTCATTTTTTCACAGTTTAATGAGTATAACTAGGCAGAGTAAGTCATTAAACTCGATACTAATATATTGGGCATTTCTAAATAAAAGAGAACCATGCTACTGACATCAATCTAATGTAGCACACACAGTGCTGAAGTCCTGCAATTAAAATGCTAATTAATGCTTTAATTTATAAGGAACAAGGTTATTTGATTATAATCCCATTTCCCCTGCTCCCTTCAGCAATACAGATTGATTGGCCAGGGGAACAACATCCTATCCCAGTTGCCTAAGGAATGTTTTTGTTTTGTGCTCTCCATAGAGAGCTTTCATACATACTGCAAAGAAGACATTAACCAAATTAGTCTGTAAAAACTTACAAGAACTGTTTTTCTTCAGTAGCCATGTCTACAAAGCAATTTCAATAAAAATTGTTTTAGATCATTTAAGTGCAACCTAGTGAGAGTGTAGCATAAGTCTCATCTTACAGGGAGATCCCTGGGAAATAGGAGGCTGTCCTTCAGAATAATAGTAAAATACTTGATGGTTCACAATGTAAAGGGATGTTGAGTGACATCATGATGTATAATGCAGGGATCTATCTTTGCCCTGATCCTATTCAATATTTTCAATAATGACTTGGAGGATAGAACTGAGTCTACATTTAGTAATTTTGCAGATAGTAGTAGACACTATAGAGGGCAAGAGTAGGATTCAAAATAATCTTGATACATTGGAAAAACATTTCTGAAATGAATTGGATAAAATTCAGTGAGGGCAGGTGTAAAGTACAACATATAAGAAGGAATGATCAAATGCATGAATACGAGTAGGGAATAACTGGCTCAGCTGCAGTATTGCAGAAAAATACCTGGGGGTTACAGTGAACCACTAACTGAATATGGGCTAATAGTGTAATATCACTGCAAAACAATAACAAGGGAGTAGCGTAGTAGAATGTATTAACAGGCATAGCATACAAAAGTCACAAAAAATATTCTTCCACTTTATTCAGCAGTGTTGAGGTGAGTTCTGAATAAATGAATATGTCTAGGACTGGGTATCATACTTAAATAAAAGTGTGGACAAGTTGGAAAGAACCCAGAGGAGTGAACCAAAAAATATTAGAGGTATATAAAAAATTATATACAAGGAAAGGTTGGAATAATTGTGATACTTTTATCTACAGAAAAACAGAAGAAGGTGATAATATTCTTGAAATAAAAGAAGTGTTATTGTAAAGATGACATCAACCAATTGTTTCTCTGCATGCAGCATGGACAAGATAAGGTGTAATGGGTTTAAACTGCAGCTGTGAGGTTAGCGGTGAGGAAGAACTTTCTAATTATGATGGTGGTTAAGCAGTGAAACACATTACCCGAAGAGACATTATGGAACCTTTGTCACTGAAAGTTTTTAAGTGCAAGCT
Organism: Alligator sinensis; assembly: GCF_000455745.1. NCBI lineage: Eukaryota > Metazoa > Chordata > Crocodylia > Alligatoridae > Alligator > Alligator sinensis. Next base: position 1,073,409 of record NW_005842164.1, on the reverse strand, counting down.
ATACAGAGTTGATACTGCTATGAGCAGATAATTGGGCTAGATGACTTCTTGAAGTCCTTTCTCGTCCTATTTTTCTATCATTTTATGATTTTAATACATAACAGCAATAGGCATCTATTCACCCACAAGAATTGTGACCTCACTCACACAATTAAGGGTGAAGAAATAAACTGTTCTATTCTATAGCATGAAGTCCAGAATTTATATTTTTAAAACCTTTTATACCCAATAAATTGGCTGTAAGACTATCACTATAGTGTTGTAATATCTTGATGTCCCTTGCATTACTAGAGTTATTTGACATCCTAGTAGAAATGAATCACCGGAAGAGACCTATCTTCTTGCCAGGGATTTTCCTCTAGGTATCTCCCTCCTTTTCATAAGGGATACATATATTTCAGCATCATTCAGCATAGCTGAGGAACTTTGTTATTACTAAGAAGAAAGGTAGTTTATCTTTGTGGCTTTTCTCTGTAAAAATACATTTAAAGTACCTTTGAAAAGACATGGTTCCTTGATTCCAGTTTAATGTCTCTCCCCCTGCAGAAAATGCTATAAATCTAAAGACCCACAAAGAGAAGGCAAGAAACAGAATGAGGAAGAGTGAGAAAATGACTGAGAGAGAGAGAGAGAGAGAACAGTGTAAGTGAAAACTAAAATAAACTGCTAGCCTCTGGGAAAGGCTCTAAAATACAGAACACAACTGATGGCTTCAAGAAAAAGGATAAGGTAAGAGAGAATGATTTACATCTCACAGCTTTTGTGGTGCCAATAATTAGATTATGGTACCTCAAGCCACAGTAGAAAGACATCTAAAAAAATGTATGAACTATGGCAGAATTAAATGCTATCATTGTTTTAAAATTGTATCTGCAATTCAATCTCTTTGAGGTAATTTTAGGGATAAGATTGATCATATAGAGAAGGCTTAAGGAAATGGCAGCCAGTTTTATAGGAAGGGTAATTTTCTAGAATTTTATAAGGGTAATTTTATAGGAAGGTGGAGAGACATTAAACTGGTGGGACTACACGTGTTCAAATCAGCAGGTCCTGATGATCTCTACCCCAGAGTGCTTAGGGAATTGGCAAAGGTCATTGTGGGACCCCTGTCACAGCTTTATGAGCACTCGTGGCGAGGTACCAGAGGACTGGAAAAGGGTCAATGTGGTCCCCATTTTCAAAAAAGGGAGGAAAGAGGACCCAGGAAACTATAGGCCCATTAGTCTCACCTTGGCCCTGGGAAAGCTCTTTGAGAAAATTATCCAGGAGCACATCTGTGAGGAACCAGCAGGGGAGATTATGCTTAGGGGCAACCAACATGGGTTCACTAGAGGCAGGTCCTGTCAGACCAATCTGGTGGCCTTCTACAACCAGGTCACAAAATCCTTGGATGCATGTGTCCCAGTGGACGTAGTCTTTGTGGACTTTAGGAAGGTCTTTGACACTGTCTCTTACCCCATTCTCAGTAAAAAATTAGGCAACTGTGACGTCGATGCCTACACAATCAGATGGGTCTCAAATTGGTTGGAGGGCCGCGCCCAGAGAGTGGTGGTGGATGGGTCATTTTTGACCTGAAGGGATGTGGGCAGTGGGTTCCCCCAGGGCTCGGTCCTTGGAACCGCACTTTTCCACGTCTTTATCAGTGACTTGGATGAGGGGGTGAAAAGTACCTTGTTCAAAGTCGTGGATGACTCTAAGATGTGGGGAGAAGTGAGCATACTAAAAGAGAGGGACAGGCTACACCTAGATCTGAACTGGTTACAGAGGTGGGCAGATGAACATAGGATGGGTTTCAATACTGACAAGTGCAAGGTATTACACCTGAGGAGGAAGAACTAGCAGCATACCTATAGGTTGGAGAACTCCCTTCTCATCAGCGCAGAGGCAGAAAAGGATCTAGGAGTCATTACAGACTCCAAGATGAACATGGGCCGACAATGTGAGGACGTGGTCAGGAAGGCTAACTGCAGCTTGTCATGTATCCACAAATGCATCATGAGCAGGTCCAAGGAGGTGATCCTCCCTCTCTGTGCCATTGGTCAGGCTGCAGTTGGAGTACTGCGTCCAGTTCTGGGCGTCGCACTTTAGGAGGGATGTGGACAGCATTGAGAAGGTCCAGAGGAAAGCCATTCCCATGATCCGGGGGCAGCAGGGCAGGCCTTACAAGAAGAGGCTACGGGACCTGAACCTGTTCAGCCTCCATAACAGAAGGCTGAGAGGGGATCTGGTGGCCTATAAGAGGGGATCTATAAACTTGCCAAGGGGGACCAGCAGGCAATGGGAGAGTCCCTGTTCCCCCGAGCACTAATGGGAGTAACAAGGAATAAGAGCCATAAGTTGATTGAAAGTAGATTCAGGCTAGACATTAGGAGGCACTACTTCACAGTCAGGGCAGCTAGGAGCTGGAACCAACTTCCAAGGGAAGTGGTGCTCGCTCCTACTCTGGGGGTCTTCAAAAGAAGGCTAGATAATCACCTAGCCGGGGTCATTTGACCCCAGCATCCTTTTCTGCCCATGGCAGGGGGTCAGACTTGATGATCTGCTTAGGTCCCTTCCAACCCTACCAACTATGAAACTATAATTAATATATTGATAGGACTTGTTGACTTTCTGAAAGAAAATTGAAGGCTGTTCTTGATTAATTACCTTTAAGAAGTATATATCACAACATTATAGAGACAGAAGTATTAACACTTTTTTAACTAAAAAAAACAACCTAAGTATGTGTGCTTGCAACCAGTTCTGATGTCAGTGTTAGAGCTGTTGTAGTTGACTTTAAACACAGTAATTTTTGAACATTTTTTTGAATGAGAAAGTTTGCTAAGGTTCATGAAATTACATTATGTGTTACTTGTTTGTACTCAAACAACCACGACACAGTTGAAAAATGGTTTTAGAACCCTAAAAGTTTAGGACAAATATTTATTCATACAAAATTGATATAAGAAGTCCATATTTATGAGTCTTCTCATTGGGAAACTGCAGGCTGTAACCTCTGAAATTCTTTTATAAAACTGTAACAGTTCAAATGATTTTCACTGCAAGCCTACAGCATCATGGGACCATACCATGAAACATCATGGTGAATCATTGCCTGTATGTTCTGTATCTACCAACTCCCTTGTAAGAGGCAACTAGCATGGACACTGTGCTGCCCTAAAGAAGTTATATTGCATTTTTTATGAAACATAGCACATGCAGAACAGATGTATCTTGCTTCACCCCTTAGCCTAGTCCATTGACTATTAGACATGCCCTGTGAGTTCTAACAAAATTCCCATTTTTTAAAAAATGGGCCAAATTCGCAGCTAGTTTAAACTGATGCTCCCTGTAGTCAATGTAGCTAAAATGATTTTTCTCAGATGAGGGTTGGATTCAGAAGTGCTACTCAGGGATAGTAGCATTTTTAAATAGATATGGGATATTTTATGCAAATCCCATCTCTGTGAATAGCTTCACAACAGAAATAAAATAACCAAAATTATTTCCAGAGTGAAAAATATGACATTTGACAAATGATAATTGGTAGTTGCCTTTTTTTCTTCTTTTTTTTTTTAATAGAAGTGAGCATTTGTTATAGAATGGCATGGGAATTGCTTTTCTATTGAACACTTTAATCAGCTCAAGTACATTGTGTACAATGAGCTATATTATTGTTTTTGTTGTTTTTTTCTTACAGTTTACCAAATGAAAAAGAAATAAAAGCTAAATTCCCCTGCACATGTAGCCTACTATGCTGTGTGGTCACACAGGGTACATGACAAAACATAAATTGGTTTCAGAAAATTAAAACAATATGTAATTTTGGCCTGCAAAACTCATTCTCCCAGCAGGGGTCAAATTTTCTACTCCTTGTTCTGGGTTGAGTCAGGCAAATTTCCAGGAAAATCAATTGGAGTTTGCCCCAGCAAGAAGTGAACCAAAGCTGAGCATACAGCCTCAGCATTAAGCCTGATAAAATTGGTATTTACTCAGTCTTTGCATATTCAAAATGCTATGTGAAGACTGTTAATTACTGTGTTTTTTTTAATTTAAAATCATTTTAAATCTCCCGTTTTTCCCCATTTTTTCAAGCCTTGGGAGTTAGAGTTTTAATTTTTTTTTTTTTTGTAATTTCTCTCTTTACAATATATTAAATTGCTGGTTGTTATATTTTTAGATTAGTTCATAGCTTAAAATTCAGGGGGGAGAAAAAAGCAGTGGTGCAACGATGATGCCAAATTGTACACAGATTTCTTGAGTTCCACCGGGCTCAGATAATCCTCAGGAAGACTAGTACCTGCTGCATGTGCTCCATAGCAGACGGTGGTAATGTATGGCCTGAAGGCCAGATTCAACCTGCAGAGCCCCTGGATCTGGCCTACAAGGGTGAAGGCTTTGCCTGTGCCTGTGCCTGTACTTGTGACAGGGTTAAATAATAATCAGTTGTGCTGGAGCTGGGCAGTTGAAATGGGGAGCTCCACTGGGACCAGACACTGTATCTGCAAAATCCATTGGTGCTGCCACCACTTCTGCACCCCTAACCCTGCCCCAGCTGCAGCATGGACACAACTTCCACCCACTGGGGATCTGTGCTGGGGCTGGGAAGCTTCCATCTTGCCAGAGAGGGTGGGAAGAAGCAGCAGCAGCAGCATCAACACAAGTTTGTTTGTAGAGGCCTGGTCCTTGCATTGCTTCCCACTGGGTGAAGACTGTGCTCACATGCTACAGCAGGGAAGCGATTGGAGAGGTGCAGATCTGAGCTGCCTGACCCTGGCATGACTGTGGGCCCCCCGCCCTGCCCATTGTGTCCCCTAAACCATCCAACCCTCATTAGACTAAAGCTAAATTGTTCTACGAATAGCTTATAAAAGGATGTTTGCTGCTCTACAGCATTTAGCTGTTTCTAAATCCCACATGGAGGAAGCTCCAGGAGGGATTTGGCTGGCACTCAAGATCTTTGGACTCTTCCCACTGTAGTGTGTTAAAATGCTCTCTGAATTCTGCTGACCTTAAGTCTTCTTTGAAGAGATTTTCACTTTTTTCTGGACTCCACTAGACTGTGGTTGCCCTGAAAAGGTTTTGGATATCCTCTGTACTAACTGGGACTCTTTGCTTCTTCTTAAATGGACCCTATGTGCAGTGGCCATCCCTTTTTGCTGCTGTAGGCAGATTTGCTGTTGCTCACATGGTATCAATACTTTTTCAGCAGTGTTTGTCAGATATGCAGAAGTACTTGTGGTTTGCAAAGCAGTGCCTGGCCAGTGAATTTGTGGCAGCTATGGCCTGTGAAGGACCGAGTAAGCAGCTACTCTCACTAAGAATTGAGATTGCTATTCACTATCTATCACTCTCTCATCATGTGGTGTTACAGCTGATTTTTGTTTTAATTAGGCACCACTGATTGGTCAACAGTGCTAATGACAAAACAAGGTGGATGCTTAGTGGAGTAACAGAGGTGCACCTTTGAGGAAAACAAAATGGAAGCAACAAGGTATTATGCTGAAAATGATAGAACACAGCCTAGTCTCAATTTAGGTAAGTTTTGCGAGCTAGCCTTCAGCAAAATGGAAACTGGCTTGGGTGAAAAAAGAAGAAAAAAATCCTGACAATAACCAAACCTGGAATGATTTTTATCTTACATGTTTAGAAATAGCTGCATAACTCATTTTCCAAATTATTTATCATTCTGCTATTCCTTCTTTCCAGATGAAACCAAAAGAAATGCCAAAAATCTTGAAAGGGCTTATTCTTGTAATGCTTTTATACTAATGTATCAGACTTGAGGGGTAGGGTACATCACTTTGCTCAACTATTACCTTTCCTGAAGCTGCTTAATGCCCTTTTTTAAAAGTAGAGAGGGGAGACTCTTCTTTTTTAAAATACAGCTGATAGCACTATAACATGTATACTAATTCCAGTGAAAACAGACGGAAACAGAATTACACTGATTCAAGTTTAGAAGAAGCAAAAATATGTCTTATGATACTTTGGGTAGTACTTGGATAAATATCTAAATTGTGGATGTTAGTTTGATTTTCGAACCACTATCTATCCACTTGGCATTAGGAAAACTGTGCTTTACTGTATTTCATTTAATATATCATTTCTATAGACAGAAAAGAGGAGTACCCCATATGTCAAATTTATCAGTCACTTGTATCTACATATTTTTTTCACATTCACTTTGTACTTAAATTTGGGACAAAAATGTTTGCAGTTTGGAAACCACATCTATAGTTTATGAATACTATTATTAGAAATGGACATAACTACCATTTGGACTATCTGGTTCAGTTCTGCTTATTATTTCACCAAATTGTGCATTGCATTTACAGTCATTTCTATTTTAACTAAACATTTTAAATATTATTGATTCAATGAATAGCTGTCAAAGCAGTAGAGCAACACGTTCTCTCTATGTGTAGAATAGGCAGTTTTGTATTAGAGTTAATCACAGGTCAAAAATAGGACTTAAACATTGCGACAGTGAGTGTAATGCTTTTAGACATCTATTTCCCCCTAGCCCCTACATCTGAGTTAGGCATTCAGAGCTAGATGCCTCACAACGAAATCAAAGAAATAGGACGCACTGAGTGAGGGTAAACATAGGGCAGCTAACTGAAAATGCTTAGAAAGTGACTCTTACTGCACAGTAGCTCATTACTACTGCACAGTAGCATCAGTGGGCACAAACCATGACATGACACTACTGTGCAGTAACCATTACCAGGCAACCATGCCGGGATGTGACCGCGCAAAATTCCAGTTACTGCGCAGTCATTTAGTACTTGGTTATGCAAGTACTAAATGACAGTGCAGTAACAACTGTGCAGTGGGCGTCTTATATAGATGCACCCACCATGTCTTAAACCCTGACTCTGCTGTGGGCTTGGCACCTTTCTCAATGCTGCTGGTTTGTGTTGTGTTTCCTTTTACTCAGGTTAAATAGCCTAGAACCATTCCTTGAAGGTGCTTAGAGCTCTTTCTTCAAGAGCAGAGAAGGGAGTCAATGTTCTCTGTTAAAATACAGATGGTGGTGTCATCCCACTTGTCCCTTTCCCAAATAGGATAGTGGCTGGATCACATACAGAGGAAGCAAAGGAACTGGACGTACTTACTTGCAAATCTGTATCTCCTATCTCTAAGAAGCAGAGACTAATACCCAGATTATAGACATTCTGGGGCAAGGGTGGGACTGTCTTCATCTTTACTACTTAAAATTGTTTCACTTTTAATTGGTCCAGAAAGGGAGAACAAGAATGAAGATGATTCTTTAGTGTTTAAGGACCTGCACTGCGAAATAAAATACCATCGTTTCCATCCCTGAGTTTACATATTATACATTAAGGAGCCATTAGATAAAATGTATAAATAGTCCTTGGAAGAGGCACCAGAAACAAGGCTCCTGCTGCTTGCCATGGTGTGCACTAGATTATCCAGTCATTCTCACACTTGTTCCAGCTGTCTGGCTCAATGAATCTTCAACTTCAACAGGAGGATTTGAAAGTATCTTCAAGAAAAGTCTATAAATTGGTGATTAGAAAGTTGGGCATATTGGTTTCAATGCTTCTATGCACTTACATGTTCTCTCTTTCAAGCCCAATAGATCTTTGATTTTTTTATGAAAACTTGAACAGCTTCAAAGCAGATGCCTCAAAATAGCTTATATTTTTGGTTGTTAGTGTTGTTGGTGTCCTAACAGGAAAACATGTTTGAATTTCCTCAGGAAGGGTAGGACTTGTACATAGGCCCCCCATATTCTGATTGTCTGGTCTAACCACCAAACTATTATTCTATGTCATGATGACTACAGATTTTTTTTTAATAATAAAAAGTGGCAGCTGCTATTGAATTTCTTTGGATTGTAGGCATATTCTGCAAATACATGTTGAATTAAACCATCCTTGTGACAAATGAAGAGACGTCTAGTTAATGGATCCTTATACAGCTTAGGCATTAAGCTGCTCAGCTATAACTACGCTGAGACACATCTAACGATCAACAGAAGAGATTCTCCAGGGAAATTTAACGTAAAAAACAGACACGCTTTTAAGTGCTTCCAGGATCAAAAAGTACTTTAGCAGGGATCTGAGCATTAGTATTTTGAAATTACACACCCCAATTCTGTCCAAGTACCAATAGAGGCACCATGAAGTGTTTGTTGCTATTTGTCTTAGCAGACTTTGTGAGCTACCTTACATTAAATTTTGATCCTATTTCATTGTGAGGCTGGACGTGATTTTTAGCATTTTGTTGCAGCTTAAGGCCAGTTTTGTTTGTCTGTGACCTTACTCAAAATTATCTCAGGCTCACTACTAAAGAGAAGAAGGGGATAGGGGCTTCTTCAAGACTGGTGCATCATTGAGAATGCATTGGCTAGTGAAAGAACTGCTGTTACTATGTGAATGAGTTTTCTCTCCTTGCATAACACTAACGTGCATTTGCCAATTTGTTCAAACAAAGACAGGTTGTTTCTTGCTTTTGCAGACAACCTGAACTTGTTATTTTGGACCTTTTGTCCAAAACTCTGAGGTGTCAGATATAACTTCAGTTGAAGCATTGCCTGTATAAGTGAAAGAACAGTTGGGGCCTTAGAAATTAATATTTCCTAGAAGTTTATGTTACTGTTTTGTTTGCTAAAGAGGGACTATTGTAATAGTTCTAAAGCACAATGAGAGGTTTGTAATAGAAATGTCTTGGTCATGTTTTAAGGGTGGCTGACACAACCTGCTGTTTTGAAGAAAGAGTTCTTTGTTGCTGTGCCAACAACATTACCTTTATAGTGTGTATTCCATATCCTAGTGCCTAATGCAGGTTTCTACAGCCAGTGGAAAATTGTCTGGGTTTTCCAAAATAGAGGCATCAGTGCTTGATATTAAATCCACTGTCACTTCAGCCTGCATAAATTTAAACAGCTCTGTAGGCATGAGTTAGCTGAACTGCTTTGTAGCTGCAAATTAAAGGATAAAGAAGTTTCCAACGCACACTGGGTTAAAAAAAACAAACAAACAAAGAAAATATGATGGCTTTTTGCTGTAATCTCTCAGAAACCAACTGTTGCTTTCCACTGTGGAGTCAGAACAAACAGGATATGAAAGTAGGGTACTTTCTTCATTATTCTTCCAAGTATCTGACAAAGCACACTGTATTACTTGTTGAACACTTTTTATTCTCAGATGACAGAAGTTTATTCTTGTTTTTGTGACCTATAAAAATGGAAAGAGGTTTCTTGACAAAGTTTCACCATAGGTTTTGACATCATTATTTTTCCCTGATGAAATGTAGAAAAATCAAGATATTACAGACAGCCAATTCACTCTTTGTTCCATTTTGTACTTTTTACTTTGAGAATAAACAGGTATTTTGATTACAATTTCATCCCAGTGACTGCATCAATGACATCTAATGACATGCTAGTCAGACATGAAGCACAAAATGAAATTGGAGTTTTCTAGAGCAGAGTCAAAACTTTCTACAAAGCTGTCTGGCAAGATTTTTTGTGGGTGATATCTTTTATTAGACCAACTGCATGGCTGGAATAAAGTTAAGCAAGATTTTCAATGCAAGGCATTCTTCATTTGACAGTTTGTCTAATTTTATCCCAACTGTGCAGTTGGTCAATAACAGATACCACCCACAAAAATCTTTGACTCTCATATAGTTTCTGGACCATCACAGCTGCAAAATTACTCAACATGACTAAATACAAAGCTGTCTGACATTTCTTAGTTCTCTTTTTTAGAAATCCTCCTCTCTTGCACGCACTCTGCTACAAAGCCAACTTCTGTGCCTTTTCTAAACCCCAACCCTAATTCTTTTGCAGTTGAAAGTTTCCAGCTTGGGGATGAGTTAAAACATATAAGGTCAAAATTTATTCTTTCTCTTGATGTGTTTATGACACTGATGTTGGCTTTTAGGCATCTAAATCAGCAAGCTTAACCCATGCAGTAATCACCTGGTTCATTAAACACAGGCATACAATGAATGAAAAGAACTAAGAACAATGAACTTTATTATGGAGTAATAGGCAACTTCTGCCATCCTTTGGTCTCTCTAACCAACTAACTGCTTAACTAAGAGACCATCTTTCAATTATCTGCTTAGTTAGGGGGCATTTTTTAAATTACAGTCTATCACTAGCCCGCATAGCAACCACAGAACTTCTAAGACAGTGGTTCTCAACCTTTTTTTTGTTCTAGGACCCATTTTTAAACATTGATTGATGACCATGCTCGACCCAGTGCCCCTCGCTCCTGACCTACTGCTTCCTGTCCCCAGGCCGCAGCCCTCCCAGTGTAGGTGTGTGGGGAAAGAGGATGCACGTGGGGCATGAGGAGCCCCAAGCAGCCCCTTACAAGCTGGAACTATGCCAGCCTTCAAGGGAAAACCCAGTTTCCCACATTTTTCTCTTTTGAAGGAGAATCCATTTTCAACAATTGTTTGTGATCCTTTCATATATTCTTTTGACCCTCTTCTGGGTTGTGACCTATGGGTTGAGGAGCTGTTCTAAGATACCTAGTTTCTTATGAATCTCCATTTTTTGTCCTGGAAACAACTTTTGGCTACTCAAAACTATCAGGAGCTGTCCAGTAGGGCTGTGTGAAACAGCAGCATTCCATTTTGACTTCCATTTTGACATTTCAATGGGACAGTGTTTCATTTCGAGGTTTGTTTCATTTTGAAACCACTGTTCTGCTTCGTTTTATGAAGAACTCCACTTTATCAGCCTCCTAGGTAGTAGGTACAGAAACTCATGGACTCAATACATGGACTCACCCCATTCTCATTAAAAAATTAGGCAACCGTGATGTCGATGCCTACACAGTCAGATGGGTCTCAAATTGGCTGGAGGGCTGCACCCAGAGAGTGGTGGTGGATGAGTCATTTTAGACCTGGAGGGACATGGGGAGTGGGGTCCCCCAGGGCTCATTCCTCAGGCCCGCACTGTTTAACTTCTTCATCAGCGACTTGGATGAGGGAGTGAAAAGCACCTTGTTCAAATTCAAGGATGACACTAAGATGTGGAAGAGGTGGGCACGCTAGAAGGGAGGGACAGGCTACAACTAGATCTGGACAGGTTACAGGGGTGGGCAGATGAGAATAGGATGGGACTCAATACTGACAAATGCAGGGTACTGCACCTAGGGAGAAAGAACCAGCAGCATATCTACAGGCTGGGGAACTCCCTTCTTATCAGCACAGAGGCAGAAAAGGATCTTGGAGTTATTATTGATTCCAAGATGAACATGGGCCGCCAATGTGAGGATGCAGTCAGGAAGGCTAACCGCATCTTGTCATACATCCACAGATGCATCATGAGCAGGTCCAAGGAGGTGATCCTCCCCCTCTATGTGACATTGGTCAGGCCACAGTTGGAGTACTGTGTCCAGTTCTGAGCACCGCACTTCAGGAGGGATGTGGACAGCATTGAGAGGGTCCAGAGGAGGGCCACTTGAATGGTCAGGGGGCAGCAGGGCAGGCCCTATGAGGAGAGGCTATGGGACCTGAACCTGTTCAGCCTCCACAAGAGAAGGTTGAGAGGGCATATGGTGGCCATCTATAAACTTACCAGGGGGGACCAGCGGGGAACGGGAGAGTCCCTGTTCCCCTGAGCACTACCAGGAGTAACTAGGAATAATGACCACAAGTTGACTGAGAGTAGGTTCAGGCTAGACATCAGAAAGCACTACTTTACAGTCAGGATGACTAGGATCTGGAAGCAAATTCCAAGGGAAGTGGTGCGCACTCCTACCCTGGGGGTCTTCAAAAGGAAGCTAGATAATCACCTAGCTGGGGTCATTTGACCCCAGCATTCTTTCCTGCCCATGGCATGGGGTCGGACTTGATGATCTGCTCAGGTCCCTTCTGACCCTACTAACTATGAAACTATGAATACAGACGTTGGAATTCTGATACACTACAATCTGCCAGACATCTGACCCCCCCAAGTACCTTTCCACTTTTACCTGAGCTGGTATATGCCCCTCCCCCCCCCCATTCCAGCCTGGCCCTCACCCCCTGACACCTGTATTTCCATTTTCACTGACTGGCATTCTTGCCTACATTGCATGCCAGACTCTGACTTCTTTACTATTCCTTCCATTCAGGAACAGCACACACACACCAACTGCAGGTGCTTCCTCAGCCTGACAAAGAGTTTTATAACCCAAAAGCTGGCATCCCATGCAGCTAAGCTGAGCTCACCTAGAACCTCACAACTCCACTGCAACCAGCAAGCCACAGGCCTGTCAAAGATGAGAGGGTCTGGACTTTCCCCAGCCAGCACTGTGTGCATGCTTCCATTAACTGGAGGTTATGGCACCTCCTACCTGCCTTTCACCAGGTGGATCCTCGGTCCTGTCATTTCTTGAGGGTGCCATGCTGCCAGCAATCCCACCAGGCCTCCCAGACCCTGGCAGACTGCAGTTTTAGTGGTTATGCCCAGGACCTGGGACCTTCTTCTTTTCCATAGCCGCAGCCCATACCTCCAAGTTCATTCTGGCATGGAAGCTCAGAAGGGATATGTTTTTCCCCCACTGGCTGGTGATGCAACGAGTTCCCCAACCAGTTCTGACAGTAGGGTATTAAATGGCTTTTAAAAAATGAAAAAAGGAAATAGTTGTGGGTAGAGTGAAGAGGATGGTATTCACTCCTTCTGCACCTGAAACTTGGGATACTCCAGCAGCAGAAGGTTCACCTTCAGGAACACTAGCTGCTCCACCAAACCAGGATCCAAGCAGGTGCAGTGGGGTGTCACTACATCTCCAACAATGCTGAACACCCTCTCACTTGGAACACTGGTCGGTGGATAGAGCAGGTGTTCCCGGGCTATCATGGCCAGATCTGGCTGCAGCTTGCCCAGTACGTCAAGGTGTCACACACCAGTGGCTGCACATGCTCGGCGAGATAGGCAGCCACCAAGGCCTGAGCACTACCTGCCTGATGGTGGGATCTGGTGCTTCTGGATCCCACCAAGGAAGCCATGCCCTTGGCCCATATTGGTCGTGCCTGTGGTGGAGGAGGAGACTGGCTGGTGGATGGCATACTAGCATGGGAAAGTGGATCCCCCTCTTCCACATCCCCCACACTGTCTTCCTGACTCTTCACCAGCACCTCCACCCAGATTCAGTTTTTGGCTGCTGCCCTTCACCCTCAGGTCGCACATGGTCACCAGCATGTGGACCGTACTAGACTGCAAAGAATCAAGCCATTTCCTGATGCTCCCCTTCAGCTGCCACACCAGTCTGGTGACAGTGGCTTGCCCCAGCCAGGAACATTGATCCCCTGGAAGTTCTCCATTTGGCTCTGAAGTTCCCTCACTACAGGGATCACTTGGCTAAGGAGCGCATCACCGTTGCTGAGGGTCTTGGTGTCCTTGAGGAAGGGCTTGAGGACCACCAACTTCTGGGAAATGGTATCCCACTCATCTCTATTAAGAGGACTACTGATTCCAAATTCCCCGAGCAAGGCCATCTCATGGATGGCCTTCTGTTGCTCCACCAGCCTCCTGAGCATCAGGTATGTGGAGTTCTAGCAAGTCTTCACATCCCGCATGATTTTATGCTGCAGGATGTTCAGCTCTGCTTGTTTGTCCCGCAGCATCTTGCCTGCCTTGATACTCCAGTGGAAGTAGCCTACCAGCTTCCTGCATTTGGAAATGAGATTGCTGGCACCATCAACGGCAGTCCTGGCCCCCTCCAAGGTGTCCCTGACAATGAGGTCGAAGTTGTGTACCACACAGCAAATGCCAACAAAGTTGGCATCATGGATGGCCTTGACCATATTGGCCCCATTGTCGGTGACCATGAACCCACAGATGAGATTGCCCTGCCCAATGAGCCACTCCTGCACCAAGCGATACATGGCCTCCATAATTTTGATTGCCATGTGGGACTCATCCATCACCTTGGCTTGAAGGAGAGCCCACTGACAGCCTGACAGGCCACACTAGTGCACTGTGAGGGAGAGGTAGGTGTGATGTCCACCCTGGCTGCTCCAGATGTCCAAGGTGAAGTGTAAGGTCACCTGGGGACCTGCCTTGTACAACTGTTCCCTCAAGTAATCATACAGGGATGGCACCACCTTCCTGCTGAAGATGGTGCATGTGGGCACTTGGTATGATACGGCCACAAGTGCCATGAGGCATCTGAACCCTAGTTGCTCACCTAAGAAGAAGGACTGGTCACCCGGAGCAAGCATCTCCCTAATAGTCTGGGTGATCTTGCTCGCCCTTGCAACATGCCTCCCTTTCTGTTTGCCTTCTCAACCTCAAGATGGCCTGCCTGTGCTTTGTGGGGACAGGGGCTGTGGGGGGGACTTCTCAGCCTGGCACTAGTGGGAGCGTGACCAAAGGGGAGGAGCAAGGGCAAGGGAGTGATGCCTGCGGAGATGCATTGGCATCCCCATGGTACTCATGTGTTTTGTTCCTTGCCTCAGCTGGCTTTGGCTTGGCAGTGCAGGCAGATAGCATATGTGGGATCATCTGCCACCTCAGAATGATCCCAGACCACACTACCCACTTGGTTCTGGGGTGCAAGTGCATGTGTGGATGCTTCAATTTCCCCCTCCTCACCAAGCAGAGGAACAGCAACAGGAGGAGAGGATTCTGCTGAGCCACTTGCCTCTGCAACCTCTACCTCAGCCTCCTCTGAAGTGCCTTCTAGGGATGGAGACCTGTGTCTAGGGGAAACTTGAGAGGTGTGGAGCACAAACTCAGCTGATTCCCCCTCCTTCCCCAGAATTTCCCTTGTTGTGGCACTGAGATCCAGCTCCAGCTCTTCCTCTGGCACTGGAAGGCTCAGAAGTGAAATGGGGATGGAGGGGACTGTCATGCTGGTGCTGCTGCTTTTTGCCGTGGTGGTGGTGGTCGGGGGGGGGGGCGTTATGGCTGGTGCTTTTGGAGGGGATGCAGACTCAGGCACAGGCAGTGACACTGGCACTGCTGCTATAGCAGAAAACCTCCTTTGTACATTTCCCTTCTGGACACTGATATAACAGAAGTCCTTTCTTGCCTGCAGCCTCCCCCCCCACCCATTTTGTGCATTTGTTTTTCCTTCTAAGTACTGGCAAAGACCTAGCACACTTATTGCATGGGTGCATGAGAACACGCCAGAAATCTGAAGTGGCTTTCTGTAGGAGAAACCTACAAACTACATCTACATATCAATTAAGTTCAGTGTCACTAAAGAAAACAAAAGAACTAAAATATCCACTTCAAAGACTGTAAATATATCTTGGTGCTAACCTAACTCACTTACTGTCCCCAGTAGCCTTTGATCCTCACTATCTCACATTGCATTTTTATATTACATCTGTCTCATCTTTACCATGGCATTTTGTATTTTATATCTTATACTTTTAAACCCTTAAAGAATGTACTTGCTGTAGAATTAAGTTATACCCTGGACCACTGTTAAAAACTGCATTGAAATTGTAACTGTAAAGTGATAAAATCTACTATATTAGGCAGCCCCTTGAATGAATGTGAGTATGAATGACAAATCAAGTACCTCTGGCTGTTTCACTGGCACTATAGCCTAGCCAGAGGAACTTACCATTGCAAAACTCTACTCTACAAGCTATTTTAAGTTCAATAAGCCAAGGAACTGATTCCTGGATCTAAGCACCAGCTCTATTGACTGTTCCTGTAACCCATAACAATACAGCCATTAAGTCAATAAGTCAAGGGTGGACTCCCAAAACTTCAGGTACCAGCAGGCAGAGACCCCCATGACTAACAGTTTTCATGTACTACTCAAATCCCACGTGGGACAGCAACCTCCAGATTGGGCAGCCAAGATGATGCTGGGGGATCACACAAGTTTGCCAGAAAGGGATAAAAGGCAGTGAAGCGTGACCCTCAGTGGTGCCCTCTCATCCAGCACCTGACCTACCGAGACAGAAGAACAAGCAGGCGATCCCCTTCTGGAGAAGACACCACCGTGGAGGAAGGTGATGATCAACAGCAGACTCCAGGGTCTTGGATAGGTAGATATACTGACACCAGTGTTTCAACAATCACTACAGTAGCTACTATACACTATACTACATGGCTTTAAATGACATGGGTTTGAATGAGTGAGTGCATGTGTGTGTGTATGTGTGTGTGTGTACATGTTAAGGTGACCAGTACCACTCATAACTCAAAGTTTGCATTTATAATTTTATTGGTAACTTCACATCCCATCTAATAAACTAGAATTTATGATGATCCCAAGAGTTGGTCCCCTCTCCTTGCTGCTTCTGGAAGATTCATCTCTGCTAATTGTAGGAAAGAGGCTGCATCTCAGTTTTTTTTGTTTTTTGGGGGGGGGGGGGGGAGAATTACACCTGTCCCTCTACCTTCTCTTTCACCCTTCCCTGAAGGCTTGTCAGCTGCCTTTCTACCATACTTCATGGTGTGTTTCATAGTGTTTTGTTTTTATAAAAATATATAAATGTATCTGCTTTCCTATATAAATTCTATAATTCTATAATATGCCACAAGGTATAAACATATAGAAATAAAATATAAATGCATCTGCTTTCCTATATAAATTTTATAGTGTAATATCCAATATATTTATAAAATTGAAAAGAATAAATCAATGAATATAATAATAAAATAAAGGGGTCTAGAAGAAAGCAAAAGGTATTGCGGAATCCCACTTGCTAGGCTGGCAAGTAGGAAATCATTCAAATTAATGGTAGTAGTAGCCTTTGTTGTCTAACACTCCTGAGCTGCTGGAAGAGAGCTCAGTAACTATCAGACCCCAAGGCAGAAAGCAGACCAGTTCAAACAATGCTGCCTTTTATGCTGTTTTTCCATTCCTCCCCGAGAGCACTGGGATCGGAAGGGACCTCCGGGAAGGATCACAGTCACTGGCCAGCTACAGTCAATATGAGAGCAGTCCTTCCCCAGCTATATATGAGAGCAGTCCTTCTCCCCTCTTTCCCCTCCCTCTCTTTACTTTCTGTTTCCCTTCACGTAAGCCCAGCTTGAGCTTTGAAACTTGAAATGTTTAGAAACTTATGAAATGTTTTAACTGCCCCCATTTTGTTTTGAGGATATTTTGAAGCCCTTTGTTTCATTTCAATTTCACTGTTTTGAGCTCAAACTGAGTCAAAACAGCATCAAAATGAAACAGGTGGTGAAATTTTACGCAGCCCTACTGTCCACACCAACAGTGCAGATGTCTGCCAACACCTAAGTGCCGTTGCAATCCAATTCCATCTGGGAGGCATGCAAATTCTGCACAGCCATGATTATATCATGGCAGTATTTTATCTTGGTTGGGCTTTTCCCAAGCACACCATGTCCACCTATGCTCACATTCCTAATTCAAATGTGCAAGTATACTACTAAAGCTATTTTGGGGTCTTCCCCAGTGACTATTCTCAAGTGTGCTGGAGGTTGAGATCTAAAGAGCAATTAAGGAGGATGCCATCTGGGTGGTATCACTGGCACATTTCCAAATTTGGAGAATACCTAGGTTATGAGGGTATAGGAATGTCCTGGCTGTGACCTATAGTTGCAGTTTAGAGAAGCCCTTTTACTCCTCAGCTCCTTAGACAGATTTAAAATATTAAAACCAGGAGGAGCAGGGTTTACATAATAACCTAGAAGTTAGGATATTTGCCCAGGAAATGAGACTTTTCAATTGTAGGCCCACCTAAACCTGTGTGAGTTTGCATCTGTATTTCCTACGTCCTAAAAAGTACCTTAACCACAAAGATATAGACTCTACAGGGCTTAGGAGATCCCTTATCTCTACTGTTGAAGCTGGCCACTGAGTGGTAAAGAATGAAAAATGTCATTGACACTAGTAGGAAAGGATGTAAAATGTAGCCGTAGGGTTTGGACATTGGAACGGTTGCAGGTCTTTTAAAATGGGGAGGTTTCAAAAGGGTAGCTGCTGGTACATTCTAACTACTATTTGTGAACAGGCTGAGAAAGATTTAAATGCAGCAAAACCCCTCCAACTATAACATTCCTTCATCCAGGTTTAAAGTTAGAGCAGATTTGCTGCATTTTAATCTTTTTTTTTTTTTTTATAGTTCATTCATACATAACAATTAGAAATACCAGCTAATGTCTTTCTGAAACAGCTCCAAGGGTTCCTTTGTCCACAGCCTTACTCAGTAACCTAGGGAAGGTGGCACACTCCTGGGAGAGAATTTAACATTTTGGTCTCTGCTCTCAAAGTTTTTTTATGAATTTTTTTTAATTCAAGTCACAAATGGTTTGTGTAGCAGGGCACAGAACCCAAGGCTGTTTCATTGGCAGAAGAAAACACTAGGCTATTGAATGCACTGGATTTCATAATATATAGGTATTGATTGATGATTAAGTCCTTAGTTAGAAAACAGTCCTGTTACCTCCTTAGTAATATAATGTCCTTCGTTTATTTATTTATTTATTTTTGCAATGATTGAGAAAAATGTGATAGAGGTTTAAAATAGAACTATATTTTCCCTGACACCTAAACATCACTTTTAGAAAGCAGTTTTCAGGAGTACATTTTTTCTGTACTTCCCCAATCAGTGGATCTGGGAAGGAGTACTACCACTGATGATGAGTTCCTTCACATCTGGGTTGTTGCATTGGAAGTAACTCACTGTTTCTTCACTTGAATCCCTCTTCCTTGCAGATTAATTGCAGAACAAATTTAATGTGTGCAGTGAGGTCTGACTGCTGATCTACATTAAATGAAGGCCAGTGTAATCCATCCAGTGCACCCACATTACTCCCATTATAACCTCTTCATTTCCCAAGAGCGACACAAATGAAGTGGAGGGAAAGACACTATTTGCCCTACATTACTGTGTTAGAGAGTTTGTGGCAGAGGGGTGTAAGTCTTGCCTACATGTATGCTTTCCCTCCTACCAACAAATTAAATTTCACTGTGACTGCAAACAGAAGAGAATACGGAAACTATAGCTTCTCATATGCCGCCAAGATTTTCACAAACCATAAACTTTTCAAGTCTTTACTTCTTTGTCACCCAGGCCATTTTAATCAGAATATTTTAGGCCTAAGAATGACTTTTTCATGACTTAAGAATCATAAAATATGGAACTTGAGATAGATGGTAGATCATTTACACAGACACTTCCAGGCTGATGCTGTCACTTGCGCTGAAGGAATGTCACTTGCATCTGCTCAGTGCTCATCTGGTTGTTGTTGGGTTTTGTTTTTTTTTCTTTGAATAGATGTGTCATGTTATACTATTACATTTTTCTTGGACCATTTTCAGGTAAGAAACGGAGGTTCTGTGAAAGGCTAAAGCGTTCTGTTTGTTTGGGGTTTTTTGTGACCTAGTAAAAGGTAGATTTTTATTTT